>NW_026606093.1:23792500-24120000 GCF_029834395.1 Sorex fumeus
TGATCATCTCAGTAGTTACAGAAAAAGCATTTAACAAAACCCTCCAAGTGCAAATTCTCAGAAAATTGGGACTAGGAAGAAGTCTGTGCAACCTTAGAAAGCAAATCTACCAAAAATAATAAAAAGTGAAGCATTATAGGAAGTGGTGAAGAACTCAATTCTTTGCCATGATAATCAAGAAAAATACATGAACATCTACTCTGGTCACGTCTGCTATCATTGTGCTGGTGAGTCTAAGAACAAGAAACAAAATCCATTCACAGGGAGCAAAGCCAATAGGACAGTGGGTAGGATGCTTGCCTTGAACATGGCCAACCCAGATTCATTCCCCTGCATTCCATATGGTCCCATGAACCCTGCCAGGAGTGATCCCTGATCACAGAGTCAGGAGTAAGCCCTGAGCATAGTCTTGTGTGGCCTCAAAACAAAGGAAACAAAACACAAACAAAAAATCCATTCGTAGTGGACAGGAAGGAGGAAAACTATCTTTATTCTCAGACAACACGAGAATCTGTGCAGAAAATAGGATGCCATTGACAGTAAGCTACTAAACCAGGCCAAAGGGTTCAAAATTTTTCTATAAGAATCAATTCTATTTCTATATTTTTAACACGGAAAGTTGAAATTGAAAACTGTTGACAACACCGCTGAAATGACAAAATACTTATGAATCTGACAAAAATAAGTGTGTGACATCTGGTAGCTGAAGGCTATGAAATATCATTAAGATAGATTAAAGAGCCCAAGGTATATTATAGAGGGAAAACATTTGCCCTGTATGTGTCTGACTCCGTTTTGATCCCTGGCGTCACAAAACATTTCCCAAGCATTGCCAGAAGTGATCCTTGAGAACAGAGCCAAGAGTAAACCTTGAATACTGTTAGGGGTATTTCTAGCTCCCTCACCTGAAAAAATAGATTAAAGAATATCAGAATAAATGGACAGGCATATGTTCATAGTCTGGAAGATTCAATACTATTAAATGCCCATTTCTCCCTACTTATAGATTCCTCTCAACCCCAATCAAAATACCAGCAAGACGTTTGTGTAGAAGTTGACGAGATGATGAGGTGGAAATATATATAACATAGAAGACTACCTCCTGAAAAATAATTCGAAAAGAACAAAATTGAAAGTCTAACACCATCCAATTTCTAGACTTATTATAAATGTACAAAAATCAAAATAGTGTGGTATCAGCTAAAAGACAGGAAAATAGATACATGGACAGAATATGGAACATAGACTTCAGAAATAGAACCATATTTATAGCTGAAATTATTTATAAAATACAAAGGCAGTCAAGTGGAGAAAGAATAATCTTTTCAGCAAACGGTACTGGAATAATTATTCATTTGCCAGAGGAGTTTCAATTCATACTTTATATCATACACAAACACTGAACTAAACATAGATCATATATCTAAAAGTAAAACCTAAATATAAAACTTAAAGAAGCAAAGATATGGACTCAGGCAACAATTTCTTAGATACAATAGCAATAGGATAATTTGCTTAAACAATACGAATCAGATTTTTTCAAAATGTAAAATATCTGTTCTCTGAAAGACACTATGTCACAGACAGGAAGAAAATTGCAAATCATATATGTGTATGTGCATATATATATAAATATATTGATTTTAATCTGGAAGGTTTTATAAAGATTTATCAGAATATTCTACGGCTGAATCTCATGAAGACAGTGTTTATGAGAAATGGACTCATTCCTGACGGTCCATTCACTCTCAACGGAACGAACATCTCCAAATGCAACAGTTATGTGTACCTAGGTCGAGAACTCAACATGACGAAGGACCTGGCACCTGAGTTGTGCCTTCAAGAGCATCGAAGAAATAGTTAAGAGGACGAAGAACCTCTGGCTCTAGGCACATCTCTTCGATTCCACTGTTCTTCCTGCATTAACATACGCCTCAGAGACCTGGGCCCTACGCAAACAGGATGAGAATGCTATTTGGGTCTCCCAAAGAGGAATCGAAAGAGCTATGCTTGGAGTATCATGCTTCACTCAAGTGAGAGAAAGAATTCGGAGTTCTGACCTCCGTCAAGGATCGAGAATCAGGGACACTGTCTTGTTTGCCAAGGTGTCAAAAATCAGATGGGCTGGACACAAAATAACTGTATGAATGATAAAAAAGAAATAGGTACAGTTTATCCCATTTATATGAAACTATAAAATGTGAAGATTAATGAAGGCAAAGAGAAGAGAAGTGAAGAAGAGAATAAATGGATTAGAGGATATGGGTAATGGGGGCAGGGGTCTCTTAGGACCCCCAGGGTCCCCCCTGGTGATATAGGGACAACTGGGATGGACAGTTGAGTGTAAAGGCTGAGGCTCTGGGACCTTGTGGGCGTACCCGATGGTGCTCAGGGATCATACAATGCCAGGGATGGAAATCAGGTTCTTGTTCAGGCAAGGCATGTCCTCCGACCCTTGAGTGATCTCCCTAGCCCCCAGTAGAAGAAACTCTCGAGGCATGTGGTCTTGTGCAAATTTCTGTGGTGATAACTTTATGGGCACGTATATACAAATACACAGGCATACTTAAGACAGATAGATACATGTATAGATGGATGATCTAATTGTATGCTTTAAACATGTCAAGTTTCTATACATCAGTATTTTGGTAGAATGGTTTTATTTATTTATTTATTTATTATTTTTTAAATTTTTATTAGTGAGACATCATGAGGTACAGTTATAGACTTACAAATTTTTGTGCTTGGGTTTCAATTATACAATGATCAAATACCCATCCCTCCACCAGTGTCCATTTCCTACCACCACGGATCCCAGTATCCCTCCCACCCCTGATCTCCCCGATCCCACCCTGCCTCTGTGGCAGGGCAGTCCCTTTTGTTCTCTCTCTCTCTTATTGGGTGTTGTGGTTTGCAAGAGTGGTACTACATGGAAAGTATCATGTTCAGTGAAATGACTCAGAAAGAAAGGGATAGACATAGAAAGATTGCACTCATCTGGGGAACATAAAGTAACAAAATAGGAGACTAACACCCAAGAATGGCTGAGATTAGTACCAGGAATTTTACTCCATGGCTTGGAGGCCAGTCACACATGCTAGGGGAAAAGGGAGCTGAGATAGAGAAGGGAGCACCAAATAAAGGGTGTTGGGAGGATCCTCCCAGGATGGGAGAAGCATGCTGAATGTAGACTATAGACCAAACATGATTGTCACCCATTGCCTCTTTAGAATGGTTTTATTTTTATGGCTAATGGGAGCGAGGAGATTTGGGTCACACCCAGGGGTATTCGTGGGGCTATTCCTGGTTTGTGCTCAGGAGCAAACCCTGGCGATGCAAATGCAGTGTCCGGAATTCAGACCGGGTAAAGAGGGACGCAAGACAAGCCACTTAACCCCAGTATGATCTCCCCAGCCCAGATATATGTTTTTTCTTTTTGAGTCACACCTGGAGATGCATAGGGGTAACTCCTGGCTTTGCACTCAGGAATTAATCCTGGAGGTGCTCAGGGGACCCTATAGGGTGCTGGGAATTGAACCAGGGTGGGCCGCATGCAAGGCAAATGCCCTCCCCGCCGTGCTAACGCTCCAGCTCCACCAGATCTATTTTTGAAACAATCATAATAGAGGCTTGGGGGTCACACCAGGGCTAAGTGATGTCTGGCACACTAGGGCTCCCACATTGCTGGGTATAGCCCTGGAGGCCTCCAAGCACTCCTGGTGGGGGCTCCAGTGGTTTCTAAGCTGCGGGTCACAAACACACACGCACACACTACAACAAAGAACAGACTTGGGCCAGAGGTTTTGTTTTTTAGCAGGGGTTGCACCTGGCCATGTGCTCAGGGCTTTCTCCTTGCTCTGTGCTCAGGGATCACTCCTGGCAGGCTCAGGGGACCATCCAGGGTGCTGTGGATCAAACCCGGGTCTTCTGGGTGCAAGGCAAATGCCCAACCTGCTCTCTTATCTCCCGGGCCCAGCCCAGGGTCTCAATAGCCCCCAACTCACAGCTCTCGCCCCACCCAGATACTTTACCCAAGAAGCCAAGTTATTTTTTATCCATTAAACAAGCCTACTCAGATTGGGACTGGGTCTTCTCCACCCAGACCCCCCATCTTCCAGTAGGTAGGCATCACACCCACCAGCTGCCGCCAGCGCCAGGTTGTTCCCATCAACAGCCAAGACGCAGAGACTATAAAACCCAGCTCCCGCAAGTGCGTGGCCACATTCGCAGCCTCGCGACATCTTATTATCTTATTTTTCCTTTGGAGAACCTGGCAGGCTACCAAAAGTATCCTGCCTGCATGGCAGAGTCTGGCAAACTTCCTGTGTCGTACTCAATATGCCAAGTACCAGTAACAATGATGGGTCTCATTCTCCTAACCCTGAAAGAGCATTGAAATGGCTCTTTTAAAATCTCAGGGCTGGGAAGAAGGAGACGTTACTGGTGCCTGCTCAAGGCAATCGACGAACAACAGGATGATCGTGACCGTGAAACTTGGCAGGAACAAGCTGATGATGAAGCCACTCCTCTGTGAAAACCCTCGGTCCTTTTTAGTGAGTCGAGAGCGGCATGGACTCTGGAAATTAGGGTGCAGGACAGCACCCCTCCTGCCCTGAGCACAGTCTCCTTTCTCCTGCCCTTCCCTCTGCTCCGCCTGTCAGTCACACTGATGCAGTGGAAGCTAAGGCCACAGAAGAGCTTCTACTTTGTCCTGAAAACACAAGAGAAACTCTCTGGTGGGCTTGGCTCTCTCCATTTAGACAAAACTCAGGAAAGCCCTGGACACAGGGTAGATGATCACTGATTTCTGTCTTAAAAGAATTTTGAGACAAATCATCAATAAAAAGAAAAAAAAATGAGCGTGCACATGACAAAGGCCACTGGGTTTTATTTTTTGGGTGTTGTTTTTTTTTTTTTTGGTCCATCTACCCATTTCCAGGGGGCTGGAGTGATAGTAGAGCGGGTAGGGCGTTTGCCTTGCACGCAGCCAACATGGCCAACCCGAGTTCGATTCCTCCGCCCCTCTCGGAGAGCCCGGCAAGCTACCAAGAGTATCTCGCTCGCATGGCAAAGCCTGGCAAGCTACCCATGACGTACTGGATATGCCAAACACAGTAACAACAAGTCTCATGATGAAGACGTTACTGGATCCGCTCGAGAAAATCGATAAACAACAGGAGAACAGTGACAGTGACCCATTTCCAGGAGCATGTGGGCTCTTCTTCCTCTCGTATGGTTCCATCAGAACCATCAGGTCCAGTGACTGCGCACTGCCGCAGTGTTCCTGGGTCCTCTGACTGCTGCTTCAGATGTCCCCCAAATTCTTAGAAAAGAACAAGATTTTTTTTTTTAAGATCCCAGTGTGATCAGAGAAAGGGATGTTGTCAGAATTGGGTATATATTTGCATTTTTATTCACAAGAAGCTCGTCTCCAGAAGGCTCGGTGGCTCGTTCAGGATTCAAACTCTCCACCTCAATACAAAAGAACATACTATGAGACTGACACCCCTGGACAGTAGAGACACGGCCCAGGAAGACAGGTCCGTGGTTGGAAGCCTGCCTCAGGAGCTGGGGGAGAAGGCAGCTGGAATAGAGAAGGGATCACGAAGTCAATGATGGTTGGAGGGATGGCTCGGAATGGGAGATGCGTACTGAAAGTGGATAAAGGACCAAACATGATGACCTCTTATTACCTGCATTGCAAACCATAATGCCCATAAGTAGAGAGAGATTAAGAGGGAAATTGTCTGCCACAGAGGCAGGGGGAAGGGGTGGGATGGGGGAGGGGGAGGGATACTGGGGACATTAGTGGTAGGAAACGTTCACTGGTGGAGGCATGGGTGTTCGATCATTGCATGACTGAAACTCAATCGTGAAAGCTTTGTAACTATATCTCAAGATGATTCATTTAAACAAATTTAAAAAATTAAAAAAACAAAAAACCTCGCCACCTCTGAGTGGAGAGGAAAGGCCGGGAGCAGTAGGAACTGCACTTTGTGTGGAGGTCTGAAGAAAGGGTTGAATTCAACCCAGGCTCCTGCCACGAGCAGCCCTGGACATGCCTCAGGGTTCAGTTCTAAGCCCCTCTGCAGAATGAAGAGGTGGAGGGGATAATCTTCCCGAGTAGTCACAGTTATGGTCTTATCGTGCTCATTCAGCTCAAGCTGGCTTCCTCCAGCTGGCACAGAATTCTAACAAAAACACGTGAACGAACCAAACGGAAGAGAACAAAACAAAAAATGTAACAGGAAGAGAGATCATGCTGAGAGATCCCTTAATCTCCCCCACGGGGCCACCTGGGATGGGACTTCATGGGGTGATTTCCTAGGAAGCTTTTTGCTGCCAGGTCCCTAGGAAGGCAGAGCCCCTGCGGGTTTGGGGGGGGGGGGAGGTGGTCTTCACACAGAGACAGGCGCCTCTGTCTCAGGCGACTGCTCCATCCTGCTTCCTTTCCCCTCAAATTAAGTCCAATTTCCTTCTCCTTGCCTCCAGGGAGACAGGGAGCAGCTGTCTCCTATCACTGTAAAATAACTCTTCCAGGTCTGGACAACTGTTACTAAGTACCCTCCGCCGCCCCCCCCAACCTCCCCTCGCTCTCTCATAAGATACATGAAAGGCCCTTGATAATGGTTTGAGGTCTCTGCAAGAAAGTTGCCGCTCACCCCAATCCCTCGAATAATTAGCGGCTGTAAACCACTTTGAAGATAAAAAAGCATCTTATGAGAACTCAATGACAATGAGCCGTTCCCATTTCTCCTGCCTGGTGCTGAGGCGCACATCAAAGCCAGACCCACGAGAGCTGCTGGCTAATTCGATAGATTTCGAGGCGGCGGGGAGATATTAAAAAAAAAAAAAGGCTGCAAAATTGATCAACATTAGAAAGCTGTCTGCTCTCTTCCCCGCACCAGGCACGAGCTCTGCTCCGAGCCTGTCAGGCCTGACAACCTCCCCGACAAGCATCTGAGAGGGGACCAGGAACTCAGCGTCCTCTGGAAGAGAGAGCGGCTGTAATAACACCTGGCTTCAGCTAGCTAAGCGCCAGCAACGTCAACCGGGCTCGACAGCCTGTCTCATTTCACGTTATTTGCACTCACTGTGCCCAGGAAGTCCCGCCTCCCTGCTCCTCCTGGTGATGAAGCTGCCAAGCGGGTCTCGGAGACAGAGACCTCAGTGTGGGGGCAGCTGGACATGGTCACAGCTGCAGCTTGTGGGATTACGGACTCCCCCAGGAACCCTGTCATCTCCTTCTGCACCCTTTGCTTCCGCATGCCTTTGCTTGGACCCTCCAGAGCTGTGTTGCTTAGGAAACCGGCCTCGGTTTTCTGGGGCTTTGTCAGCTACCAGAGCAGAGCCAGTCTCCAAGGTCACCCTGCAGAGCCCACAGTCTCAGACCAGTGGGCAAGGGGCAGTGCCAAAGTCCGGCAACCTGGTCTCCAGCCGGGAGAGCACTGAATTGGGCTTCGTGCTGTTGTCATTATTCTGTTTGGGGGCCCGCAGCCAGTGGTAGCCCAAGGGCTGTTTCTAGAATGATGCTGGGCACCGAGTAAAGGATGCTTGGAGGACCCGCTCGGGATGGGAGATGTGTGCTGAAAGGAGACTATAGACCGAGTTTGAGGGCCACTTAATACCTGCATTGCAGACCACAACACTCTAAAGGAGAGAGAGAGAGAGTAAAAGGGAATCCGCCTGCCACAGAGGCGGGGGAGGGGGGAATGCGGTGGTGGTGGGAGGGACACTGGGAACACTGGTGGTGGAGAATGGGCACTGGTGGAGGGATGGGTATTCGAGCATTGTATGACTGAAACGTAACCGTGAAAATCTTTGTAAATCTGTAACTGCATCTCACGGTGATTCATCAAAAAAATAGAATGATGCTGAGAGGTGCTGGGGCGCAGGGGATTATGGGGTACCAGGATGGGACCCAGGCTTCTGCATACAAAGCACATGCACGAGCCCGGCCTGGTTATTCAGGGGACCAGTGGAGGCTGGGACTTGCTTGACCTCAGACACCAGCATCTTCCTGTCAGGGGCCGAGAGATAGTACAGAGGTAAGGCGCTTGCTGAGCTGGGTTCGAGCCCCAGCATTGCATACGGTCCCCTGTGTACCACTGGGAGTAATTCCTGAGCACAGAGCCAGGAGTAACTGCTGAGCACATTGTCAGGTGTGGCCCAAAAAGGAAAAAAAAAACACCCACCTCAGTTGCTTTGTCTGTTAAATGGGATCCATGATTCTCATTTTGAAGAACCATTGTGAGGATTTAAAAAGCAATCGGCTGGGGCTGGAGCAACAGCACAGTGGGGAGGGCGTTCGCCTTGCATGTGGCCAACCCGGGTCTGATTCCCAGCATCCCATATGGTCCCCTGAGCACCGCCAGGAGTAATTTCTGAGTACAGAGCCAGGAGGAACCCCTGTACATTGTTGGGTGCCCCCCCCAAAAAAGAAAAAGAACGGTCTATTGAAAAAAACCAATCAGTTGCTCATACTATAAATATCTTGGATAATAAGCACTGAGGTAATAGGTGGGTGATTGTCTTAGCGTCTCCAGAGGGAATGGTGTGGAGCCCATAGGTATCTGATGAGTACTTTTGTTTTTATTTGGGGGTCACACCCAGGGTGCTCTGGGCTTACTCCTAACTCTGTGCTCAGGGATCACTTCTACTGGAGCTTAGGTCGGACCATGTGTGGTGCTGGGGATTGAACCTGGGTCGACCACCTGCAGAGCAAATGCCCTCCCTATGCCCTCCCTGCAGTTCTCTCTCTCTCTCTCTCTCTCTCTCTCTCTCTCTCTCTCTCTCTCTCTCTCTCTGCTCTTCCTATCACCGGGCTATTTCCCAGGAGTCAGTTACAGTCAGTGGCGCCCTGGAGGAGATTCTAGGATCCAGACCTTCTCGAACTCTGGTCACTCTTGGGAGAAACTCGACGCTCACTGAAGCACCAGCAGCAGCAACAGCATCTGCAAACTCACCCTCTCCCCTCCCTGTCCTCCTTCCTCCGATCCACTTCCCGTGTCTCTGGCTCTTGTTCTTTCAAGCCTCGGCATCCGCAAACATCTTCACTCCAGGGCACACTTTGGTCTAAGTGAAATCCAGTGAACACTTAAGGATTGCACTCGAGAGCTGAAGTGAAGGTCCGGGGCGCTGGTCCTGCATGCACTCTGGCTGGGTCAATCAGTCCCAGGCACGAGCCCCTGGGATCACTGGGTATTGCCTGGGAGGCCCCTTTTAAACCACAGGGGGTAACCTTAGAGACCCCAAGCAATGATGGGTGATTCTTGGAGAGTTTAATCGGCACCACATCCCGTGTCCAACCTGGGTGGTGGACAACCACTGGGCCTGGTTCCTGACGCCCCCACCCCCACCCCTGCCCAACCACCAGCAGTGCATGAAATCACCCCCTCCTCAAATTGCATTTCACGAGCACTTTCTTGGAGATGTTATTTAGAACTCATCACGGCCTATTCACATGTTTTTCTTCTGGGCAGCCATGCCTCGCAGGCTGACATCTGCTGTAGGAATTTTCCACAGTAAACATAGACTTGTCTAGGCATCTCTGCCTCTCTTTCACACACACACACACACACACACACACACACACACACACACACACACACCTGCATTTCCCTCCAGAGAAGGAACATATCTCATCCCCTGCCCTTAGCAAAATGTGAAGTTAACCAAATGACTATTGCAGAACAGGCGCTGAAAATGCTGACAAGTCTGTTGCTTTCTGGTTCAAGGTGAAACAGAAAAAAACAAAAATACCGAGAAGCAGTGAGTAATGAATGAGGTGCCAAGGGCAGGGCTGCGGACGACCCCAAGAGCTGGATGCAGACAAGTTCTTCCCCAGGCTGAATCTCGTGAGGGACCAAGTCAACTTAGGGGTATATATTCTTATCACGGATTTCAGTGGCAGGCTTTTCGGTAGCAGAGGAGAGACAAGACCACAGGAGTCCAGCTCCCCGTGGAGATGACCCCATTGGCATTTCAGTCAAGAATTCCTCCTCCCCCCGCCCCCCCGGGGGAGGGGGGCTGGAGCTATAGCACAGCAGGGAGGGTGTTTGCCTTGCATGCATGCAGCTGACCTGGGTTTGATTCCCAGCATCCCATAGGGTTCCCTGAGCACCGCCAGGAGTCATTCCTGAGTGCAAAGCCAGGAGTAACTCTTGAGCGTCGCCGAGTGTGACCCAACAAGCAAAAAAAGAATCCCACCTGAATGCCCTGCTACAGAGGCAGGGTGGGATGGGGGAGTGGGAGGGATGCTGGGACCCGTGGTGGTGGAGGATGGGCGCTGGTGGAGGGATGGGTACTTGATCATTGTATAATTGAAATCCAAGCACAAAAATTTGTAAGTCTATAACTGTACCTCATGATGTTTCACTAATAAAAAAATAAATAAATAAAATAAATGAATATAAAAAAAAAAGAATCCTACTCCCTTTTGGCGGGGCAAACTCAGCGATGCTCAGGGCTTACACCTGGCTCAGCACTCATGGATCACTGCTGGCCGTGCCGGGAATCGAACCTGGGTCCACTGCACACAAGGTAAGCACCTGCCTCCCTGTACTATCATTCTGCCTTCTGACTCCATGTTCTTGATCTGTCCTGAGCCCCCTTCTGGGTCGGAGGGTGAAACACAGGACCCTCCAAAGGTTTAGCCAAATAGACATCAGAAACTCAGGTCCTGGTACCAAATTCACCACCACCGGGTAACCTTGGGAAAGTCGCTCTATTTCTCTGAAAAGGCGGGAATGACGGTTCCCCACCCGTCTCATGTCCCGTCTCGGAGTTGGAAGAGACTGAAGCGAAGGTATTTGGGAGCTGCTGGCTACCAGGGTACAGTGGGAAATGAAGGCAGGGGTCAAGGGGCATAAGCACCAGTCACGAGATAAGTAAGCCCCAGGGAGGTGGGGAACAGGGTGAGAGTTAAGGAGATGAAGAGTGGACTCTGAGAGAAGATCTTCAAAGTTCTCATCGTAAGGGTAAAAGCAGCAACAGTTGGGGCTGGAGTGATAGCATAGCGGGTAAGGCGTTTGCCTTGCACGCGGCTGACCTGGGTTCGATTCCCAGCATCCCATAGGGTCCCCTGAGCACCCCCAGGAGTAATTCCTGAGTGCATGAGCCAGGAGTAACCCCTGAGAATCGCTGGGTGTGACCCAAAAAGCAAAACAACAACAACCAGCAACAGCAGGAAGTGACAGGTATTAAATCCGCTTGGGAACTGTCATCGTTCCACAATATGGACTAAATCCTGATCTTCATGTTGCAGACCTGAAACTTAGATGATAATCTGGTTTGGGTTTGGGTTTGGTTTGAGGGGGTCATACCTAGCCATGCCCAGGGCTCAGTCCTCAATCACTCCTGAAGGAAGGCTCATGTGTGGTACCAGGGATTGAACCCAAGTCGAGCGAGTGTAAGGCAAACACCCTACCCATTGTACTATCTCTCTGGCCCTTCCATGATGTCATATGGATGAGGAAAAGAGACTCCCAGGGTACAGTGGGAAATGAAGGCAGGGGTCAAGGGGCATAAGCACCAGTCACGAGATAAGTAAGCCCCGGGGAGCTCGTATTCCAAACAGGCTCACTTCCAGCAGGCTAACGCCAGAGAGCAGGACCTGCCAGGGAGGCAGCTGAGTCTGAGACATGACATACCCACGGAGTGCAGTCAGGATGCCCTTGAGATGGTCAGAGTCTCGTTCTGTAACCTTGGTAACCTGGGAACATCCTCCCAATGTGCGCATGTCCTTGGGAGGTGGTCCAGACCCGGTTTTGCAAAATAACTGGAGCACTGGAGCACTGTCCTCCCATTGTTGTTCATCGATTTGCTCGAGCGGGCACCAGTAACGTCTCCATTGTGAGACTTGTTGTTACTGTGTTTGGCATATCAAATATGTCATGGGGAGCTTGCCAGGCTCTGCCGTGTGGGCAGGATACTCTTGATAGCTTGCTGGGCTCTCCGAGAGGGGCGGAGGAATCGAACCTGGGTCGGCCACATGCAAGGCAAACGCCCTACCCGCTGTGCTATCGCTCCAGGATTCGGAACTTGAGCTTCTGTCCTTTCCTGGCAGCTGCTGGCAAATGCCTCACCCCCCCCCACCCACCCAGCAGATGGTCTATTAAAGGGAGCTTTTTGCCTTTGTTCTGAATCTAGTTCTAGAGCATAAGTTCATCTGGGTCTGCTAAGAATTTCCACAACTATAATACCAAGTATATATCTCAATAAAGCGGGGAGGGGTGGGGGAAGGACTATTTGAAAGAAACAGAAAAAAGGTCTGAGATGTGGTTCAGTAGTAAAGTATGTGCCCGGGGGGCCAGAGAGATAGTACAGCGGGGGAGGGCGTCTGCCTTGCACGAGGCCAACTCGGGCTCAATCCCTGGCATCCCGTAGGTTTTCCCAAGCACCATCGTCGCTGGGTGCGACACCACCCATCTCCCAAAAAGAAAAGAATTTTTTTTAAAAAAACATATGCCCTGTGCCTATGAGATCTGGGAAGGAAGGAAGGAAGGAAGGAGGGAGGGAGGGAGGGAGGGAGGGAGGAAGGAAGGAAGAAAGGAAGGGAGGGAGGAAGGGAGGGAGGGAGCAAGGAAGAAAGGGAGGGAGGGAGGAAGGAAGGGAGGGAGGGCGGAAGGGAGGGAGGGAGGGAGGGAGGGAGGGAGAGAGGGAAGGAAAGATGGAAGAAAGGAAGGGAGGGAGGGAAGGAGGGAGGGAGGGAGGAAGGGAGGGAGGGAGGGAGGAAGAAAAGGAAAGAAGGAAGAAAGGAAGGGAGGGAGGGAATGAGGAAGGGAGGAAGGAAGGAAGGAAGGAAGGGAGAGAGGAAAGGAGGGAGGGAGGAAGGAAGGAAAGGGAGGAAGGAAGGAAGGAAGGGAGGGAAGAAGGGAGGAAGGAAGGGAGGGAGGGAGGGAGGGAGGGAGGGAGGGAGGGAGGGAGCAAGGAAGAAAGGGAGGGAGAGAGGGAGAGAGGGAGGGAGGAAGGAAAGGAAAGAAGGAAGAAAGGAATGAAGGGAGGGAGGGAGGGAGGAAGAAAGGAAGGGAGGGAGGGAGGGAGGGAGGCAGGGAGGGAGGGAGGGAGGGAGGGAGGAAGGAAGAAAAGGAAAGAAGGAAGAAAGGAAGGCAGGTAAAGAGTGGGGAAGGGAGGAAGGAACTGTGTCCTCAAGTAAAGCTGGGTGAGCCTGAGAAACAGTTCCTCCACGCCAAGCGCCTGTTAGGATCTGAATGGAGACTGACTGTAGTGACAGCCGCACTAGCTCAGGGCCTGTGGCCAGAGGCTAGGAGAGGGGGCGCCTACAGTCCGTCCACCCCAGCGCTCACTCACCTTGCCGGTCCTGGCGCCTCGGCTCACAGGATGGTCACACTGCACCTCTGGAAGCCACTTCCGCTGCGGGAGGTCTGGGTCCAACCTAGGAAACACAGGGAGATGAAAAACACCCGTGTTTCCACTGGGGGGCGCAGTGGAAGGTTTTGTGGCAACTGGGGGGAGTTGGGCGCAGGGACGGGGAACTTCAGCCCCTGCCTTCTTTTCTGCACTATCCCAGAAGGAAGCAGAATGCTTCCAGAATGCTCTGGAGTGTGGAGAATAAGGGGTGGGGGTGGCCGTGGGAGCTCGGATTAGTGACCCCTAACTGATTCTGCATCCCACGGGGGCGAGATCCGCGTTCACCCCCCTGTGCTCATTGCAGCACTAAGTACAACAACCTGGAAACGGAAGCAACCCAAGGACAGATGAGTGGCTAGAGGAGCTACGGCATAGACACGCGACACTGAGTTATAAGAAACGATGACATCACTCAGCCGGCTGCAACCAGGAGGGACCTGGGGGCATCCTACGAAGAGGGAGACGAACACCAGATGACCTCCCACATCAGTGACACACGGACAACACAGGGGAAGGGACAAGTGTCTCGTGATGACAAACCCTGGGCCTTGGTTGACAAAACGCAAATTGTCCAGCAGTGAGGGAGGAAGTAGGAGAAGGAGGAGGAGGAGGAGGAAGAATGCAGGTGGGAGACAGCGGTGGCAGGTCTGGGGACTTCGGTGGTGATGAAGGTGCAATGACTTTGTGCATCCAAACCACAGACATTCGCATGATTGTCACCAAGTTGCCGGAACAACAATACATTTTCAGAAAACCTTAAGCGTGGAAATGGGGAAGCCTCGGAACGGACAGCAGGACCTCCCAGAAGCCCCGCTCTCAACCGTTCTCTGGAGGGTCCTTGCCTCTTGCCCCCCAAAATGATCTCAGATGCTGACGCTCACCCTTGCAGATGGAGACGTGGGTGGAGGCCAGAATGGCTGCCCGACACGATGCAGGGGGTTCACGGCAAAGGCCCAAAGAGGACAGGAGTGGGTTCAAAGGGTCAGAGCACATTATTGCATGCAGGAGCCCGAGCTGTCATCATTGGTGCCCTGAGCACTGCCGGGAATGAGCCCCCAAGCACAGGTCCTCAGGTACAACTGAGCATGGCCCCAAAAAAACAAAAGCAAAGAAAAGCTGAGGGTCCCAGGAGGAGAGCAAGCCTCTGGTGGGGTCTCCAGTGTGGAGAATCAGGGAACAGATGGGCCGCCTCACCCACGGCTGTGTGGTGTTGCTAAATCTGCAAGTCTGACGGGATGCATGCAAACTGCTGAGGTCAGGGGCGTGCTGAGAACACGCTTGATGGGACTAGGGGTCGCGGCTGTGATGGTACAGCAGTGGGCTTCTCTGCCAGCTCCACTCAGGCCAAAGCTGCAGCCCTAGTCAGCACAGGCGGGCCAACATGGTGGCCCTGCACTGGCCTGTGTATAATAGAGGTGACAGCAGCCTGTCCGATCTGCTGCTCTGCTTACAAATCATTTTAAGCGATAGTATAGCGGGGAGGATGTTTGCCTTGCACGTGGCCGACCCGGGTTCGATTCCCAGCATCCCATAGGGTCCCCTGAGCACCGCCAGGAGTAATTCATGAGTGCAGAGCCAGGAGGAACCCCTGGGCATCGCCGGGTGTGATTCAAAAAGCCAAAATAATAATAATAATAATAATAATAATAATAATAATAGTAATTTCCCTTGCCTGGAGGTAAGTCCTGTAAGGCAGTGCTGTACAACAGTCTGGTACGACCGCCCTGTTTGTCCGCCCTTTACGGCCGTCCTATATGACATCCCTGAGCGCAGCCGTTGTGTAGAAGCCCTGGAGGGCAATCTTGTACAGCGATCCTGTATATACAGCATCCCTTTATGGTGGCCCCATACAGGGGACTTGCAGGACATCCTTGCAGGTGACCTTGCACGGCAGTCCTGTGCAGCTGCCTTGTAAGGCTGTCTTGAAGACCAGGACTTTACGGCAGCCCTGGAGAGCATCCCACTATGGAGGTCCTGATGGCAGTCTTCTAGGGCAGCCCTGTAGGGCAGCCCTGTACTGATGCCAGATCTCCGTGAGGTGCTTTAGCCCTTCGGGGTGCCTTCATTCATTCTAGGCATATTTACTCTGTGCTGGCACTGTCTTGGGTGCCAATGAGGCAAATGCAGTCAGCTTTTGACCCAGTGAAGTGGACAGATACAGATAAAACAAAAGTCTGTGCCTCTAAGAAACTTTCCCAGTGTTTCTGAGAGGTTGCAGGATAAAGTTGGTTTGTCCTTTCGGCCTTGCCACAGGGAGCTTTGGTTTATTGGGCTACTCCCATCCCAATAATTACTTGTAACTTCCTTGTAACTTGTAAGCCTCCTCTGTGTTTACTTGCAACTCCTTTCTTTGTGCTCTGTTAACTTGTAAATGCTACTTTTCTCTTCTCTTTAAGTCCTTTGCATAGTTAATTCAGAGCACTGTCCTTTTTTGTGTGTGGACACAGGAAGACAGTTAATGCTATGCTTTTGTAACTTGGGAGTTAATTGACTCTGAATGATAGTCACTCCTGGACATCTGTTTCTCGATTTAAGCCTCAGCTGCTAGCACCCCAAAAGCCAGGTCCAGATGAGGGAGGGACTGGATGGACCCAGGGCAAGCAGTGAGCTACCCTGGAATCGAAATGGGCCTGGTCAAAGCACCATAATACTTAACTATAAATTACGAGCATAGTCATGGACAAATTCAGACATGGTCTAAAAAGTAATAACTAGATTCGGACCCTGCTAGGGTTAGAAATGATTAATCCAGACTGAGCACTGTAGTCTGAGTCGGTGGCGAGATGTCCCCAGGAGAGCCACGCAACAAGCTCAATGTATCTCTTACTGTGTCCATACAAGATAACTAATATTAAGTAGAATTAAGATGTCAATTAAGTTATTGGACTAAGGAAAGCAGAAAAACTCTTTAAGTGGTTTTTTTGACCGTGGGCAAAAAAAAAGGGCTTTCTGGGTACTATGTAGCTCTTAGAAAAGATGAAGTCATGAAATTTACATACAAGTGGTACAATATGGAAAGTATCATGCTAAGCGAAATGAGTCAGAAAGAGAGGGATAGACATAGAAAGATTGCATTCATCTGGGGGATATAAAGTAACAAAATATGAGATTAATACCCAAGAATAGCTGAGATCAGCGCCAGGAGGATTACTCCATAACTTAGAGGCCAGCCGGGTATCCTAGAGGAAAGGGCTGTTCAGATAGAGAAGGGAGCACCAAATAAAGGATGTTTGGAGGATCCTCCCAGGAGGGGAGATGCATGTAGAAAGTAGACTATGGACTGAACATGTTTGCCACTCAATGCCTCTTTTGCAGACCACAACACCCAAAAGGAGAGAGAGAACACAGGGAATTGCCCTGCCACAGAGACAGGGGGGATGGGGGGATGGGGGTGGGAGGGATATTATCCATGGTGGTGGAAAATGGGCACTGGTGGAGGGATGGGTATCTGATCATTGTATAACCGAAACCCAAGCACAAAAATTGTAAATCTACAACTTTAAAAAAAATAAAATAAAATAAAGGGGAAAAAAAAGGGCTTTCTTATGTTGATTTTGCTACCCCCAATGCTGGGAAGCTGGAGAGACAGAGAGAAAGAGAGACCAGGGCAGCAAGATGGAGCACGGAGAGACTAGCAAGGGGGACAGAGGGAGAAGCTTGTAGGGGAAGAATGTAGGAGCAGGTGCGTGGAGAGAGAGAGCCCAGGGTGCGAGATGGAGTGCGGAGAGATGAGCGGGAGAGACAGGAGACAGGAATGAGGGGCAGTGTGAGACTAGAACGGGGGGCATCAGAGAGACTGGGCCAGGCACCTGGGGAGAATGGCATAAAAGGCAACTGATCATCAACCGGCTTGGCCCTCGCTTCCTCCTTTGTCCACCCATGGCATGGACCGCCCCGGGTTGGGGAGCGGCACGAGTCCACTGAACCCGGGAGAGAGAGAGAGAGAGAGAGAGAGAGAGAGAGAGAGAGAGAGAGAGAGAGAGAGAGAGAGAGAGAGAGAGAGCCCTTAAGGATTTTTCCTAGTCGCGGGGACATTACACAGGAGGTGACAGTCGGGTCTCTCAGGTTCCGCCAGGGATGGCCAGCAGAGGGCGCTGCTGAAGGTCCATCCCTGAAGGCTCCTGGCCAGTGCCCCCCAGCAGAGCCAGCCCCGTGGGGGTGTGGGAAGGGTCTGGGCAGAAGAGAAACTGGCTGCCCGCCCCCAACACCCACGAGACATAGGTCATCTGCAGCAAGGAAACCAATCATGCATCCGGCTTTAATAGCGGTTTCTTCCCTTTTTTACCTAGAGGGTAATCTTAAGAGATGATTTCCATTGATTCTCTTTTCAACTCTCTAATGCTTCTATGATGAAAATCCGTTCCCGGTGCAGCAAGGGAAAATCGTCGTAAGGAGCGAATCGGCAGAGTGCAATCAAAGTAGGAAGAAATGTATTTGGGCGAGTACGCAGGGACCAGCGCTCAGGGTAATGCATCCTGCCTTCTCGAGCCCCTGAAAGGTCACAGCCCAAATCGCTCCTTCGACCCTCGCAAGATTTTGCTCCAGCTCACAGAGGCAATAAGCCTCTGACTGCAGGAAAATGCCCGACCTGGGGTCTCGACTGCTGAGCCAGCGTGGGAACCCACCCATTGTCATCCCTGATGCAGCCCCATATCTCGGCAGCTGTGTCGGCAGACCCCCCCCCCCGCCCCCCCCCCCCCTCGCCCTCTCCCACAGTCACCAAGCTCATGTGGATGCCTGAATTCAGAGGAATTCCCGTGTCTTTCCTGCCACCTTGAGGCTTTGTACCAGGTGTGTGGGAGACAGCAGCAGGCTAAGGTGGCCTCATGGGTAGGGCACAGGCTCGGGCAAAGCCACTGAGGGTGCACATCGTGGTCACGGGAGTGAGAGCAAAACGAAGGAGGTTGGACCCCCGGCTGGCATCAAGAGAGCTAGTCAGAGCATCAGCCCTGTGCCCCATTCAGAGCACGGTAGCCCTGAGCAGGCGATACCCACCCCCCACCCCAGGAGGATGGTAGTCGTGCCGTATGTTCTTTTTTTTTTAACTGAAAGGAGAGCACTGGGCCCCCCAAATTTTGAGAAGGTCTGATAAAGAACAACACATGAAAAAAGAAAAAAAAAGGGGGGGGGCTGGAGTGATAGCACAGTGGGGAAGGCATGCACGTTTGCCTTGCACGTGGCCGACCCAGGTTCGATTCCCAGCATCCCATATGGTCCCCCGAGCACCACCAGAAGTAATTCCTGAGTGCACGAGCCAGGAGTAACCCGTGTGCATCACTGGGTGTGACCCAAAAAGAAAAAAAAAAAGAAAGAAAGAAAAAGAAAAAGAAAAAAAGAACAACACATGGTCATTATACCCCAGGCAGAGAGTCTCCATTTGGAAGCGGGGATGTCCCAGCACTCCATGGATTGGTGACCCGCTGAGCCCAGAGCAGAGCCAGCAAAGGACTTCAGGTGTTTTTCAAACAAGGAAGTGGCACCCTGAGTCCTCTCTGAAACACCTTTGCCAACCAGATCCTCAAGAGTCAACAGGGTGGAGGCTGGAGAAGTCCCAGGAAGGGACAGCCTGGCCCTGTGGAAAGTGTGTAGCTGTCCATTCAAAAGGGGCACTTTAGTGGCAGGGTCCAGAGAGCAGGGCACAGGCTATCATAAGGGGCTCTCTGGAGGAGGTGTGCGCCAAGTGAGAATCAAGCGGATAGCATGTCTTTAAGCCAATTGCCAATATGCCAAACACAGCAACAACAAAGTCTCCAATGGAGACGTTACTGGGCCCGCTCGAGCAAATCGATGAGCAACGGGAGGACAGTGACAGTGACAGTGCCTCTGGTTAGCTCTTCATCAAGGACTTGTGTTGTCTGAGAACCAGGACATCACCATCTCGGCTCCTGCTGGATTCTCTAAGGCTAGGAGGCCACCCAGGCAGTCGTCACATGAGGCTATCTGGCTTCCGGGCCCCTTGCTGACCTGGTGTTGGAGTACACGGAGCTTAGGTTTATCAGATTGTGCCCATCACAGTGCTCCCGAGTCACTCCCATTACTTTGTCTGTCTGTAACCTCTTCTATGCTCTCTTCCCCAACCAATTTGTAAGGTCTCATCCTTCTTAGACACTGAAGCTGTACTGTAAGTCAATATTGCCTTTCTCCTCTCCTTATGTCTTTGAGCAGTTTACTTTAATGCAATGTCCTTTTGTATAGATACAGGAAGACAATTAATATTATGCTTTATAACTTAGGAATTGATTGGCTTTGAATATTATTCACTCCCGGGCATCTGCCTTCTCAACTTAAGCCTCAGTTGCCCTCACTTCCTAGCACCCCAAGGGCAGGGTCCCGACGTGGGACTGGATGGAACCAGGGCAAGCCGGTAAGTTATGTGCTACCCTGGCATCGCGATGGGCCAGGCCAAGGTGCCACGATTCTTAACTATAAGTTAAGAGGTTGATCATAGGCATTATGTCATGATCCAATAGTAACGATGAGACTAGGGCCCTGCTGCTAGGAATAGGAAAGATATCTGGCCTGAGCACTGCAGTCTGAGATCGAGATGGCCCTAGGAGAGCAATTCTATAAGCTCAAAGTATTTCTTACTGTGTCCATACGAAATGATTAATATTATGTATGCTTATATGTTGTTTGGACAAGGAGAGGAGAAACACGTCCTAGAAGCAGTTTTCTGTGTGTCCTGACTAGCTTGGATGAGACTGCTTTTTTGGAGATGTAGATTCCAAGCGCTAGCAGACTGGTCTTTGTTGTGCTAATCTAAGTACTTGTAGCTTGTGAAAAGGTGAGGCCAGGATTACTGGCCTGCAGATGTAAGGAAACAATGTATGGTTTGCCGCCTCAACGTTCTTTCTGTAACTCCTTCTGATGACATCATTATATTGCGCCCTTTACAGGTACTATGATCTATATAAGGGAGATTCCAGGGCTCTCTGGGGGGACACGTGCACCAGAGAACGGGGGGACACGTGCATCAGAGAACCTGGGAAGATGGGGCTGAGACAGAAGCGGAGAGAACAAAGGCGCACGTGCTCGAGGATTCCTGAGGCCTCCATGACTTACATCTCTTCCCATGTAATAAACAGCTACTAAGACCAACTAGCTTGGCCTCGTTTCCTTCCTTCACCTGACCATCGCCTTCGACCTCCCTGGAGTGGGGAAACGGCAGACCGCCGGCCTTTTTATTTTTTGTGTGTTTACACAACTGGCGTCCCTGGGTGGGTCGCAGAGCGGTGCTCCTCAGCCGTGCCTGAGCGCCGGTGTCTCTCTCCCTCTGCTCTGCAGGGCTGGGGTACAGCTGCCCCCCAAGGCTGAGAAGAGACGCGGGTTTCAGCTCCAGGCAAGCCGGCGACTAATGAAACAGCTGGCTAACGAGCTGGATTCTCTCGCAGCACACCCAGCACGAAACCACAGTTCCCGGCTCCGAGCGGCGGGGCAGCTCATTTAAGTCAGGTGATGTTTGCGGTTGCCGGCTGCTGCCGCAGGTACCGCGGCAGTGATGTGGGCTCTGCTGACTGTTCTAGAAGCATTAGCCATGGAATGCAAATGACACAGATACCTCCCTGATGTTCCCCCCCCCCCCCGCCCCCGTGTGCCTTGTCAACAGGGGCGTGTGCCGTTGAACGAGCACCTCCCTTTCAGCAGCGCTGCCTGGCTTTCAAGGCTGCCCTCTGATGTGCCATAAAGGTGCCCGCAGCTCCCATCCTGGGCGACAGCTGGTGAAGAAGGGCTGTGCCCAGGGTGCGGGATCTCCCATGTCTCTCGCCACGAACCCAACCAATTCACTGCCTGGGGCCCATTATAAACTAAGGTAGTCTGAGATATCCCCCTTTCACAGGTAGGGTCCGCGCCCCTTGTCAGCATGAAGCAGCTTCAGAAGATAGACCACCGACCAATTTCCCCTTAAAGATTTAAGGTGATGAAATCTCTAGGGGGGGATATGATGTAGGCAGGTAGACAGGGAAGGCCGGCAAGCTACCGAGAGTATTCAATATGAAAGACACAGTAACAACAAAGTCTCCAATGGAGACGTTACTGGGCCCGCTCGAGCCCCCTCCCTAAGCAATGACAAAAGCCAGCCCTGCAGAAAATAGGAAAACAGGAACTAAGGCTTAATAAGACCCTCACCTCACTCCAGCAACAGACCCAAAGGAGCTCCTGCAGGAACAAAAGGCCAGGAAAGGAATTTCAAAGAAGACCATCACCACTCCCATCCTCCCTGGTAACTTCCTTAGTAACGGACTTTTACCTGGGAAGAAGCCCCACGTCGGGGCAGGTTGGAGAAACCCTATAAAGGCCACCTTGAACAAAGGAAGGGCGCGCAGATGCTGCCGGAGCCCATGTGTGAGTCGTTCTCAGTGACACTGAAGGGAGCCGCGGGGCAGAGATGGAGAAGAAGAGGGAGAGTCCCTTGGGGCTCCAGCCCTGAGTGCATCCTGGCTTCCAGCCTGGGCTTTCTCGGCTGGCAGGGAGGCAAGCTCTGGCCTGGGTTCAAGCCGTTTATTCCCAAGGTGGCCCTTAGCAAGTTCCTCATGACTCTGAGCTCCTTCCCTCCTCTGTCAAGGGTGACTAATAAAAACACGCGTGCCACCGAGGTGCCATGAGGATAAAACAGAGTGAGTGAAGTGCTGAGTACCAGGACGGGCCCATACTGAGTGCTAAGTTCTCATGATGACTGTTAGGCGGAGGAGGAGTGGAGGTGTTGGCAGTGATAGAAGTGGTGGTAGTGAAGGCAGAATGGTGGTGATGGTGGTGGTAGTGAGGGTAGCATTGCCATGACTGTGGTGGTGGTTGTCTTGGCAGGGTGGTAGTCATGGTGAGAGGGAGTGGTGGTGGTGGTCATGGTGGTGGGAGTGAGGGAAGCAGGACTGGTAGCAGTGGGTGTGGAGTAGTCCCGGTGGCAGTGACCATGGTGGTAGGAATGGCCGTGGTGGTAGCACTGTTAGTAATAGGGGCAGTGGTGGCATTAATAGTAGGTGTGGTGGCAATAACAGTGGTGCAATACTAATATTGCAATAGCAGTGGGAATAGCGCGATAGCACAGCAATAGGGCGTTTGCCTTGCATGCAGCCAACATGGCCGACCCGAGTTCGATTCCTCCGCCCCTCTCGGAGAGCCCGGCAAGCTACCGAGAGTATCTCGCCCCCACGGCAGAGCCTGGCAAGCTCCCCGTGACGTATTCGATATGCCAAACACAGTAACAACAAAGTCTCCAATGGAGACGTTACTGGGCCCGCTCGAGCAAATCGATGAACAACGGGAGGGCCTTTACCTTTTAATACAGCAGTAGTGGCACTGGCGGTAGGAATAGTAGTGGCAGAGTGATTAATAGCAGCAATAGTGGCGGTGGTGGCAGTATTAGTAGCAGTGGTGGTGGCAATGGTGGGAGCATTGACAGTAGTAGTAGTAATGACTGTAGTATTAATAGCAATAGTTGTAGTAGTGGCAGCGGTGATAGTCGTAGTGAAAGATAGCCCCATGACAATTGGGCCCTAGCAAAGCAAGTCCCAGCCCATATCCCGTCCGGCAGCTGCGGCAGGCTGACAACACCAAGTACCCCCATCTCCTCCCTGCACCTGGAATTCGCCAGATAAGGCCACAAGGCCGGAGAAGGCCAAATGAGGCATCTCCTTGTCCTGGAATCCGCCTAACAAGGCCCACCTGGAATTCACCAGATAAGGCCACAAGGTCGGAGAAGGCCTAATGAAAAGGCCTAATTGACTGCCCGTTGGGAGGGCCTGGTGACAGGTACAGAAGAGAGTGGCTGGTGCTGATGGCTTGTTGCAAAATGATTGGCTGCCTGCGTGCAGCATCTAATGTGATAATTCAAATGTATTGGGTGATTTGTGCGCGGGCTTTCTGAAATGCGCGGGAAGATGCCCTATAAAAAGCCCCCTTTGAAGAGGCTCGGGGCTCTCTGTCACTGACGGTTTGCGGTCATGCTGTGAGCCCGAGCATGCTTGAATAAACCTCTTGCTTTTGCATGGACTTGGTCTCTCAGCGTTTTCCTTGACAGGTGAGGCTGTCCTGAGCTCGGACCCTAACATCAGGAGTGGTGGCAGTATTAATAGTAGTAGTGGTGCTAGTATTAATATATTACTAGTAATAGTGGTGGTATTGATGCTAGTATTAATAGTAGCAGTGGTGCTAGTATGAAGAGTAGCGGTGGTGGTGTCATGGTAGTATTAATAGTAGCAGTGGCAGTAGAACCCATGAATGCAGGGGGCATCCTCCCTCTCCTGGGTCCCCATGCCCATGGTGAGGGCACCGGAAGGACCGTCCTCAGCTTTTATCACTGGACTCAGGGTGGAGACAGGCCGAGCCCAGGCCCACCCCCAGGGCAGCCACCACGGGCCAAACTAGGATAAGGAGCACTTGAAAAGTGGCTAGTCTAACCCAGAGCACTGGGAGAAGAGCCTTGTCCACCAAAGGAAAGGAAAAGCCTTATCTCCAAAGGCTAAGATTGCCCACACGTGTCAGCAATAACATTTGGGGTGGATTCGGTTAAACAAAACATTGGCTTTGTCCCTTCTGTTTTTGTTTTTTTTTTGGGGGGGGAGGGGCCACAGCTGGCAGTGCTCAGAGCTGACTCCTGGTTCTGTGCTCAGGGGACCAAAATGGAAGTGTGAATTCCCAGGTGTCCATCCCTCTCTCTGCTGTGACTGTAAAGTCATGGGAAGGGGCATGGTGGTTCACATCCTGATTTATAGCCGTCAGAGCCCGACCTCCGGGTTTGGGAAGGCCGGATTTGGGCCCTGCAGCTCTCAGCTACGTTCCCAGCACCTTCAACGGTCTCCGGATCAACAAGTGAGGCCTAGAGGAAACAGTTGATAACTTCGAGGACATTCGAGAACATTCCAGATCATTCTTGGGAAGGGCCAGACAGTCTGGGAGTCACTTGGGGGCCCTTTGGCCTTGAAGTACAGATGAGAAAACACTGTCCCACACACTGCCCTCCCATTGTTCATCGATTTGCTCGAGCGGGCCCAGTAACATCTCCATTGTGAAAACTTCTTGTTACTGTGTTTGGCATATTGAATACTTTCGGTAACTTGCCAGGCTCTCCGAGAGGGGTGGAGGAATCGAACCCAGCTCAGCCGAGCTGGCTGCGTGCAAGGCAAACGCCCTACCACTGTGCTATCGCTCCAGCCCAGATGAGGAAACAGGATGGAAAAAAATATTTAAAAGCCAAGCAGCCAGGACCCCTGCCCATCTCAGGCTACTGCTCTTTCTATGACTGTGAACTTGGCCACCCACTCCCATGCTGAGTTGCAACAGAACCCTGATCTCAGGGATCCAAATGAAAAAAAAAGAACATAATTCCGCACATCCCTTTTTCCGTTCCAACCTGGAGCAAGTCATCAGCCTCCTTGGGTCTCAGAGTCCTTCTCTTCTCTCTCCATTCCTCGATTTCCCTTCCTTCCCAAGGTGTAGACAGAGGCAACCCTATCCCCAAAGCAGCTCTGAAGCCGGCCTCTAAATATCTCCTCCCTCTCTGACCCAGAGTTCCCTGCCTCACCCCAAATCAATCACCCGCTTGTTTCAGGCTCCTTTTCAGATTTTATTTTGCCTTGAGTTGCTGTTTTCATCAGAAGCTCAAACCTTGCAGACTGTGTCCTTGATCTCGTCATGAAATTCCCTCCGAGATATTTAATTCTAGAAATAGCTTTCGCTATGCCACAGAGCCTTTAAAGACAAAAGCAGACCTAAATAACAAATGTTCCCCCCTCCCTCCCGTTCGCACAGAAAGCATCTGGGCGCCCTGCCTTTATCTCTTCTTTTGCTGATGAATCGCCTGCATCCGGTTTCCCCGCAAAGGGCACTGCTTCATGGACCACCAGCCTCCCCTGTCTTCCGGACGCTCATTTTCTATCACTGGTCCGAGGCCGAAATGCTCCCTCCCGTGCTGGGCCGCCCTTTCCCACCCTTGGTTCTCTGACTCAACGCCCCTTCTCTCCCCCAGCCTCCCAGAGCTTCTCGTTGTTTCTACGTCCACCCCCAGCCCAAGAGCCTCTTGAATTTTCATATAATCAAGGTGCTGTCTAGATTCAGAACTCACGTTTCAGAAAACAAAATCTCCTCTGCTCCCAACCCCCCACTGAGTGAGACACCAAGATTTTTTGTTTGTCTGTTCTTTATTTTTAGGGACGAAGCGATAGTACAGGGGGTGAGGCGTTTGCCTTGCACGCGGCCAAGCCGGGTTCGATTCCTTCGTCCCTCTCAGAGAGCCCAGCAAGCTACCGAGAGTATCCCACCCACATGTCAGAGTCTGGGAAGCTCCCCGTGGTGTATTCAATAAGCCAAAAACAGTAATAAAGATATTACTGGAGCCCACTGAAGCAAAGCGATGAACAACGGGACGACAGTGCTACAGTGCTTTATTTTTAAATAAAAAAGAATAAAGATTTGCCTGGATCATCAGCACCGTTTGGAAGCAAGAAAGAGAAACCAAAGATATAGTACAGAGGTTAAAGCGCGTTTGGTGGCAGATCCCAGTTCAATCCCCGGCACTACTGGTGTGGGCACAACACCAAGACCAACAGCCAAATGAAGACTGGAAACGGGCCTCTGATGGGCATTTTCCCTCAATCAACAGGCACAGGGCAAGCTGATTCATCAGGAGTCACCTTCCTTCCTTCCTTCCTTCCTTCCTTCCTTCCTTCCTTCCTTCCTTCTTTCCTTCCTTCCTTCCTTCTTTCCTGCCTTCCTGCCTTCCTTCCTACCTAACTTCCTTCCTCTCCCTCCTTCCTCCCTCCCCTTCCCCCTTTCTTTCTCTCTTCCTCTCCTTCCTCTCCTTCCTTCCTCCCTCCCTCCCTCCCTCCCTCCCTCCCTCCCTCCCTCCCTCCCTCCCTCCTTTCCTCCCTCCTTTCCTTCCTCCCTTCCTTCCTTCCTTCCTTCCTTCCTTCCTTCCCTTCTTCCTTCCTTCCTTCCCTCCCTCCCTCCCTCCCTCCCTCCCTTCCTTCCTTCCTTCCTTCCTCCCCCTCTCCCTTCCTTCCTTCTTCCCTTCTTTCCTCCCTTCCTCCCTCCCTCCCTCCCTCTCTCCCTTCCTTCCTTCCCTCCTTCCTGCCTTCCTGCCTTCCTTCCTACCTAACTTCCTTCCTCTCCTCCCTCCCTCCCTCCCTCCCTCCCTCCCTCCCTTCCTTTCTTCCCTCCTTCCTTCCTTCCTTCCTCCCTTCCTTCCTCCCTTCTTTCCTTCCTTCCTTCCTCCCTCCGTCTCTCCCTCCCTCTCTCCCTTCCTTCCTTCCTTCCTTCCTTCCTTCCTTCCTTCCTTCCTTCCGCCCTCCTTCCCTCCCTTCCTTCCTTTTTTCTTTTTTTCCTAAGGGGCCACACCCAGCAATATTCAGGGGTCACTCTCGTGTGCTCAGGGATTATTCCTGGTGGGATCAGGGGACCATACAGAATCTGGGGGCAAAATGAGATGCATGATGAGCCGACTTGTCCTTAATCCTGTTGTTTGGAGGGAAAATATTCAGCAGAGGCCCCTTTCTTGCTTGGGGTTGGTTTGGGTTTGGGGCGCAGACCGCAGTGCCCGGGAGCCCGTATGCGGTTCCGGGGGCTGAGCCAGGGATGCTGCTCTTTAGTCTCTGCAACATCCTTCCGGCCCCTCTTTCCTGCTTCCAAAGGGCACCACTGGCACCAGGGCCTCCTTATCCATGAAACGTGGCCAGGACCCTCAGGGTCAAAGCCTGTCCCCAACCAGGCCCTGCTTCTGTGGCTTTACAGTCCAGCGTGGGCAGGCGTGGGCGCAGGGGCAGCCCCGAATGGCCTCTGCCTGGCTGTCCTCCAATCCCAGCTGCCTCCTCCAGGAACCCCCCACCAGCCCCACGTCATCAGAACTGCTGGGGCAAGACACAGTACAGGGGCTGCTCCTGCCAGCTCTGGCTCCTTCCCTGATCCCATGCAGGGTCCCCCCCGCCACCGAGACCCCCCAGGAGTGATCCTGAGTGCAGTGCCAGGAGTGAGCCCTGAGCACTCTTGGGTGTGACCCCCAAATAAAGAAAATTAATAGAACATAAAACAATAGTCACTGGACCGGGGAGTGGCTCAGCGGGCAGAGCACACACCTGGCACGGCAGAACCCCAGGAGCAAGCCCTGGCACCGCGTGGCACCCCAACACCCACCCCGCCGCCGAGCACCTGCAGGTTTGCTAGCGACCCCAAACCACCACCGGCCCCAAGCAGCACCAGCTTGCTGAGCCTGAGCTCCACCCTGGAGACCACCAGGGGGAGGCACCAGGAAGGATCCCTGGGACCGACCCAAGGACCCCTGGATGTGGCCCCTCTGGCAGACAAGACATAGTAACTCCTATTCTAAAAGCGGCAGGTTATTTCCCCCGCCCCAGGAGAGTAAGTGATGGAATGAATAGCGGATGCAATCCATCCGCTAAGTAAGAGCCCTCTGCTCATTTCTGTGACTATGAGGGATGCTCCATCCCAACACAGCTGACAGGTGAGGACAAAGATCCCCGGGGGCGCGGGGGGGGGGGGGGGCGCTGCTGCTCCCTCTGCCCTTGGCACACTTCTCTGCTAGCTAGACACAGTTCCCGGCAGGGGCACTTCATGGCTTCTCCACTCTCCATGCAGTATCCCTCCGCGGGACCTTGCTGCTCCCACAACTCAGGCTCTGCCTGAGCCCCCAGGTCCAAGCAGAGGCCGGAAACACACACAGGAGCCTGAGTCCTGTACTGTACAAGCAAGCGCTCCCCCCGCCCTCCTCCCGCCAGCCGCCTCTTCGCACCCTCTGGGCCAGTCGGGGCGTCCTCATCACTCACGGTCACTTCCCTCGCTCCAGTCTGCGGAAAGTAGGACACAGACCCAGCCGAGCTCCACTACACCCCTCCCCCCCATCCCCACCCCCCACCCCCTCCAGCCCCCCATCCAGCCCAGGGCAACTGGCTGCTTATGAAGTGAGCTCAGAGGTCTGATAAAAGCGATAGAACCGAGGTGAGAGTGTTTGTCTTGCACGCGGGTTCGATTCCAGGCATCCCATATCCACTGGCAGGAGTGGCCTCTGAGCGTCTCCAGGTGGAACCCCTGCCCACCAAAAGAAAAAGGAAAAAAAAAAGTGAGAGCCAGGGCAGGGGGATTGCATCCGGACTGGCTACTCTCCTTCCATGATTCCCCCAGCAGGGATCAGAGCAAAGACTCCAAAAGGGATGTTTCTTTTTTTTTCGTTTTGAGTCACACCCGGGGATGCTCTGGGGTTCCTCCTGGCTCATGCACTCAGGAATTACTCCTGGCGGTGCTCAGGGGACCCTATGGGATGCTGGGAATCGAACCCCTGGTTCTCGCAAGGCAAACTCCCTCCCCGCTGTGCTATCACTGCAGCCCTGGGATCTGTTTCTAAGACAGGGCAGTGCCACGCAAGGGCCCCCTCTCAGCGCCCTCCAGCAGGGGGCGCTGGTGAGAGGAGGAGCCGGTTCCCCAGTCTGGCCCCTGGGGCCCTCCATGGCCTTGGCAGGTGTGGCAAATGCTCATCCCTGCAAAAGCTCCAGGCAAGGACAGACAGGAAGTCATCTTTCCTAGGCTGAGGAGGTTTGCGGGACCGCGAGTGGGTTCACCACGGAAGGAGCTTTTCTTTGTCATTATTTTATTTTTGTCATGGATTTTATATTTTTATTTTTATAATGGTCTGGAGCCATAGCACAGCGGGTAGGGCGTTTGCCTTGTACGCGGCCAACGTGGCCCAGCTGACCCAGGTTCGATTCCTCTGCCCCTCTCGGAGAGCCCGGCAAGCTACCGAGATTATCTCGCCTGCATGGCAAAGCCTGGCAAGCTCCCCATGACGTATTTGATATGCCAAACACAGTAACGAGTGTCACAATGGAGACGTTACTGGGCCTGCTCGAGCAAATCGATGAACAATGGGAGGACAGTGACAGTGATATTTTTTGTTTGTTTGTTTAAATTGAATCACAGGGCTGGAGCAATAGCACAGTGGATAGGGCATTTGTCTTGCACGTGGCCGACCCAGGTTCAATTCCTCTGTCCCTCTCGGAGAGCTTGGCAAGCTACCAAGAGTATCCCGCCCGCACCACAGAGCCTGGCAAGCTCCCGGTGGTGTATTTGATATGCCAAAAACAGTAGCAACAAGTCTCACAATGGAGATGTTAGCAAATCCATGAACAAAGGGAGAACAGTGCTACAGTGCTAAATTGAATAACAGTGAGATACACAGTTACCAAGTTGTCTGGTTTTCAGTCATACAATGTCCCAATACCCATCCCTTCACCAGTGTATTTCCCACCATCAATGTCCTCAGTTTCCCTCCCCTCCCTCGCCTGCCTCTATGTCAGACACTATTCTTCCCTCCCTCCCTCCCTCCCTCCCTCCCTCCTCCCTTCCTCCCTCCCTCCCTCCCTCCTTCCCTCGCTCCCTCCCTCCCACCTCTCTGTCTGTCTCTGTCTCTCTCTCCTCTCTCTCTCCCTTTGAGCCTTATGGTTTGCAATATAGATACTGAAAGGTTATCATGTATATCTCTTTACCTACTTTCAACACTGAGTTCCTGTACAAAATGATCTTTTACAGCTATTATCGTCATACCGGTCCTTTCTCTATCCTAAGTGCCCATTGCCCCCCAGACACTCATGAGGCTAGGAAAAATGAAGTCTTGTTTTCATTTTTTTAAATAATTTTTTGTTTGTTTTTGTTTGAGGACCACAAGGGGATGCTCAGAGGTTACTCCTGGCCCCGCGTTCAGGAATTTCTCCTCATGGGTGCTCAGGGGACCACATGGCATGCCAGGATTGAACCCGGGTTGGCTGCATGCAAGGCAAGTTCCTTACCAGCTGTACTAAACCTCTGGCCCCTAAATTACTTTTGTTATTGAGATTCTGTGGCTTATAATACTATTAAAAGTGGTTTTCTGTGCACATAGTTCTAACCATTAGTCTTGGTTTCATCTCCTAGTTTCTCGAGTATAAGCTGGAGGGGCTGGGGCAATAGCACAGCGGGTAGGGCATTTGCCTTGCACGCGGCCAATCCAAGTTTGATTCCCAGCATCCCATAGGGTCCCTCGAGCACCGCTAGGAGTGAGTCCTGAGCGCATGAGAGCCAGGAGTAACCCTGTGCATTGCTGGGTGTGACCCAAAAAGAAAAAAAAAACAGTATGAGCTGGAGACAACCCCAAATTCTAGTTGGGGGGACTCAGACCACATGACACTGTCTCCTCTAGGAGCAAAGAAAGTCATTTGTGACAAAAGGATCAATAGGTCCGTGTGGTGTAAGTACTCATACCAATGGCACCAGAATGTACAATGCTGACACCTACTGCTGATGGACAGGTTGGGATGATACTCTCCCAATAAGTGCAAGGAAGTGGAAGAGCCAATGACAACACACACCACAAATTCAAGTAAGAAATGACACGTCTGCATACCTATCCGGACCTGATTGGGGGGTGGAGGGGCACAGGACAGGGAAGGCTAGAGAGAACACGACAGATCAAGTCACTGACAAGGAAGTCAAGGGAACAGGAAGTCAAGAGAACAAGGCATTCCATTATACTCGGGATGAACTAAGCTTCTTGTATTGTGACAAGGGACAAACCAGTGACAGGTGTCATGAAAACTGATACTCTGGCACAGAAATCTTCCCTCCTCCCCCCTTCTCTCCAGCAGAATGCAACACTCTTGGTCTTTTGCACTCTATAAAAAACTTAGAGCAGAGAGATAACACAGTGGGTGGGGAAAGTGCTTGCCTTGCATTTGGCCAACCCCTGACACCTTCGATGGGTCCCTTGGGCATCTCCAGAAGTGATTCCTGAGCACAGAGCCAGGAGTAAGGCCTGGGAGCACCGCCACTGGCTGTGTTCCAAAACCAAAGGGGGTAAAAAAAGATAAATAAATAATAATAACCTTGAAAATGATCTCCTCCTTTAGGCAGTGGAGAAAGGGGGATGGGTTGGGAAAATTCTTCAGTGGATCTCTCTTAGAGAATGAGTGTTTGCATAAGAGTGTGAAAGTAAGGCTTATCCCAAAGTCAATAACTACCATATCTGATGAAATTTCTTATCATTGTCTTCCAAGTAATAAATAAACAAACCCATACACATGAAAGGGGAATATATCATTATGTGTGTCAATGTAGGTAGAGATGAGATATTGGTAGGAGGATAAACTATTTTAAAAACAGTATTGGGAAAGTATCATGTTAAGCGAGATGAGTCAGAAAGAGTGGGATAGACCCAGAAAGACTGCATTCATCTGGGGAACATAAAGCAACAAAATGGGAGAATAACACCCAGAAGTGGCTGAGATTAGTACCAGGAGTTTTGCTCCATGACTTGGAGGCCAGCCACACATGCTAGGGGAAAAGGAAGCTTAGATAGAGAAGGGAGCACCAAATAAAGGGTGTTGAGGGGATCCTCCCAGGGTGGGAGAAGCATGTTCAAAGTAGACTATAGACCAAACATGATTGCCACTCAATGCCTCTCTTGAAAACCACAAGATCCAAAATAAGAGAGAGAGAATAAGGGGAAATGCCCTGCCACAGAGGCAGGGTGGGATGAGGGGGATGGGGGGTGGGAGGGATGCTGGGACCCGTGGTGGTGGAGGATGGGCACTGGTGGAGGGATGGGTACTTGATCATTGTATAACTGAAACCCAAGCACAAAAATTTGTAAATCTATAACTGTACCTCATGGTGTTTCACTAATAAAAAAAAGTATTGGGGGTGGAGGGGGGTCAGAGCAATAGCTACATGCAAGGCAAGCATGTAGGGCGCTTGCTCTGCATGTGGCTGACCCGTGTTCAAACCTGGCATCCAGGTCATCCCCCAAGCCCACTAGGAGTGGTTATCACTGAATACAGAGTCAAGAGTAAGCCCTAAGTACTGTCGGGTGTGGTTAAAAAAAAAAAACATAGAAACCAAAACCCAGCACCTGTAAAGTTTATCGAGAAGCTAACATTTCGTGTGCCTCTGTCAATCTGTCTGTTACTGGGGGCCTTTGACCCTCTTCCATCTGCAGACCGGCACCAGCCTGAGCCTGATGGTGAAAATCACTGCATTTGATGAAGTCTCAATGCTCTTCTGACAAATAAATAGGTGGTTCCCTTGCGTTGGCAGTGACTACATACAGCACTGAAATGTTTTCCAGTGGCATTCGTGTCTGGAAATTGTCTGACCTAGACAGAAAACACAGCCCGAAGGGGGGAGTTTGGATAATTGGTCTCAGTACCATTTAGGCTTCTCGCCTCCCAAACAAGCAACTCGGAAACGGCTGAGTCCTTTAAAAATGGTTTAGGATGGTTTAGCTCAGATAGAGAAGGGAGCACCAAATAAAGGGTGTTTGGAGGATCCTCCCAGGAGGGGAGATGCATGTTGAAAGTAGACTATGGACAGAACATGATTGCCACTCAATGCCTCTTTTGCAGACCACAACACCCAAAAGGAGAGAGAGAACAAAAGGGAATGCCCTGCCACAGAGGCAGGGTGGGGTAGGGGGTGCGGGGGTGGGAGGGATACTGGGATCCATGGTGGTGGAAAATGGGCACTGGTGGAGGGACGGGCACTGGATCATTGTATAATCAAAACCCAAGCACAAAAATTTGTAAATCTACAACCGTACCTCATGGTGTTTCACTAATAAAAAAAATGGTTTAGGATGACTCTGTAGGAAGCTATTCCTGGTTTGGAACTGTCATGAGTTGGGCTTGTTCGGAACAGGTGAGGCTGCTTTGTGTACACACACATACACACTCATAACTGACATCCTGAGCCTTCACTCAGTAAATGCAGGGGTGCCTCTCAGGCACTCTGGCAAGTTGAAGTCATCCCATGAGGTTTCTAAAATGTCCTTTGGGGCCTCACCATTGGAAGTACCAAGGTCCTTGGACCAGTAGTGACATGCGGGGGGTGGTTGAAAATGCAGTAGCTTAAGACTGCCCTAGATGGATCGACATGGAGAGCATCATGCTAAGTGAAATGAGTCAGAGAGAGAGGGACAGACATAGAAAAACTGCACTCATTGTGGAATATAAAGTAACAGAATGGGAGACTAACACCCAGGAATGGTAGAGCTAAGGACCAGAAGGATGGCTCCACGGCTTGGAAGCCAGCCTTACATGCTGGGGTAAAGGCAACTGAGGTAGAGAAGGGACCACCAAGTAAAGGATACTTGGAGGGCCCACTTGGGAAGGAAGATGTGTGCTGAAAGTAGACTATAGACCGAACAGGATGGCCACTAAATACCTTTATTGCAAACCATAAGGAGTAAAAAGGAATGTGCCTGCCACAGAGGTGGTGGGGGGTGGGCATGGGGGGGGGGTGGCAGGAGGGATACTGGGAACATTGGTGGTGGAGAATGGGCACTGGTAGAGGGATGAGTACTCGATCGTTGTATGACTAAAATGTAAGCACGAAAGTTTGTAAGCCTGTAACTGTACCTCAGGGTGATTCATTTAAAAAATTAAAAAATAAATAAATAAACTTTAGCTAACTTAGAGTGCGCATCCATCATCATCATCATCATCAAAAGACTGCACTAGACCTCCGGAATCAGAAGGTGGGAGTTATGGAGTTATTGGGACCTGCTCCCCCATCCCCAAGTGATTCACCCAGACTGAAAATGGTGCTTGGCGAGACGCCACTCTAGAGGGCAGACAAAGAGGGATCAAATCCACATGCTCATCCGTCTCCCCAACGAGGAAACCAACGGGCCTAGAAGGTAGGTCAGGCTCTTACTACCAGAGGCCCCCCCGGGCGCATGAAAGGCAAAGCTGCCGTGTGGGCTCACACACAGAGCAGATGGGCCTGCTGGCTGCTGTCCACCGGGAATCAGAATTCTCCAGAATCACAAAGCGACGGGCTGCCATGGCCACCTCGGCAGCCAGGAAACCCTGAGCTGCCACATCCTGGTCTTGTCCTTGTCACCATCCTACCAGCAGCAGCTCCAGATCCTAACATATTTTTTTTTAACCTTTTGGTTCACACCCAGCCACGCACAGTGATGACTCTGCACTCAGGAATTCCTCCTGGCGGTGCTCCGGGGACCATATGGGATGCTGGGAATCGAACCCGGATCAGCTGCCTGCAAGACAAACGCCCTCCCTGCTGTGCTATCACTCCAGCCCCAGATCTTAACATCTGACCCACTGTCCCCTCCCTGCTCTCTCTGCCTGAGGTCGGTGTCATGCTTCGAGAAGGAAAAAAAAATAAAAGCTTGAAGCCTGATTGTTCTAAGATTACCACAGAGATGCGGGATGGCATTAGGTCGGCCTTGGCCTTGGCATTGGGTCACACGTGCAAGGAGGAAGGAAGACAGTGGCAGTAATATAAAGAGCCGGAAAGGAACCTCCCTTGGGGCAGAGGCTGCCTGATCCCTCCCCCTCCCACGGCAGTGGCTGCCCTGAGTGATCCTTCCCTGGGGCTTGGGGACAGGCTCTTTGTCCCTTCAGGAGCCCCAACTCCTCGGATAAGTACCAATACAGGGAGGCAGCCCAGCTCAGCTGCCCGACCCAAGGCCCGGAAGGAGAATTACTGAGATGCAGAATGAGGTACCAGCAATGGGGAAATGAGGTTTCCTTCAGCCCATCCTTCGACCCGCCCATGCCCAGGGCCTCAAGACATAAAGCTGTTGTCATCTGCCCCCTGGGCTGTGGTCAGAGGGTGGCGCAACGCTCTTCAGCTCATAACCTCCATTTCCGGAACCTCACTTCCTTCCTTCACGGAGCCATGATGAGGCCCCAAGACCCCTAGAGACCACACACCTCTTCCGTCCCCCGTGAGCCGGTGTTTGTGATTCCATCCAAGAGCTTCTTGCCATGGCTGTACCCTGTGCACACATCCTCACCAGGGGCCTCGTTCATCGTATTAGCTCCCATGCCTGAACCACTGTGTTCAGACAGATGTGGTTCCCTCGGCATGTGGGAGCCGACAGAGCAAAGGACCCACAGAGCCATCTGCATTCTAGAAAACGTGACCCACCCTCCCCCCCCACCACCCCCACCCCCCACCACACGCATGAGCCATGGCCTTGGGTAGGAAAATAAATACATTCTTGTTTTGATTTTTACTTTCTTTGGGACAAAAAAAAAATCATGAGCCTAGTCATTGTCAGAGGTGTTCCCTGCACTGTCACAGGTCACCACCAACTCAGCAGGTGAGAGGACTGGAAGACACGTGGCCTCTCCCAGGGGAGGCAGCGTAAGATACGGGCTATGATGCTGAGCTCTCGAGCCAGCAGGTCTTTCTGGGGTTCAGGTGCACGTTCTGCTCTGTGTGGGGCAGCTGTCTTGCTCCCATGTCACTCTGTCACTGTCTCCTCCGTCTATAAAATAGGACTAAGAAAAAGGACGAACTTTAGGACAGATACAGAAAGATCGCACTCATCTGTGGAGTATAAAGTAACAGAATGGGAGACTAACACCCAAGAATAGTAGTAGAGGTAAGGACCAGGAGGATTGCTCCACGGCTTGGAAGCCAGCCTCACATGGGGGGGGAAAAGCAGCTCAGATAGAGAAGGGAACACCAAGTAAAGGGTGCTAGGAGGGCCCGCTCAGGATGGGAGATGTATGCCGAAAGTAGACTATAGACCGAACATGATGGCCATTCAATTCAATACTTGCATTGCAGACCACAACACCCTAAAGGAGAGAGAGAGTAAAAGGGAATGTGTCTGCCACAGAAGCGGGGGTGGGGGGAGTGGGAGGGATGGGGAGGATGGGAGGGATACTGGGAACATTGCTGATGGAGAACGGGCACTCGATCATTGTATGACTGGAATGTGAGCACAAATTTGTAAGTCTATAACTGTATCTCGCGATGATTCATTAAAAAATAAAAAATTTTAAAAATTAAAAAATAATAATAAAAAAAAGGACGAACTTTCTGCTCTGCTCAAGACTCTGACAGGGTCCTGGGGGTAACAGAACAGCCAATCTGGCTGTCTTGCTCCTGGTGCTGGCTGGTCTCTCAGCAGCTCTGGGGAGGTGAAGCCAGTCGAAGCCCCTCACACCTGCACAAAGGCAGGATTGCCCCTCAGCAATGCAGACGAGCCAACTGGTCAGGAGCAAAATGGAGCAAACCAGATCCGAATGGAAACCTGCCGGTCCCTCTCTTCTCAAAACAGCCAGCCTCCCTGACTTTTGTTCTTCACACGGAAAAGACACAATAAGAGCAATTTCCCTGTCCTCATCCACTTCCAGAGCAAGAGCCACGCAGGAGGTTCAATGACAATCAAGCTCAGCCTTGTGCCAGAGAGACAGAAAGCGTGGTGGGGAGGAGCCATCCGAGGGGACAGGCTGGTCTTGATTTTAAGAACCTCAACAGACAGCGGCTACTCGATCCAACCTATTGTCAACAGGCAGGGACTAGTGCCCTTGGCTGCCACCTCCTAGACCCCGCTAGGACTGATCCCTGAGCACAGAGCCAGGAAAAGAACCCTGAGTACAGTTGGGTGTGGACCCCAAACCAAAAGGAAAACCAAAAGCTGTTTTGAACTCACCCTGTCATCCCCCACCCCTCCCCACACACCCCAAACCAAAAGCAAAACCAATGGTCTTTTGAACTCAGCCCGACACACACACACACACACACACACACACACACACACACACACACACGCACACACTCAGGCTCCAAAGGCTGAAGAACGCTGGTTTTCACTGAGTGGATAAAGGGAGCCAGACAGTTCGAGTCTTACCAGCCTTAGAGACAGGCAGAAGGTTCAATCATGGGGTGTCTGCAACTCTGATTCCCCTGATGGCCCTCCTCCCCAGGGAAAGGAGGGTACATTTTGGGCAGGCTGGGGTGGAAATCTTTCCCACTCAAGCCTACCTGGAAGCCCAGTGGACTGTGGCTGGCTCCCCACTTCCCTCCCGCCCATCCAGGCCTCTCCCCAGATTTGTAAAGAGTGGGAGTTCTTTCAAGCACAGGGAGGAGGCAGCTGGCCCTGGGGCCCAGCTCAAGCTCCTTGGAGGATAAGGAGTAAGCAGGAGCACGTGCTCTCTCTCTCTCTCTCTCTCTCTCTCTCTCTCTCTCTCTCTCCTCTCTCACCATTCACCCAGAGCTGGGAGCACCCCTCATTCTGACCCCGTCAATTAATCCATTTAGGGTTCGGGGTTAAAATGGCATAAAGGGAATGGAAAGACCCATATACCAGCAGCTAGTATTGAATATATATATATATATTCATATATATATGGGACTGGAGCAATAGCACAGCTGTAGGGCGTTTGCCTTACAAGCGGCCAACATGGCCAACCCGAGTTCGATTCCTCCACCCTTCTCAGAGAGCCCAGCAGGAGCCCAGCAGGCTGCCGAGAGTATCTTGCCCGCACGGCAGAGCCTGGCAAGCTACCCGTGACGTATTCAATATGCCAAACACAGTAACAACAAGTCTCATGATGGAGACATTACTGGGCCTGCTCGAGCAAATCAATGAACAACGGGAGGATCGTGATATATATATATATATATATATATATATATATATATATATATAACGTATATATATGTATGTATATATATATATATACACACTGTGTGCCTTTTGGGTCACACCTGGTAATGTTCAGGTCTTACTTCTGGCTCTGCACTCAGAAATTACTCCTGGCAGTGTTTGAGGGACCATATGGGATGCCAGGGATTGAACCCGGGCAGGCCCTGTGCAAGGCAAACGCCCTCCCCACTGGACTATCACTTTGACTATCACTTCGAGCATCTTTAGAAAGACAGTTGCTGCAGATGTCTATAGCTAAGAGGATACCTACGTGTGTGTGCGTGTGTGTGTGTGTGTGTGTGTGTGTGTGTAGGATTTATCCCCCAGTCCTGGTGTTCTTATAGAAGACAGAAATCCTCAGAGGCAACACAGCTGGGCTAAGGCAGGTAGAAGCCCAGCCCTACCCGCAGATGGCTGACAAAACAAGTGAACCTGGCAAAAGGTTCTCCGGAGATGAACACAGGCCTGACCCAGTGGCCTCGGATTTCCAGCCTCTGGTACTAGAAGAATCCATCTCTGCAGCGTCAAACCATCCCTGTGTGATCCTGGGTGACAGAAGCCTCCGGGAAAGAATTCACTTAACAACTGGAGGCCAAGGGAAATGGCATGCGGGTCACTTCCAGCTCAGCGGATACTCAATGGATGGAAACTGGTGAGGATGTTTCTCGAATGAATGAACGGCCCCTCTAGGGCCTTGAGTGATGGGGTTATGGGGTTGGATGGGATGGATAGCTGTGCAGAGCAAAACCAGCCAAAAATCCTGGAATAAGAAATGGCTGAAAAGAAAATATGCCAAGACTACAGCCCTCAAGGCATTGATAATCTGGAGATTTAAGATGAGATATAGGGGCTACCGAATGTAACCTGCCCACATGGCAGAATCTGGCAAACTCCCCGTGGCGTACCCAATATGCCAAACACCAGTAACAATGATGGATCTCATTCTCCTAACCCTGAAAGAGCCTTGAATGTGGCACTTTTAAAAAAATCTCAGGGCTAGGGCGAAGGAGACGTTACTGGGGCCTGCTCGAGGCAATCGACGAACAACAGGATGGTCGTGATCGTGATAGGGGCTGAAGAGAGATCAATGGGGGGGGGGGCTTACCCTGTACATGGCCAACCCAGGTTTGAGCCCCAGCATCCCATATGGTTCCCCTGAGCCTGCCAGGAGTGTTCTTTGATTGCAGAGCCAGGAGTAAGCCCTGAGCCCTGTTGAGTGTGGTCCAAAAAACACAGATGAGGGGCTGGAGCAATAGCACAGCGGGTAGGGCGTTTGCCTTGCACGCGTCCGACCTGGGTTCGATTCCCAGCATCCCATATGGTCCCCCAAGCACCGCCAGGAGTCATTCCTGAATACAGAGCCAGGAGTAACCTTTGAGCATTGCTGGGTGTGACCCAAAAAGAAAAAAAAATAGATGATATCCGGTACAATGTGTATCATCAATAGCCAATTGGCCCTAGAGGTCTCTCCCCTGAATCTCTCGAGATTACATCTGAACTCAATTTCACTGCAGCTGAAGCTGAAGCTAGAGAGTGCAGAGGGTAGGGAACCCGTCATGCATGCAGTCACTCTGTGTTCCATCCCGAGCATCTTTTATGGTCCCTCGAGCCCTGCCAGGAGAGATCCCCAAGCACAGAGACAGGAGTGAGCTCTGAGCACTTTTGGACTATGGCTCAAAAACCAAAAATATAGCACTGTAGCACTGTCGTCCCGTTGTTCATCAAATTGCTTGAGCGGGCATTTTCACCCAGATTCTACAGATCTGTGCCTCTGGAAAGCTCAGAGGTCAGTAAATTGGGGAAAGCTCTAGGGGAGGAGGAAATTTCTAGAAAAGGTCCCACTGCTCCCGGTCGGGCCCTCACCTCCTGCCCAGTCCACCTGACTCCTTTTGCTCTTGGAAGTCATGACCATGAGGTACAGGACTCTCCTGCCATCTCTCACGACTCTCTCTCTCTTTCTCTCTCTCTCTCTCTCTCTCTCTCTCTCTCTCTCTCTCTCTCTCTGCTGCAGACAACCTGTCTACAGCTTCCCACAAACCCAATGCACAGATAAAAACCAAACCTCCTCCTGGGAGTCACTTTGGCCAGTTTGGAGAGTGCACCCAGGAAACAGGAGTTACTGAGGAGAAACGCTGTTCTCTGCACCTCCTCCCAAGAAGAGGGGCTCCCCCCACACACAGCCTACCTCCCTGTCCTGTCCACCTGCATGCAGAGACACCAGAACCCTTGGCCCACGGGCTACTGATGCACCTCCAGGATGCAGATCCGGGTCAGACTGGCCCGAAGCTCCTCCCGCTGCTCTGTCCTTAGGAAGGGACGTGGCTCGCTGAGTGCTCAGGAGGAAGGATACAGGTCACCACTGTCACGCCCTTGACAAACAGCCTGAGCCCCAGGATGCAGCATCCTGCAAGACAGCTGCTGTCAAAGCTCAGCCTATGGGGCAGGGGGTCAGGTAGTGGACAGGCTTCCCACGGGCGCTCCGTGGAACTCTGGGAAGGAAAGGTCTGAGACGTTCCTTCATTTCCATCCTGTGACTTCTCTCCAGTAACCTTCCCCTCCGGGGTTGGAAGCTGGGATTAAAGCAACAACCTCCCCTTCTCTGTTCTGGAGGCTGTGGGGACTCTCCCCACTGAGGGAGAGAAATGCCACCTCAGTTTTGCTCTTGTCACATGTGCTCTGGGAACGCGTGCCCATTGGACGCCATCTCTGTCAATCACTGCTGCTGTGGGAGGGCAAACTCCCTTGGGGGGGGGGGGGGTGCCTAGTCCTAAGACACTTCCTGCACTCTTTTGTTTTTAGTTTGGGGTCACACCTGGCAGTGCTCAGGGTCAAGTTTATTCATTAAGTTGTTTTAGGGGCTATGCCGAGTGGTGCTTGGGGCTCACTCCTGGCTCTGTGCTCAGGGATCACTTCTGGTGGGACTCAAGGGACTATACGGGGTGCCTGGGATCAAACTAGGACCACCTGCATGCAAGATAAGTTTCTTTACCTGCTGCATTCTCTCTCCAGCCCCAGTGTCTTCCATTTTAAATAAATGTGCTTAACTTCTTTTTAAACATAACAGCAAGTGGGGCTGGAGCGATAGCACAGCAGGGAGGGCATTTGCCTTGCATGCAGAACCCTTGGCCCATGGGCTCCTGATGTACCCGGGTTCGATTCCCAGCATCGCATATGGTCCCCTGAGCACCACCAGGAGTAATTCCTGAATGCATGAGCCAGGAGGAACCCCTGAGCATCGCTGGATGTGACCCCCCCAAAAAAGCCAAAAAAAAAACCGTAACAGCAAGCTAGGTGATCATCTCTCCCACTGAAAACAACTGAAATTCTTGTATAAAATATAAAGAAGCATGTTTCTAAAAGCATCAGTAAGTGGGCAAGAAAGGAATTGGGGCCAGGGACTTCTTCCAGATAATGGAATATCAGGCAAAGATTATAATGACAATGAAACAACAGAAATGAAAGGCAACCTTGAAAGTATTTGCAGGAAATAAGAAGAAAAATCCTGAAAAGATAACCAAAAATATATAAAAAAGTGGACCAAGAGGATTTTTTCAATAAAAGTGGGGTCACAGAGATAATAAAAGGTAAAAGGTAAAGGCCCTCCCGTTGATCGTCGATTTGCTCGAGCGGGCCCAGTGACGTCTCCAGTGGAGACCTTGTTGTTACTGTGTCTGGCATATCGAATACTCTCGGTAGCTTGCCGGGCTCTCCGAGAGGGGCGGAGGAATCGAACTCGGGTCGGCCATGTTGGCTGCGTGCAAGGCAAACGCCCTACCCGCTGTGCTATCACTCCAGCCCTGGATAATATGGGGGTAAAAACACTCACTTTGCATGTGACCAACTCTGGGTCAATTCCCAGCAATGTCTTTAGAAGTGACCGCTGTGAACAGAGCCAGGAGTAAGGCCTGAGCATGGCCAGCTATGGCCCCAAAACAAAATTAAAGAACTGCTGTCAGAAACTTGGAGCAGACTTGGTAGCATATAGATGCAGCCTGAGAAAGGAGTAAGCGGGAAGTTAAATCAAAGTACATTAACCAAATAAGCACAGAAAGACAAATAAAAAACCACAGACAAGTATGGAAAAAAAATAGCCCAACATGAAAAATGAGGCTCACATATGCATTTGGGGTCCCTGAAGGAGAATACAGGGAAAAATATTTGAACAGGGTGAAAACATTTGAACAGATAACAGCTAAAATATTTCTGAAAGTGAGGAAAGAAATCACCATTCAAGAATTCTGAATGAATTCCAAGAATAACGTAAAACCCACACAAGCAGGATAAGCGAGTATCTCATGCCAGAACATCAAAGACAACAAGAGTATCTTTGCAGTTGCCATAGGAGAGAGAAGTTACTGCCCAATGATTACCAACCCGAGGGAGGAGCCAGCATACTCTCACCATGCCAAAAGCCAGGCCCCGCCATCTGCCACTTCTTAAGTCTCCTTTAAGAGTAAGGGAACTATCTGAAAACTACCTAAGTGCCCAAGAACAGATGACTGGATAAAGAAGTTATGGTATGTCTACACAATGGAATACTACTCAGCCATAAGAAAAGACGAATGTGATTTACTTCTCCGGGACAATCTGGAGAGTATCATACTGAGTGACATGAGTCATAGGACAGACTCAGAATGATCTCACTCATATGCGGGATATAAAGGAACATAGTAGGGGAATAACCAATGCACAAAGGCAACAGAAATTAAGAGCAAGAGTGCTGATGCTTAGCGGGAAGTTTGCCACGATGGGGGAAGGGAAGACGGGTCAGGGAAGGGACCACTGTGACAATGATGGAGGGAGGTGGTCACTCTGGACAAGGTCTGGGTGCTGAAAGGAAAGAAAGCCAGATGCGCGATACCCTCTTAGTAACAGTACTGTAAGCCAAAGCGCCTAGTAGGTCGGGGGAAAGTGCCCCCCATAGGGGGCAAAAGCATTAGTACAGTGTGCGCACCTGACTTGGGTTTGGTTCCTGACACTGCACATGGTCCCCAAGCACTGCCAGGAGTGCAGAGCCACAAGTAACCCTGAGCATCACTGGATGTGGCCCCCCTAAAGTGCCTGTCATAGAGGCAGACTGGGGGGAGGGAGCAGGAGGAGAGACGCTGGGGACAATGGTAAAGGGAGGTGGAGTGTTGGAATTGTGCCACACCTGCAATTTCATTTCATCATCCTGTTATTCGTCGATTGCCTCCAGCAGGCCCCAGTAACGTCTCCTTCATCCAAGCCCTGAGATTATATTCAAGGCTCTTTAGGAGAATGAGACCCATCATTGTTACTGGTATTTGGCATATTGGGTACGCCATGGGGAGTTTGCCAGACTCTGCCCTGTGGGCAGGCTACATTCGATAGCCTGCAAGTTTGTCTCACCTGCAATTTAATCATAAATAAGTTTGTAATTCCTGGTACAGCAATAAAAAAATAAAACCAAAAAAATAAATAAGGAAACTGAAGGCAATGAACCAAACTGAGAGATGGCCACATGCTGTAAAGGGCAACTTTGATATTTATGTATACATGGGCTAGATGGTTCTTCTCCTGGGCATTTGTTTTTTATTGAATCACCGTGAGCTAAACTTACAAAGCTCTCGTGTTTGAGTTTCAGTCATACAATGATCAGACACCCATCCCCCCACCAGGGTACATTTTCTACTACCAAGGTAGCCAGTATCCTTCCCCCCCAACCCATCCCACCCCTTCCCCCGCCTCTATGGCAGACAATTTCCCCCATACTCTCTCTCTACTTATGGGCATTATGGTTTGCAATGCAGATACTGAGAGGCCATCATGTTTGGTCCTTTCGGCTCCCGTGTGCATTTTTATTAGGCTTATTTGGTTGAACTTTCACTATGGCTTCTCAGGGATGAGTGGCTGTTGTGGATGGTGGTTATTATTATTATTTTTTTAATTGACATAGCACGGGCTAGAGCGATAGCACAGCGATAGGGCATTTGCCTTGCACGCAGCCAACATGGCCGACCCGAGTTCGATTCCTCCGCCCCTCTCGGAGAGCCCGGCAAGCTGCCGAGAGTATTCGATATGCCAGACACAGTAACAACAAAGTCTCCAATGGAGACGTTACTGGGCCCGCTAGAGCAAATCGACGATCAACGGGAGGGCCTTTACTTTTACTTCTAATTGACAGCATGCGTTTATGCAGGTGTAACTGTTTCTGTGTTTGAGGGGTTACAATGTGACCATGCCACACCCTCCACCCATGTCCATACTCCTCCAAGACCATCAAAAGCACTTTGGAAGGATGTATTTCAGACAGCAGGCAGGGATTCTAGGAGGAGGCTCTGAGGTTAAAGAAAGCAGGAGGAACGAAGGGCATAAAAATGAGCTTTTCCCAGATGGTAGCAATGTAGCACTGTCGTCCCATTGTTCATCGATTTGCTCGAGCGGGCACCAGTAACGTCTCCATTGTGAGACTTGCTGTTACTATTTTTGGCATATTGAAGAAGCCACGTGTAGTTTGTCAGGCTCTGCTGTGTGGGCGAGATACTCTCGGTAGCATGCTGGATTCTTCAAGAGGGAGGGAGGAATCATACCCGGGTTGTCTGCAGACAAGGCAAACGCCCTACCTGCTGTGCTATCACTCCAGCCCATGCTGGGTATATCGTCCTCATTCCATCCTTTGTGGGAATCTTTGCGAGCCAACTTCTCAGGACAGTGACACCCTCCTCTCCCACAGTGACACCCACACACTCTCCCAAATTCATGCCACAGAGGCAAGCCGCAAGGTTTGGGAGGAGAAATAAAGGAGCAAACAGCATACCATCACTTCCAACACAGTTCCTACATCGAGAGGGCGCAGAATAAATGCTAGTTTCTTATCGCCAAGAAAAATTAATCACTAAACCAGTCAGTAAAGATACTGTCTGCAACAAAGAATGACTCCCTGGGCTCTGGTGGGAAGATCAACTCCGGGCACTTTTTCATCTGGTAGGAAGCTGTACCACAGAGCTGAGGTTTAATGGTTGTTTTCTTTCTCTCTTCCGTATCAAGCCGAAGATCTTTCAAATAAAATATTTATGACTTTCTTACTTAAAGACGCGGCCTGCGTGCGCAGAGCCCCGGGGATTTCCAGTTTAACCCAGCGCTTCCAAATAAGATGTGTTCATTGCTTTATGAGGTCATAAAATATGTCAGCTCGTTCATCATGCAAAATGGCATCTCCCACTGCTCTCCTGCCAAGCAGGAGAGAGAGAGGCACAAAGCACCCCTCTGCTCCAGCTGTGTACTCCCACCCACCCATCCCTGTGTTGAGAGACCCCTCCCACCCCCACCCCATTCCTCAGCTCTGTCCTTGACTTTACTGTTCTCACTCAGGCCTGAGAAAGTAAAGGAAGCCCCAAACAATAAAAGGCAGCAAAAGGGTCCAAAGAAATAGTAGGGCGGGAGGTGGGGGGTTGGGGGGATGGAATCTAACCTTCCAAGAAGTAGAATCCAGTGGGTGGGTGGGAGCAGTGCATCCTGGGAGGAACGCCCCAGAATTCCCCACTCCATCGTACTCGCTGGTCTCTGAGGCCCGTTCTTCCTGGAAACGAACCTTATGGACTTCTGAAGAGTCCTACCTCACACACCGCCGTCCCGGGTTTAATCCTCAGCACCACACTTGACCACAGGCGCGATCGATCCCCAAGCACAGAGCTGGGAAGTGACCCCTCCCCACATTTAAAGCCTATTCATAATGTCATGGAGCAAAAAGCATCTCTGCATCGGTGAGGCAGCCAAAGTCTGTGCTGAGCAGCGCGGTAAAGAGTCCCACCATCCACGGAGCACCCCCCACCCCTCAGCCAGGCTGACTGGTGGGCAGGCTGCTCCAGCCTCTGGGAGTCCCAGAACGTGGCAGGCCAGGAGCACAGGAGGCAGAGTCCTGCCCCGGCAGAGGACGCCCGAGCACTCACTACACCCCAGCGGCCAGGAGTCGGAAGGCTCACGGCTGTTCATCATGTGGGCGGGCACCTGTGTGTCCCTGGGCTAGGGTGAGACTGTGAGCTGTGAGGGCCACAGTGCGAGCTGTGTCCGCCTGTAAGGGCACACCTGGGCGAGATGAACCCATCTCCAAGAGCACATCTGGGCAAGCCGTGCCCGCCTCCAAGATCACATGTGGGTTGCACCTGGGAGAGGGGACTGGCTGCAGGCAGCCCATGGCATGACTAAGGGGCGGGAGCCAGGACAGCTGTAACCAGCCGTGGCCGACTCTGAAGCTCTTTAGGCCCGAGACCCCCGAAAGCCCTGGGCAGCAGCAGTGGCAGAATCCCTATGTGGTTCCGTGCGGACCCACACTCCCTCCCTCGGCTGGCCTTTCCTGGCGGGTGACTTTGTGCTGAGTCAGAGTCTCCGAGCGTGGCCATACCTGCGTCTACACTAGCATCTCCCGGAGTACCAACACCAACACCTTCCCCATGCGGTACATACTGCAGCTGCCTCCAGGCAGATTCTAGAAGCTTCCCAGAGTCTATACTCATGGAGCCATGAGCCGGCCAGGCAGTGCTTGATTGTCCACAACACTCCCTCCTGGAAGGACCATCCAGAATCCAGAATCCCGGCCTGCTTCCTCACTTGGAGAAGTCTCACATTTTGGAGGGGTTAAACTGAGTCAGGGAGGAAGGAGCCTGAGGAGTGTTAGAGGGGTTGAGCGCATCTAAGGGACCACGGGGTGAGTTATTGGTAGCTTGGGCATTCTCTGCCTGGGCCAGGACCCTGCCTCCTGTGCTCCTCACACAGAATGGGCCTCAGGGACCAGCAAGTGCAGTGGAGCGGGGAATTCTGGGACATTTCTCCCAGGATGCTCTGCTTCAACCCACCAGCTGGATTCTGCCTCTTGGAAGAGGGTTTGGTTCCACTTCCCACAGATATGCAGTCAGGCTTTCTCCTTTCTCTGCCCATTTCCTCTGAAGCAATACAGTCTGGACCATTTCTAAAGCAACAGTCGCCTGCACTGTCAAAACTGTATTCAGGAAATTTACATACAAGTGGTACAACATGGAAAGTATCATGCTAAGCGAAATGAGTCAGAAAGAGAGGGATAGACATAGAAAGATTGCATTCATCTGGGGGATATAAAGTAACAAAGTATGAGATTAATACCCAAGATTAGCTGAGATCAGCACCAGGAGGATTACTCCATAACTTAGAGGCCAGCCGGGTATCCTAGAGGAAAGGGCAGTTCAGATAGAGAAGGGAGCACCAAATAAAGGATGTTTGGAGGATCCTCCCAGGAGGGGAGATGCATGTCGAAAGTAGACTATGGACTGAACATGTTTGCCACTCAATGCCTCTTTTGCAGACCACAACACCCAAAAGGAGAGAGAGAACACAGGGGATTGCCCTGCCACAGAGACAGGGGGGATGGGGGGATGGGGGTGGGAGGGATATTATCCATGGTGGTGGAAAATGGGCACTGGTGGAGGGATGGGTATCTGATCATTGTATAATTGAAACCAAAGCACAAAAAATTGTAAATCTACAACTGTAAAAAACAATAAAATAAAATAAAGGGAAAAAAAAGAAAAAAAAAGAAAAAAATTTAAAAAAAAAAAACTGTATTCAGAGCCAGAGAGTACAGTGGTAGGCGCCTGCCTTGCATGCAGCCCACTTGGGTTCAATGCCTGGCACTGCACAGGATCCCGCGAGCACCTCCAGGAGTGATTCCTGAGCACAGAGCCAGGAGTAAGCCCTGAGCACCGCCAGGTGTGGCCACAGAACAAAACAATGTAGTACGGACTTCATTCTTTCTCTCAGTTCAGAGTGCTGTACACAGTACTATCACTATCGGTGGCTTCATTTTTATTTTATTTTGGGTCAGGGGGTCTGGGGGGCCTCACTGGCTATTCTCTGTCAATCAAGTTGGCAGCTCAGTCCCAGGGCCTGTGGGTGCTATGCTTCCCGGGACCTGCAGTGCTGCGGGTTGGGGTACCTGGTCCACCCCAATGGTGCTGGGGACCTCCAGGGTTGCACCCAGTAACACTTGGGGGACCAGATGGTTCTGGGATTATCTCCCGGCCATTCTATTCTGCTTCTGTTTCCTTGGAGTTTGGGCACAAATACTCCACACGACCATATCAATCTCCTTCCTAAAGTGTCAGAAAAATTGCAATTTGGCATGTGGTGTAATGACATTGCGATTCAGTACAAACCAGGGCTTTTTATTCTAATTCCAGAAAACAGACTGGTGTGTGTGTGTGTGTGTGTGTGTGTGTGTGTGTGTGTGTGTTTTAAAGAAATGTTTTTCTAGTGCGCAATGTGTGATTACCTAATGGAGATCTAGTCGTTTCATTTTTCCATTAACATTCATTTCCCTTAGCTGTTTCTTCTGGGATCTTTGTGTCTTAATGCAAACTGCGTTTCGATGATGGCTTAAAACTCTTCCTCTTCATGATGTCTGACAGCAGGCTTTTTTTTTTTTAATGAGGGGGGGAGGCCAGACTTGGCAGTACCCAGGGATTGAATCAAGTCAGCCGTGTGCAAGGCCAACATCTTAATCCCTGTGCTCTCTCTCCAGCCAGAGGACATCTCTCTAACTGGCCTCTCCCACCCCTGCACTGCCCAGGGGTCTGTCCAGTTGGGGTCAACTCACACAATTCTCCCGTGTGCTCACCTAGTTCAGCTACCAAGCAGAACCCAGGGCCCCCTGGGGTCGGACCTCTGTAGGGAGCTAGTGACAAGATCCACAGCAAGACATGGGGTTCTTGTCATGTAAGACCTGTGCCAGAACTAGGTCTGGGTGCTCGGACAAGTTATTTCACCTCTCAGAGCCTCCTTTTCCTTATTTGTAAATGGGACTATTAAGACCTACATCAAATAATACCTACCACATGGCAGGCACTCCATCAATTTGTTTTATTGGGGTGACATACTTAGGGCACACCCAGTGGTGTTATTCCTAGCTTTGTACTCAGGAATGACTCCTAGCCGCGCTCAGGGCACCATATGTGGTGACAGGCATTGAACCAGGGTCAGTCACAGGCAAGGCAAGTGCCTTAACACCGTTAATCTCTCTCCAGGATCTGTTGGGGGCTTTGTCTTTGTCGCTTCTCCATTCATTCCTAGAATTAACGTGTTGATGTCAGTGTGTACCACCAGTGGCGCACACTTAACTATGGCTGAATGAACTGAGCCACTGAGAACCAAAGTCAATGTACATTGTCACACTGAACAATGCCAGAACCCCAAGTCCCAAGTCAATATGAGTCCCCAGTATGTGAGGACACATAAAAGGGGCCAAGGAGATTCACAAGAGGGTAACAATAGCACTGTAGCACTGTCCTCCTGTTGTTCATCGATTTGCTTGAGCGGGCACCAGTAACGTCTCCATTGTGAGACTTGTTGTTACTGTTTTTGGCATATCAAATACGCCACGGGGAGCTTGCCAGGCTCTGCCTGGCAGATGGGATACTCTCAGTAGCTTGCCGGGATCTCCAAGAGGTGCAGAGGAATCGAACCCGGCTTGGCCATGTGCAAAGCAAACACCCTACCTGCTGTGCTATCACTCCAGCCTGAGGTAACAATACAAACAAAACAAACACTGTCCTCCCATTGTTCATCGATTTTGCTCTAGTGGGCCCAGTAATGTCTCCACTTTGAGACTTGTTACTGCGTTTGGCATATTGAATACGTCACGGGGAGCTTGCCAGGCTTTGCTGTGCGGGCGAGATACTCTTGGTAGCTTGCCGGGCTCTCCGAGAGGGGCTCGAACCTGGCTCAGCTGGGCTGGCTGCGTGCAAGGCAAACACCCTACCACTGTGCTGTTCTCCAGCCCTGAGGTAACAATAAGTCACAAAAAATGTACCCAAGTGAACATTGCCGAAGATAATCCTGCCAGAAGAAATGCCTGCTGAAGAACAGGAAACAGCCATCCTGGGATCAGGACACCCCACCTTGGAATAAACCACCTGCCTGGCATCATGAAGGCAGAGTCAAGGTAGAAGCAGACCTCCCGTGGGGACAGAAACACTGACCATTCAGGACTGGACCTCAGAGCTGGCCCAAGCGGCCCCTGCTAAGAGAGAAGGTTCTCTCTCTCTGCTCAAGGAAGGACCCACAGACAAAGCCGAACTCAAACTTTTCTAGTCCAGGGCTGAAGATGTAGCACAGGGGCTTAGGCTCTTGCCTTGCTTGTAACTGACCCCAGTTCGATCCCTGGCACTGCCCATATGGTCCTCCAGGCACTGCCAAGAGTGTCCCTGAGCACAGAGCCAGAAGTAAGCTCTGAACACTGCTGTAAAACTCCCACCCCCCACTCCTCCATCAAAAAAATTATTTTTGGATTTCTAGTTCGTGTGTAATTAGTTGAAAAGCTTAATGTAACCATTTGGTAAATTTCATTAGCAGTTTATCTCTGGTCTATAATTAAGTGATTTTCAAGTAAATCCTTTTTGGCTCAGGACTCCACAGCTATGAATCCTAATGAGGGGTGTTTAAACCAGAGGCTCTCAGACTCTCCAGTGGCCCAGAACCCCCTTTTCGGAAAACAAATCACATAGTCACCCGCTGGAAACGTAAGCAAAGTAAGAGAAAGTACCCTCCACACACACACACACACACACACACACACACACACACACACACACACACACTGCACCCAAGGCCACTCTTACCTCCTCATGGACCAGTCCAGTGTCCTTGAGGGGAAGGTATCAGCCACTTTGGGAAAGCGGTTTAGAGAACACACCTCCAAACCCTTACAGATTCAAGAAACCTCCTCAGGTGAGCTCTACCCTGAGAGAGAGAGGGACATTCAAGCCCAGCACTGCTCAACATGCTGGGTGAGAGAGTAAGGAGGCCAGGAATCCCCAGGCCGTGGCCTGGGCTTGGTACCCCGCCTGGAGGATGTTGTCAAGTGTGTTGCCAAGGACCACCCAGAGTATGTTGCCAAGTCTGGGTGGTCCTGAGCTCAGTTAAGACCAATGGGGTAAGGAGAGTAGAAACAAGGGCCAAGAGGTCTAGTTCGCGGCTGGAAGCCTGCCTCGCGTGCTGGGGGAGATGGCAGTTGGGAGAGAGACGGGACCATGATGACAGAGATAGTTGGAAAAGATCACTCTGGGTAAGAACTGCGTTGCTAAAAGTCAGGAAAGAAACGATCACGATCATAGGAAAGAAACAAACATGATAAATTACCAGTACCTGTACTGTGAACCATAATGCCCAAAAGGGGGAGGGAAAGAGAGAGAGAGAGAGAGAGAGAGAGAGAGAGAGAGAGAGGTATAGTGCCTGCTGTAGAGGCAGACTGAGGGTGTAGGGATGGCAGGAGGGAAATTTAGGGATAACGGTAGTAGGGAACATACACTGATGGAGGGAAGGGTGTTGGAACATTGTATGACTGAGGACCATGAACAGATTTGTAACTGTATATCTCAAGGTGACTCCATACAAATAAAAAATAAAATAAGGATGGGGGGGATGGGGGTGGGAGGGATACTGGGATCCATGGTGGTGGGAAATGGGCACTGGTGGAGGGATGGGTATTTGATCATTGTATAATTGAAACCCAAGCACAAAAATGTGTAAGTCTACAACTGTACCTCATGGTGTCTCACTAATAAAAATAAAAAATAAAAAATAAAATAAAATAAAAGACCAATGGGAGATACTGACTGAAACATGAGATGGCCCCTTCGAAGCATCAAACACTCAACGCGGCCCAAAGCAGGCCAGTCTCCCAGATGCGGGAAGGACTCTGCGAATTTGAACCTCCAGATGATATGAAACAGCTGAGGGGCTGGAGAGATGACACAGCGGGTAGGGCGTTTGACTGGCATGCGGCTGACCCAGGTTCGATTCCCAGCATCCCATATAAGTCCCCTGAGCACCTCCAGGAGTAACTCCTGAGTGCAAAGCCAGGAGTAACCCCTGTGCAATGCCGGGTATGACCCAAAAAAGCAAAAAAGCAAAAAAAAAAGAAAAAAGAAAAAAGAAAGAAAGGGCCGAGAAACAATGGCCACCAGGAAGTGAAGGGGGCTGAGGCCTCTCAGGAGCCGGGTTCAAGGCAAACCCTGTCAGCTGGGAAGAAGGGAAGCTGCCCAACACCGAGAATGCTCTTCATGCGACTGACAGACCAGGTGTCGAGAGCTGACAGACCTGGGCATGGTTATGCTGTGTGTACTTCACCTCACAGCATGACCCCCTGAGACCCAGCTCAGGCCTGCTGAAGAATCAGCCAAAGCTCCCCTCAAGGGGAGCCGGGTCCACCTTCGCTCTGTGGGCTTCTGTGGGGAAGCCACATCCATGTACCCAGACACTCCCCGGAGGCCTCCTGAGCCACCATCTCCGTCGTGTGGAGCTGAGGCTTGTCCAGAGAACCTGAAGCCCAAGAACCATCACGGGCCGCGGTGCCTGAGAAAGATCTGAATTCCCTGAGGCCCTTCCTTCCCACATGGAATCACCTCATGAGTTCTGTCTGTTGTTCCCAGGAGATGGGGAGAGACCACCCCAAACCACCCCTCTGTTTCCCCTAGCCCCAGAACATGGGCTGCTGTCTCCTCAGCAAGCCGTGGCCTTTGGGAAGAAAATAAACTTTGAGTTGTGTTCGAGCGGAAGGAGGTGCTTGAACAAACACCTGTTCCTCCACACAGGAATATACGCCTCCACAGAGGGCAAGAAGCCCTCTCTCCCAGTGCCTCAGACAGACCCCCTTAGCTGGACCTCCCTGTTCTCCCTCAGGCCCCAAGGAAGGCCTAGCAACATGGCACCGCCACGTCAAGGCAGCAAAGGGCTGTCTCATGGGTCTCCACATGGAACAGAAGTCTCCAACATGTCCTGGCCACCAACAACCCCCCCCCGACACACACACATACACACATGCACACGCACACGCACACGCACACATGCACACACACATGCACACACACACACGCATACACACAAAGCCTCCCTCTCTGATGAGTGTTCTGTGGAAGTTGAACAGTGAGTAGGTGACAGAGACCCCGGAGGTCTCTTCTACCTGCCCACATGGGCCCCCCAGCCCACTCCTCAGTGCCCCTCACTTTCCCTTTTCCTCTCACAATCTTCCCCCTCTTCAAACCACAGCGTCTCTGAAGCGTTCCCTGAAACAGCCCCACTCACCTGTTTCTATCAGAGGAACCCAAAGGTGGGTGACCTACCTACCTACCCCTTTCAGGAAAAGCATAAAAAAAAAAAATCAAACAAAAACACAAGTTGAGTTGGAGTGACAGTACAGTGAGCAGGCTGCTGGCTTTGTGGGCGACTGACCTGAGTTTAATCCCCAGCACGCCCGAGGGTCCTCCAGTTCCCACCAATAGTGACCCCTGACCTCAGAGCCAGCAGTAAGCCCTGAGCACTGCCAGGCGTGATCCCAACCCACCCTCCAGATCAAAAGAAAGCGGCATAAAACTTACAGCAATGTCTGGATTCCCCTCCCCTCCTGACTGGCTGCTCCGTGCCCAGCCCTGGGGTACAGCTCTGACACACAGCCTCGAGGCGCAGGGAGAACTGAGCATCCCCTCAGTTCTGTGTTTGGTCTGGGTGGGGCTGCAGGAAGCTAGGCTCTGCCCCACCATCAGCCGGGACCAAACCACACACACACACACACACACACACACACACACACACACACACACACACACTCCCAGCAGCTGAGAGGGTGTGTACAGTCCAGGTGGCAAAGTTCTATGCAGTTATCAGAACTCAGACCAGCTGCAAAGCCCGGGCTCCATGCAGAGCAATCTCTAAAGTAAATACAGTGAAAAATAAGCCCATGGCTCAGGTCATGGGAGATTTTTCCTCTTGTCTGTGCTGGTAATTGAACCCCTTGGCCTGCCTGCCGCTCGGCCCCCAGGAGCTGCCGGGAGTCACGGAGGTTTGCCACTGCCCAAGAGCACCAAAGGCCCCCACCAGGTGGGCTTCACACCCCCTCACCGTGGTCACTCCTTCACCTTCTCAGCCCAGCCGGGCGGGCGCAGAACCCGCAGACCTGGGAAGCCGGTCGGCTCCTCTCTCTGCAGGAAAGGCCGGGAGCATCCGCCAGCCCAGGGAGGGTCCCCGGTTCCTGCCTCCTGGGGCCCAGCCTCTCCGGGATGTGTCAACAGGCAGAAAGCGCTCCCTGGCGTGCCCAGAAGGCCAGGCTGGGAGCCAAAGCAAACGGGCCACGGGGCTTGGAGGGCACCGTGTGCAGAGGAACGCAGAGACGGAGCCGGGAGGCAGAACCGGGCTCAAAGGGCCGGGCTGGGTGGGGGTTCTCTGGTGGCGGGGAGGTTGAGCCACACCCAGCAGTGCTCAGGGTCCCCTCCTGAGGTTTCCCAAACCCTCTACCGGTGCCAGGGCGGAAGAGAGGGTGGTGGTCTGCAAGCCAGCCGCCTGCTTCCTGCTATCCTGTCTCGGGGAGCCCTGGCTGGGCTTTTGGTTTTGCTGGGGGGGCACACACAGGACTTACTCCTGGTTCTGCACTCAGGAACCACACACGGTGGGCTCAAGGGACCAGATGGGGTTGCCGGGGATCGAACCCAGGTCTGCCACATGAAAGGCAGGTCGCACTACCCGCGATGGTATCATGCCAGCCTCCAGGGGCTCCTGATTCTGATTCCTGGGGGCTGCCTGGTCCCCCCCGTCCCCCAGGGGTGCCCCTGGCACCCCTGAGTCTGATCCCTGAGCTGTGGGTGGTGCCACACCACAGGGGGAACCCAGCACTGAACCCGATTGGCCAGATATCACTGGGAGGGGATCCCAAGCACCCTGAGCACTGCGCGGAGCTCCCCATGCCAGGGGAGGATCCTGAGTGCCACTCTGCCCATGGGGCAGCACAGCCTGGAGGAAGCCGCCGCCCTTCACAAGCCCCTTTCTCCATAAACATCCCGGGTCTCCTGCCGAGCGTGGCCCAGTCACCGTCGGGGAGGTCTCGAAGCACGTCGAGGGGCTGCGGAAGCCTTGGGCCCTCCAGAGTGGCCTCGCCCACTCTCCCCCAAGCACCTTCCTTCATCGCCGGGACTTTCTGCTAAACTGGACCCTGTGAGCAACTGAACTGACCTCTGTGAGCCACTCAGATTCCTGCAGTTAAGTGCTGAGGCCTGGGAGGGGTCAAGGAGCCTTCCCAGTCTGGCTTCTCCCGGTAGGTGAAGCGCTCACTTGGAGAAATGCTTTGGACAGTCAAGGCCCTGAGTTCGAATCCCGCCTCTGCCATTTCCTGCTGTGTGACCTTGGATAAAAGACTTAGCCTCTCTTTTCCCCCGTGAAGCTTTTCTTTAAGCAGGGAGGCCGGAGGGGAAAGGGTTGTGGAGATTGCTCAAATGGTTGGAACACATTCTTTGCACACGCAAGACCCCAAGCACAGTCGAGGCCCCTCGACACCCCCCCGAAGATGTCTCTGGAAGCCACTGGCACTGCAAGGCCCAAGAAATCACTGCATTTTGGGGCACGAACATCAAACCATCCAGCCCTGTTGGCCGAGAATCACCAGCAGTGACCCCTGGGGTCACCCCTGAAGGTTGTTTGGCCGTCCCCAAAATATAAAATTTAAAACTTCAGAGGAAGGGTTCAGGGGGATGGCCCAAAGGGATGAGTGCAAGCTTTGGGGATTCCCAGGTGTGATCCCTGATATCACACAGTTCCCTGAGCCCAAATGGAGGGGGTGGGGTGGTTCTTAAGCACTATCAATGTGGCCCCCCCAATAAAATACTTTTTAAGAAATTAAAAACCTGAGGTCTGACAGCAGCCCCTGCTGCCCTGGGCTGTCCTAAGACTTAAGCACACAAATCCATGTGTGGTGGCCAGAGGAATGTGTTTTTCCAGGATGCCCAAACACGCATCCTGTTCTTGCTCCCTTCACCCCCCCACAGTGGAGGAGCTGGTGACGAATCAGAAGATCCACTAGCCCTTGTCCTTTTCTGTTTGTCTACTGTCCACCAGTCACCTCCCCATCTCAACAATGCCTCCCGGAAGATGGGGTTCCCGGCTCCCAAAGTCCAGGGGCCACTGAGTGTGTGGAGCACAGACATTAGCTGGTCCTTCTTCCTTTTACTCTTCACCTGGTCTCTCTTTTTTATTTTTTTCTTTTTGGGTCACACCTGGCAATGCACAGGGGTTCCTCCTGGCTCTGCACTCAGGATTTACTCCTGGTGATGCTCAGGGGACCATATGGGATGCTGGAAATTGAACCCAGGTCAGTCCCTTGCAAGGCAAACGCCCTCCCCGCTGTGCTATCGCTCCAGCCCCTTCACCTGGTCTCCTGCTCTTCTGCCTCTTGTCCCACTTTCATCCCCTCCTTCCTGGGCCCTGGGCACCCATCAGCCCCTGGCTCTGCTCGCAGGCTCCACTCCCCAGCTGTCTACACCAGGCCTTCTCACATTCTTCTTAGAGAAAAGCAAACAATTCAGAGGCATCAGCGAAATTCCCCAGCCCTTAGAGGAGAAGAAAGCAAGCAAGCCTGCATTGTGTATTGGTATGAGTTTATGTCAGTGAGGGGGAAATGGCAGAGGAGAGTGAACGCGTTTATCCGGAGCCAGATCTGTCTAAAAAAGTTTTCCCCCGGGGAACCTTCTAGAAGCACCTAGAGACCACCTCCCTGCCTGGCTATGTTGGGAGCAAACCTGAATCAGGAGCTCTTGAGTCTGCGCCCCTCGTTTTTATTTCTGATGTAGGGCCGTACCCGGTAGTGCTCAGGGAACACTCCCAGCACAGTGCTCCTGGGTTGTTCCTGGCAAGACTCAGGAGGCCGTGCGGTGACAGGGATCAAACCTGGGCCTCCCGCCTGCAGAGCTCTCTCCCCCTGGGCCCTCTGCCACACACTAACCATTGACAAAGGACCCAACCTTCCTTTCCTGGTTTCCTGATCTCTGAGATAGGCCCCCAGGCCCAGAATAATGCAGCGCCTTGCAGTGGGGCTGCAGCAGCCTCTGAGGCCCTGTCTCGCCCTCTGGAGGGAGGCAGCGGAGAGAGCTGGAGAGATCTTGACCTCATCTTGGCCTGAACACCTATGGCACTTCCTGTCCCCTTGGCAGCGGCAGCGAGGCAGAGGGAAGGGAACAAAGGGACCTTCCCAGAGACCAGGCTTGGCCAGCTGCTCACCTCCCTCACCATGTCCTTCCCACAGAGGACTCAGCACAGGACGTGCCAGGACAGGCCCACAGAACTGATGGGTGCACAACCACCGCCATGCTCACGGCCGATCTCCACAGGCTTGGAAGGAGCCTCATCCAGGAGTGTTACAGTCACGGTCCTCCTGTTGTTCATCGATTTGCTCGAGCGGGCCCAGTAACGTCTCCATCATGAGACTTGTTGTTACTGTGTTTGGCATATCCACCCCGAATGCGCCCGATCTTGTCTGATCTCAGAAGCTAAGCAGGGTCGGGCCTGGTTAGTACTTGGATGGGAGACGGCCTGCGAATATCCAGGAGTGCGTCTGTTGGAAAACTCAGGTATGTGGGTTTGGTGACTGAAATCTCTGGGCTCTCATGGCGTTGGAAACAGGCGACCTCCCCCCATCTCTCTATTCTTCCGGGAGCCTGGCAGTCATGCCTGCAAACTGCCCCTGGCGCCATATCAGCTCATGAATGGCCATGATCCAGAGATTCACAGATAAATCTCGGAAGAGATCAACAAGCTGCAGAGATGCCTCTGGACCCCAAAGTCCCCATCCGGTTAAAAATTTAACTCCAATTGTATCACCCTACTTAACATTTTAGAACCTGGAGCGACATCTCAGACTCTACACCACTGATGCACCAGGAGCAGCACAACACATTGGAGGGGGTATAAAGTAGATGACAAGAAGGCAACTGATCTTGAATCTCAATCAAAAACAAGTCCCTGTTCCTGTCCTCCCGTTGTTCATCGATTTGCTCAAGCGGGCCCAGTAACGTCTCCATTGTGAGACTTGTTGTTACTGTGTTTGGCCTATCGAATACATCACGGGAGAGCTTGCCAGGCTTACTCTCGGTAGCTTGCCGGGCTCTCCAAGAGAGCGGAAGAATCAAACTTGGGTCTGCCATGTTGGCTGCTTGCAAGGCAAACAAACGCTCTATCCACTGTGCTATATATATATATATTACACATTTATGTATATATTTTGATCAATCAATATATATAAACATAATGAACGAGGTTCGAGTTATATTATATATAATCACGGTCCTCCCGTTGTTCATCTATTTGCTCGAGTGGACCCAGTAACATCTCCATCATAAGACTTGTTGTTACTGTGTTTGGCATATCGAATACGTCACGGGTAGCTTGCCAGGCTCTGCCGCGTGGGTGAGATACTCTAGGTAACTTGCCGGGTTCTCTGAGAGGGGCGAAGGAATCGAACTTGGGTCGGCCATGTTGGCTGCTTGTAAGGGCAAACGCCCTACCACTGTGCTATCACTCCATGCATCACTGTCATCCCATTATTCATTGAGTTACTCAAGCAGACTATATTATATATATTAGCACACAAGGCTCAACCTCTAACAACCTGTTAGTAATCTCGTATACAAGGGTTTAATGGTATCAGGGTGAGATACAACAATCTTCACACGTTTTCTTCCAAGGAAACTTTTTTGAATCATTTTTAGCAGATTATTCATAACAAACAATACAAAATAAATTATTTAGGGCCTACTATTGGGGCAGTTGGGAAAATTTGAAATAATGGTGGTGGGAAGATGTAATGGTGGTGGGGATTGGTGTTGAGAATATTGAATGTCATAAACTATTGTGAACACTGTATCACTGTATCACTGTCATCCCACTGTTCATCGATTTGCTCGACCGGGTGCCAGTAATGTCTCCATTTGTCCCAGCCCTGAGATTTTAGAGCCTTTCCGTACTCATCTTTCCCAACGCTGCCATATTAGAGGTTCTTTCGGGATCAGGGGAATGAAACCCATTATTGTTACTGTTTTTAGCATATCGAATACTTCACGGGTAGCTTGCCAGGCTCTGCCATGTGGGTTTGTGAACAACTTTATAAAAATAAAATTCAATTAAAAAATAAAATTAAAAAAAATTTAAAGAAAAGAATTGATGGGTACAGCCAGGCACTGTACCTTCTTGGTTCAGACACTTCCAATCACCCACCAAGTTTGTTGGGCACTGGAAGCCAAATCCTTGGCAAGACCAAAATTTCTCTTGGTCTCCTCTGATTTCTCCCATTCATTCAGCTCCTGGAGTGAATGACTCCATCTCGCTCTGTTTACTGATACCTGCTCCACCACTGAGGCACTGTGTGACAGCAGGCAAGTGACTTAACCATTCTGATTCTCAGTTTCTGCCCCCCCCCCCCCCGGCTAGGAATAGGGTTGCCAGCAGTGACATCCTCATAAGTTTGCAAGAAGGACGACACCAGATCCTAGGTGAGACAACTTTGTTTTCACTGCACAATCATAGATCTGAGGCCAATTTCTTTTCTTTCTTTTTTTTCTTTTGCAGAAATATGGGCTGCCCCCAATTATGAGAAGACTTTTTGAAAGGGCTATAAACCCATTTGGGGACAGAAAAAAAAAAAGGTGTGATGAGTTTGGGCCGGGGAAGACAAGGTGGTGAAATATGTTATTTCTGTCTCACTTCCGCTCCTGGGAAATGTTCCATTCCTGGCCGTCTTGTCTAGTCCCCCAAAACATTGCTGTCATCAGCTATGTCCCTGCAGCTTCCTGAGCTGAAGCAGATCCCCAAAGTTGCTGCCAAAGGCCAAGTTTCCCGAGCTCCACTCCAAACCCCCCTTTCTGGCTCAGACCCCACCCAAACAACCCCAGAATTTAAGAGGGACTTCCCCTGTCTCACACTCCAGCCCTTCCATCCTCCCGTCACCGCCAACATTCCTGGCCAGGACTTCCCCCTAACTGCTCCCTTGTTCCAGATGCACCTCTCCTCCCTGACCTTCCCCCGAAATTGTCCACTCCAAGCTTGATCCCGACGGACTCCCTCCCTCCCACCGGAAGTCACCCATGCCACTCCAGTGCTGACTTTCTGCACAGTGAGTGAAGGCACGCAGGGACTCGTGGGCATGCCTGCCTGCACGAGGTCAGCGTGTTAATGAACTCAGGGCCCCACGTGAAAATTCCCACTCTCCCTGCAGCCAGCAGGCAAGGGTTCATTTCTTGACACCAACGTCCTTGCAAAGAGGACCCTTCTTTTTTTATTTTTTTATTTTTAATTTTTTTACTTTTTGGTTACACCCGGCGATGCTCAGGGGTCATTCCTGGCTCTGCACTCAGGAGTTACTCTTGGCGGTGCTTGGGGGATCCTATGGGATGCTGGGAATCGAACCCGGGTCAGTCGCGTGAAAGGCAAAAGCCCAACCCGCTGTGGTATCGCTCCAGCCCCAAGAGGACTCTTCTTGTGCTGATTTCCCCCAGAGATGGGGACGCCTGCCTCTAGCGTGAGGGCTGACCAGTGGAGTCAGGGTCCAGTGGGTTTTCCCGTCCTGTGGAGTGGCCCAGAGCTGATTCATGCCGGGGTCCTGGCGTAGAGGGTAACACCCCTGTGTACACTGCATGCATGCAGGAGCACACAGGCACATGCACAGAGCCCCAGGGCTAGCCCGGGGTCCAGACCACAGAGGTGATTAGGGAGGAAGTACAGCCCCACTCAAAGCCACAGCCCATTTCTTGACCTTCTTCCTTTGCTCTAGGAACTTCTCTCTCTCTCTTTCTCTCTCTCTCTTGCTCTCCCTCTTCTCTCTCCCCTCTCTTTCTCTCTCTCCTCTCTCTTTCTCTCTCTTTCTCTCTCGTCTTCAGACCACACCCGGGCAATGCTGAAGAAATTCCAGGCAACTGTGCAATGCCTGGAATTGAACCCAGACCCCGCTCCAACCCCCCAACTGCCAAACCTGGGCACAGTCCCTGAAGCTGTCTCGCAGGCCCACCCTGCCTTCCTTTGCCCGCTCAGTTCCTTGTCCCCCACCCACCCACACACACACACAACTGCATTTCCACCCGACCACGTGGCCAGGGCTGTCCCCCAGACTGGAGTCTGGACAAGTCACAGTCACCACCCTGAACCTTGGCTTCCTAGTCTGCAAAGTGGAGTGGCTCAGAGAGAGCCCCGAGTGGGCGCCTTCTCCAGCAGCCCCTCCTGCTGCCCCCCAAGTGCCCCTCCACCGGCCAGCAACAGTGAAAAGGGGGAAAGGAAAAAGAACCAGGCTAGGCTTGAAGACGGGGTCAGACAGCCCAGCTTTGGCCCTGGGTGCACAGCACCGCCCAATCCTCCCCAGCCAGGAGTTACAACACACACACACACACACACACACACACACACACACACACACACACACACAGGCACCCTGGGAGAGGCAGAGGCAGCCAGGAAGTGGGCTGCCTGCCCACCGCGCCCATCCTCCCCGACTTACCTTGGGGGGCGTCCCGGCTGCCTTCCTTCTGCCTGCCACCTCCCCGCCTGGTTCCCAGCTGTCGCCGTCCTCCTGCTCCCCCCGCGGGTCTTCTCTGCCTGGGGCTCCCCCGAGGCTGGACCCGAAGTGCCCGCGCTCTCGGAGCCGCTGCCAGCGCGCCGCCGCCCCCGGGGCGCCCTCCCGGATCTGCGCGCACCGCCGGGGCGCTGGGGTCCCTGCAGGCGGGAGAGCGCCCAGGCCGAGAGCCGAGGGCGGGGCTGCGGCTGCAGAGGCCCGCCAGGCTGCTCAGACTTCCTGGGTTCCTCCGTCCCGGGGCCCCGGGGCCCTAACTCCAGGCACAGGGTGGATTTTTACAGCGGAGCCGTCAGCCCCTGGCAGGGGGAGGGCGCGGAGACATGCGCCCCAGGTCGGGGTCCGCTCCAGCAGATTAAGAGAATTTGTTCCCCTTTGTACCGAACTTTCTGTCTCTCCTCTAGGCTCCACCGAGACTGCAAGTGTGGGTAGAATAAAAGGCACCCGGCTTAGAGCAAGAGTCCTGCGGGGCTGGGGGAATGCTTTGCACCCTACAGACCTGGGTTTGATCCCCAGAACCCCCGCTAGGGTCCCCTGAACCCAGTCAGGAGTGATCCCTGCACACACAGATGCAGGAGTCAGCCCTGAGCACCACCGATGCCGAGTGTGGCCCCAAACCCAAAATCACTGTTATCACTGTCATCCGGTTGTCCATTGATTTACTCCAACAGATGCCAGTAACATCTCCATTCGTCCCAGCCCTGAGATTTTAGCAGCCTCTCCTTACTCGGCTTTCGCAACCAGTGGAGGCTTTTTCAGGGTCAGGGGAAGGAGACCTGTTAGAGTTACTGGTTTTGGCATATCGAATTCGCCACGGGGAGCTTGCCAGTCTCTGCCCGTGCAGGCAGGATACTCTTGGTTGCTTGTCGGGCTCTCAGATATATATATATATATATATATATATATATATATATATATCACGATCATCCTGTTGTTTGTCAATTTCCTTGAGCAGGCACCAGTAACGTCTCCTTCTTCCTAGCCCTGAAATTTTAAAAGCGCCATATTCAATGCTCTTTCAGGATTAGGAGAATGAGACCCATCATTGTTACTGGTATTTGGCATATTGAGTATGACACAGGAAGTTTGCCAGACTCTGTCGTGCGGGCAGGATATTTTTGGTAGCCTGCCAGGTTCTCCAAAGGAAAAATAAGATAATAAGATGTCGCGAGGCTTCGAATGCGCCACGCACTTCCGGGAGCTGGGTTTTGTAGTCTCTGGGTCTTGGCCGTTGATGGGACCAACCTGGCGCTGGTGGTAGCTGGTGGGTGTGACGCCTACCTACTGGAAGATGGGGGGGTCTGGGTGGAGAAGGCCCAGTCCCAGTCTGAGTAGGCTTGGAGACCTCAGCCCCGGGACCCGCATGCCTGGGTTCCTCTGCCAGTTCTTTCATGCATGAGGCCTGTCCAGACGTGTGGAGAGTGGTCCCAGCATGGCCGTGGCTGGTTCCAGAGGTCCTCAGCTGCTTGGGCTCTGCTCGGGGCAGGGGTGGGGAGAGAGCATATGGTGTTCTCTATGATTTGTTGCCTACTGTCTGAACCCCATCAAGCATGGTGTGGTAATTATGGAAGATGGGTAGAAAGTGTCTTATGATGTGTTGTGCGCCACAAAGTGGCCGCACAGTCCAGAAAGTGGCCTGGAGCATGGTGGTAGTTGGGTAGTGAAGGTCAGTTGCCAGGGCAGGGTCCCTTGGGGGTGGGGAGGGCTCTCACCCACCTCCCTCTGGGGCGCACTGAGTGAAAACAGCCTGGCACAGAGTCCCAAACCCAACCCCAAAATAAATAAATAAAATTTAAGGCAGCCTGTGTAGATGCTTATGAATGGAGCAGTAAAAAGATCCTTAAAGACCCCCAAAGTTACGGGCATCACATACTCCTGCGCCTGGCACACAGCATCAGACAGTCTCAGCCACAAGGCAGGACCCCTCCTCTGGGAAGGGTATCCCCAGCCCCAGACACACCTGACCTATGACCTTCTCCTCTGGAGGAGAACACAGCTCTCAGCCAGGGAGGTCAGGGGTCCTGAGAGTGAGCCCAGGGGGTCGGGCACTTGCTTTGCATGCATCTGACCCCGGTTCCATCCCTGGCAATGCAGGGGCCCTTGGAGCATGCCCAGAAGTGGTCCACGCTCCGCACGCGTTGGGCATTGGGCTATTCCGGGAACCTCCTACCTGGCTCTTTGTAGCTCCCATGCGCTTCCGCTTCCTCCCGGGAATGCCTGTGTGTACATCCAGGCCCCGCCGCCCCCTCCCCCACGTGCCCCTCCTCAGAGAAGCCTTCCCCAGCGACCCCCCCCACACACAACTCACAGCCGCCCCCTGAGGAACCCCAATACCACACAGGGGTGTGGAACTCAGCCTCTCCCCCGCTGTCTTGCCGTCCTTCGAGAGGGAGGGACTCGCCTGTCTGTGCAGTGGCCCTCGCTGTCCCTGGGGCCCAGGTGGCCCCTCCGTGCCCACCGTCGTCCTCCCTGACCTGGGCAAGAGAACCCTCCTTGTGCGGTGCCCCGTTCTTCTGCCGTTCTGCACTCCTGGACTCCAAGAAGAGGTCCTGCACACTAGCCAAGGGGTGTCCCTGGAATAAGGGTCCACCCCCGGCCCCTCTAGCCCCAGCGTTCGAGACTGGAAAGGATCTTAGACAATTGGCTACAAAGACCCCCTCCCTCTCCTCAGGGACACACAGAGGTGAGCAGCGCCAGGAGGAGCGTCCACTGCCCTCCATGGGCTGGCCAGTAAATAGCGTTGTCCCGTTCCCTTTCTCAGGAGGTCGGATTCCACTTACACAGTCATGCTACGGGCAGCCCCTCCTTTGCCCACCCCAGGAACATGCCCAGAGCGGTCAAGGACCCCAGCTCTGGCCACAGCATGATGCCCATTGGTGGCAGTGGGAAGTCCCCAGTTCCCGCCTGATTGGTCAATAGGAAGTACAGATAACGGCCAGGAGGATCGCTCCATGACTTGGAAGCCAGCCTCACATGCTGGGGGAAAGGCAGCCGGGATAGAGAGGGGACCACCAAGTAAAGGTTGCTTGAAGAGCCCACTCAGGATGGGAGATGCATGCTGAAAGTAGACTATGGACCAAACATGATGGCCACTTAGTACCTCTACTGCAAACCACAATACCCAAAAGGAAAGAGAGAGTAAAAGGGAATGTGTCTGCCACAGGGGTGGGGAGCGGGAAAGGGGGGGGGGGTGGCATGAGGGATACTGGGCACAGTGGTGGTGGAGAATGGGCACTTGGTGGAGGGATGATCACTCGATCACTGTAGAAGCACGAAAGTTTGTAAGTCTGTAACTGTATGTCACGTTGAGTCATTGAAAATAAATAAATAAATAAATAAATAAATAAAAGGCTACCCAAAGGGGCAGAGGAATTTAAAAAAAATAAACAGAAGAAGAGGAAGAAGGAGGAAGAGGAAGAAGGAGGAAGAGAAAGAAGGAGGAAGAGGAAGAGGAGGAGGAGGAGGAGGAGAAGGAGGAGGAGGAAGAGGAGAAGGAGGAGGAGGAGAAGAAGGAGGAGGAGGAGGAAGAGGAGGAGGAGGAGAAGGAGGAGGAGGAGGAAGAGGAGGAGGAGGAGAAGGAGAAGGAGGAAGAGGAGGAGGAGGAGGAGGAGAAGGAGGAGGAGGAGGAAGAGGAGGAGGAGGAGGAGGAGAAGGAGGAGGAGGAGGAGGAGAAGGAGGAGGAGGAGGAGGAGAAGGAGGAGGAGGAGGAAGAGGAGGAGGAGGAGGAGAAGGAGGAGGAGGAGGAGGAGAAGGAGGAGGAGGAGAAGGAGGAGGAGGAGAAGGAGGAGGAGGAGGAAGAGGAGGAGGAGGAGGAGGAGAAGGAGGAGGAGGAGGAGGAGAAGGAGGAGGAGAAGGAAGAGGAGGAGGAGGAGGAGAAGGAGGAGGAGGAGGAGGAGGAGAAGGAGGAGGAGGAGAAGAAGGAGGAGGAGGAAGAGGAGGAGGAGGAGGAGGAGAAGGAGGAGGAGGAGGAAGAGGAGGAGGAGGAGGAGGAGGAAGAGGAGGAGGAGGAGGAGGAGAAGGAGGAGGAGGAGGAGGAGAAGGAGGAGGAGGAGGAAGAGGAGGAGGAGGAGGAGGAAGAGGAGGAGGAGGAGGAGGAGGAGAAGGAGGAGGAGAAGAAGGATTTAATTTATTTATGTATTTATTTTGAATCACTGTGAGATACAGTTGCAAAGCTTTCATGTTTGAGTTTCAGTCATACGATGATCGAACACCCATTTTCCACCAGTGCACATTCTCCACCACCAATGTCCCCAGTATCCCCAATACACACACATGCCACCCCTTCCCCTGCCTCATGGCAGACAATTTCCCCCATGCTCTCTCTCTACTTTTGGCATTATGGTTCGCAATACAGTCCTCACTTCTTAAGGCAGTTGGCTGGGGAAACTGGCTTGTTTTCCACTAGGGAGCACACCTCCTCCTCCCAGCTAGGGGACCAAGTTAGGGTTTTATGGAGAGGGTGGGGTGTGGTAGAACCCTTGGGTGCCTTTGTGGGTAGGTGGTTTCTTTTTTTTTTTTCCTTCTTTTTTCTTCTTGAGTCACACCTGGTGATGCACAGGGGTTACTCCTAGCTCTGCACTCAGGAATTACTCCTGGTGGTGCTCAGGGGACCATATGGTATGCCAGGAATCGAACCCCGGTCATCCGCGTGCAAGGCAAACGCCCTACCCGCTGTGCTATCGCTCCAGTCCTGTAGGGGATCTCTTATATTGGTTTAAAGAAGGTCATTTAGTTTTCCGTGGGGGCATTCAATAATTTTTTTTTCTGAAATGGGGGTAGTAAGGCCAAGTTCAGGAACCTCTGAATGATGGGTTTGGGGCCACACCTGGTGGTGCTCAGGGCTTACTCCTGGCTCCGCATTTATGCATCCTTCAGGGTGGGGTTCATGGGGTCTATGAGGTGACCAGACCCAACCCAGGTTGGCCAAGCATAAGGCAAGTGCTTGCCCTGTGCTGTCTCTCCCCATACCTTGGACCTCTTATTTTATGGAGTGTTTCCTGAGCAACTGTGCCTTCACCAATTAAACCGGTGCAGGTGTAGGTGTGGTGTCCTTGTGCACCCCTCCCCAACACACACACACACACACACACACACACACACACACACACAGTGTCACGGAGGGCCTCAGGCTGTGCTTTGTGCTCTCTCCTGTGACCTTCTTGGGAGTCACCCTCGCTTTTGCACATGGGACTCCGCATTGCGACCTTGCAGGGGGCGCTGCAAATTCTTGGAGCACTTCCCAGGGAGCCCTCAATCTGCAGGGGATCCGCCGGGCCCACCCACGCAGATGAGAGCACTGCGGAGTCGGGCTCCCCTGGGGGATGGCTGTGGGGAGCAGGGTGGGGCAGGGGCAGGGGTCCGCTCACCCTCAGGGGGGCCACTGGCCCATTTGCTCTTGCTTCTGCTCTGAGCTGGGCCTGGGGTGAGCAAGAGAGAAAAGCACGTGGCCGGTGGCAGCTCCAACTTGGGGGTTCTGATTCCTCCAAGACTAGGAGGAACCAGGGTGAGGCCCCAGGGCTCGCTGGACATGGATGCTGGAAGCATCTCAAGGGTCCCTGAGACCGAGCCGCTGCCCCCCTGGATGGCAGAGGACACCCAGCTGGGGAGCACCTCACACCGGAAAAGAAGACAGCCTATTCGGGAGTTGCTAAGTCCGGCCTGCTTCCTCACGGGTCTCCTGTCTGTCCCGTTCATGAGCTGCTATCATGGAAGGTCAGTTCCTGTGGCTGGTCTCCCCTTTCTACCCGCTGAGGGACAAACACAAAAACAAACACTGTCCTCCCGTTGTTCATCGATTTGCTCGAGCGGGCCCAGTAACATCTCCATTGTGAGACTTGTTGTTACTGTGTTTGGCATATTGAATACTCTCATAGCTTGCCAGGCTCTCTGAGAGGGGCGGAGGAATCGAACCTGGCTCAGCCAGGCTATCTGCGCACAGGGCAAACACCCTACCACTGTGCTATCACTCCAGCCCGCTGAGGGACAGTGGAAAATATCCCAGTTCTAGGACAGGAATTCCCTTTGCCACCTCATCTTCCTCCCGTGAGCAGCTGTAGGGACAGGTTCCCACAGTGACCAGCCAAAACAAACAGAACCGGGCTCTTCTCACACAATAACGCCTCTCCCAAGCTCCCTGCAGGACTGTGCTCCTAGGCCCTTCCTGGCTCCTAGGCCAAGCTAATAGCTAGTTTCTGGGTGCTGGCTCTCCCAGAGGCAGCCAACTCCAGAGGCTCACCCTGAGTCCCCCTCTTCCGACTTTCTCCGGAACCTGCAGGAAAGATCTTTGTTCTAAGTGCAGGGAAGTGTCGCTGCTATTGAGCAATAAGGTGGAAAATAGGAGCCCCCCCTACCCCCCATGAGGACACTTTGGGTCCTCGGGCTTTCTGTAGGATTCCCAAACTTGGGGACTTTGAATCACAGCTCGAGTCAGACAGAAACTACCTGGACCCAGGCTCCCCAGACTGGCCTCCAACTCTGGTGGTTAATTCAACAAATCAGGAAGCATGAGGCCCAGGGGGGTCACACGGGGCTATACTGATGGCCTACAGGCCTGGAGCTGAAGGGGGCGGCCAGTTTCTGACAGCCAGGGAAGCCAGTCTGGTTGCTGGGCATCTCTCCCGAGCTATTCTGTCTCCATCCATCCATCCATCCATCCATCCATCCATCCATCCATCCATCCATCCATCCATCCACCCACCCATCCATCCATCCATCCATCCATCCATCCATCCATCCATCCACCCACCCATCCATCCATCCATCCATCCATCCATCCATCCAACCATCCATTCATCCATCCATCCATGGTCAGGACTAGCGCCCCCTTTTGGAAAATGCTTTTGCTTGCAGAAAGAGGGGTGGTTGGGGGTTTCTCTCAGCTGGTGTGCCCCACCAACACTCAACTTCAGGTTTCAAACATGAGCCCAGCAGATCGTGAGGGACTTGAGAAGAGGAACCAGTCAAATTACCAATTTCACACTCTCTTGATTCTGGAAAGAACAGAAATGATCAAAACAGTAATGGCTTCAGACGGTTTCTAGGAGCAACCATCCGGAGGGTTATCCAACAGTGCCTCCGGGGGAGATGAGGTGGGGTGAGGAGATGTGAGAGTCGGGGGACCCCCAGGGTCAGGGTTCCCAGCAGTGCCGTGCCTGGCCCAGTGCACCCCCCAGATCACCTGTTTGTCCAAAGTAGGGGGTTCTGTCCCTGCTTGGGGGTGGGCATTGTCACTACCTTGACATGTGATAGAAACCTCGGGTGCAAGTGGGGGCACTTTCTGCTTGTTCCCTTGGGAAAGGCGGATTTCCAAGTTGGGGGTGTCAAGTCATCTTTTTTTCTGAGAGTGGGGTGGTAGGTCAGATAAGTTTGGGGATCTCCTCTCTAAACTTTTCCCTTGTCTTTCAGTCTCTCTCCTTCCAGTACAACTTCCCTCCACACAACTGCAGTGATGATGGATGGAAAGATGTGTCTAGATAGTTCCTCCCCTTGCACGCACACACACACACACTTACAAGAAAGCACTCTCAAATACACAAGTGCACACTTACAGCAAACTTACACAGTCACGCACAAGTATACTTATATACATACATGTACACTCACAGCAAATGTACACAGTCACACACAAGCACACTTATATACACACAGGCACAATTACAGTCACAAACAAGCACACAGTCACACGTGCACACTTACACACATGCACACGTGCACGAACACACACGCACACTTCCATACATATGCACACATACACTCATGTACACATGTACCCACGTCTATACTCACTGCACACACAAACACACACATGCACACGCTCATAATGTACACACAGAGATACACGCTCGTATATACACCATACACATGCACACACACATATGCACGCATGCTCACACATACACGTACAAACACTACTAGGAGAGCTTTCTTCGTGACACTCTTCAACCACTTTTCCTAGGCAAGGTCATGTGCAGCCTTGCACCCAGTAACCTGTGGGGTTGGTGTCCTGAGGTGTAAGGATTTTGAGAGAGAGGGGCCAATTCAAGTTTTTTTTTTATTTTTAAAAAATTTTTATTAGTGAGACACCATGAGGTACAGTTGTAGACTTACAAATTTTTGTGCTTGGGTTTCAGTTATACAATGATCAAATACCCATCCCTCCACCAGTGCCCATTTCCCACCACCACGGATCCCAGTATCCCTCTCACCCCCCCATGCCCCCCATCCCACCCTGCCTCTGTGTTAGGGCATTCCCCCTTGTTCTCTCTCTCTTCTTTTGGGTCCTGTGTTTTGCAAGAGAGGCACTGAGTGGCAATCATGTTCGGTCTATAGTCTACTTTCAGCATGCTTCTCCCATCCTGGGAGGATCCTCCCAACACTCTTTATTTGGTGCTCCCTTCTCTATCTGAGCTCCCTTTTTCCCTGGCATGTGAGGTTGGGAGAGGCCAATTCAAGTGTTGAGCTACCCAGCAAGGTCCCTGATCTGCAAAGCAGTTAAGTCAGGACCAACTTGATAAGGGTGTTGTGAGAAGTGAGTGAGATCATGTGAAAGTGTTTAGTAGCAACCTGCTTGCCAAGTCGGTTGTTGTAAGGATGGAGGAAGGAGAGAGGGAGGGAGAAAGAAAGGGGTGAGACTAGGAGAGGAGGGGAGAGGGAGGAGGAGGGGAGAGAATGAAAACAACACCCCCCCATCCTACTGGAGTCCAAGAACTCACCCCTCTTCTTAAATGGAAACCTCACATGCAACCTCCCTCGAAGACAAAACTTGACATAAAAATGATGTCAAGTTCATGGAAAGGGTAAAATCAATCTTTCCAGCTCCACAGCGTACATTTACTCACCGAATTCTGAATTCCATTAGCAATGTCATATCGTTCCAAATGACGGGGACTGCAGAATCACCCTCTGCAAGCCTGGTTCTGCCAAGGAGAGGGCCAGGTGGCAGAGGGCAGACCCCAAAGCTTCCCCCCACCCAGCTTTCTATCTCTGCCACCCCCAGACTCCAAGTCCAAACTCAATTCCTTAACATGTCCAGCCTGAGAAAGATGCAGCCCCACCTGATGTCCTGGGAGGAGCTCCCCACATGAGACTGTGAAGGGGTGAATAAAATAAACTATGCCTCAAAAACAAAAATTAAAAAAACAGCCTAAGGTTGGGTAAAAGATGCCAAGAGCAAAGATCCCAGTGGAAAACCAGTGAGACATGCAGCAGATGAGGCATTTGTCTGGGACCATGACCAAGATTGGAGAACAGGGCACTGTGGCCCTGGGGGGTCTTGCCTAACCCTGCTCCTACCCCGCTGATAGCTCCGTCTCCCACAGCATCTGGCTCACTTTGGGGGCAGGTCCACGTCTGTGAAGCCTTCAGCAGCCAGTGGACTGAGAGTGCCATCAGCTCTGCAGGCTGGTGAGGGCTTGGGACCCGAGCAAGCAATGAGGAGTGGACGCCATGGGGAGAACAAGACATTTCCACCCCCCTGTCCTGGGTGGATGGGAGGCTGTGAACACAGGCTGCAGAGAACCCACCCCCCATGCCACTGGCCAGAGGAACCTGCCTAGAGCTATATATGAGGGCTCAGAAGCAGGCAGGTCCGTGGAGGAAAAGGGGATGCAGTGGATAAAGGCACAACTAGCCCAAAAATTTCAGGTGAATTTTATTGCTTCAGAACCAGCTCAAACCTATCAAGGACTCATGCAGGCAAGATTAAAGAGCCTCTCCTTGACAGTAACAGACCCCAGCTTGGAGAAACTCTGAGCGATCAGCTCTGTTTAATTGTTTTGTTTGGGGGCCACACCCAGCTGTGCTCCAAGATCACTCCTGGCAGTGCTCAGGGGATTATCTGGGGTGCCAGGGTCGAATTGGGGTCAGTCGCATGCAAGGCAAGTGCCCTACCTGCTCTATTACCTCTCTGGCCCCATAACGACCAGTTTTGGAGAAGTGATAAGTGATATGATCTATCTCCATCCTGCCTGGACCTCATCCTCCTGACTTCTTTTTTTGTTTGTTTGTTTTCCTTTTAGCTTTTTGGGGTCACACCAGTGAAGCTCAGGGGCTACTCCTGGCTCCGCACTCCTGGCAGTGCGTAGGGGACCATATGGGATGCTGGGTCCCGAACCCGGGTCGGCTGTGTGCAAGGCAAATGCCCTACCCGCTATGCTATCGCTCCAGCCTCCCTCCTGACTTCTTGCGGGACACACACATCTGAACCTCTCTTTACGTGGGAAGGGGGACGCTCCGCCCTAGAAGTCGCCCACATCTCACTCTTCTCCGTATGCCTCTTTTTCCTTTCCCATTAGTGGGGGTCTTTGGGACCCCAGCATGGAGTGTGTAGTGCTTTTCTTTAGGGAGTCCTCTCCTTTCTCTCTGGAGAAACCCACCATCACTCTGGAGCCTGTCACTTCTCTCTCTTCTCCCACATGGTTTCTAAACAAAAACATTTTGGTTTCTCTGCTTTTTTCCTACAAAGAAGAGGCAGATGTATCTGGACACCTGGACTTTCAATGTCCTGCCATCCTGCAGGTGCTCTTGTGGGAATCTAGGGGTCCTCACCCCTCCGGGCACCTTACCAGTGAAGCTCAAGCAGGATGGGCTTCCCCACACACCTGCCACTGACAATTTCAGGGAAAACATGAGCCTATGCAGATTTGGATGGGTCTCAGGCAGAGCGACTCAACCCTGGGGAGTGCTTCCAATGCAATCCCACATCAGAGCAGAGGGCAGGCACCTCCCGGGCTCAAGGCATCTGAGTACAACCTCTGGCCATGGCAGGGGTGGCTAGGGGAAGCCAGGTTTAGAGAGGAAAACCAAACCCAGCCAAGAAAAGCAAAAGCGCAGAGATATACGAGGCCACACATGGCTGGGCAGGCTGACTTCACAGATTTAATCCGAGTGAGTTGTTAAAAACACAAAACAACAATTTCTCCGGAGAAATTGCAAAGCCTCTCTGCTGCTCACATAACACGATGTCAAACATCCCGTCGTCAACAGATATAGCAGCAGGCAAAGCAACAAGAAAGCATGACCGTGATTTCAGGGGGGAAGTAGCTGCTGCCCTAGAGATGGTCTTGTGCATCTCAAAAGTGTTGGTGTTATCAGATGTCTTTGTTTTGCGGGTTCTCTCTAGCAGTGCTGGGAGACAGAGGAACACTCGGGGTTCTTGGAGGTCAGGCAGAGCTGGGGATCAAATATGAGGCCTTGTATATGCCAGACCTAAGCTCCAGCCCTTTGAACCAGCTTCTCAGCTAGCCACTATCTTTTTTATTTATTTATGTATTTATTTATTTGCTTTTTGAGTCACACCCAGCAATGCTCAGGGGTTACCCCTGGTTCTGCACTCAGGAACTACTTTTGGCGGTGCTCAGGGGACCATATGGGACGCCAGGGATCAAACCCAGGTCAGCCGCATGCAAGGCAAATGTCCTGCCCGCTGTACTATCGTTCCTGCCCCTTTAAGCTACCCATAGAGATATGTGGAAGGAATGAAAAAAAAAATAAAAGCAGGTTCTAAAGCTTATAGAAACGTAGGACAAGAATGAGTCAATGAATGAGAATCAATCTCAATCAGATAGTAGAAATCGTACAAATGACTCAGTGGAGGCCAGCAGTCCGAGGAACTGCTGAAAATACCTGTCAACCAAAATGACACACGAACAGAACCACACATGAGGACAAAGTAAAGATACTTCCAGAGAACCAGAAACCAAAAGAACAGACCCACGTAATGATAAACATTAAAGATCGTCCTATAGAGTAGAAGTCATTATCACCAGAGACCGTCCAAATCCACAATAAGGATGAACCACTTCAGAAATGATTACTCTGTGGGTAAACGGAATAGACTTGGGGCTGAAGAGATAGGACTGGGGTTCAGGCTGGTTATTTCATCAGCACCACATACAGTGCCCAGCGCATCACCAGGAGTGATCCCTGAGCACAGAGCCAGAAGTAAACTCTGAGCACTGCCAAGCATGACCTGTACTCCCCACAAATACTCTACAAATATACTTTATCACTTATCAGCATAACTCCCTTAAAAGACATACGATTATGTAAAGAAGAAATCCTGGTATTGTATTATTGGGTATATAAGGTAGACATGGATGTGGTAAAAAAAAAAAAGGAAGCAAAGGGGAAGAGAAAAAAAAACAAAGAGAAGAGAAAAAAAGGGGGAGAGAAGAATTTTGGAATGAATTTCCTAAAATAAATCTAATGTTGCTCTAGGATTATGACAAATTGAGATATTTATTGTAATACCCAGGGCAACCACTAAGAAAATTAACTTTAAAAATAGCTAAATGCATAGATAAATCAACAGAGCAAAATACAGCTGAGATCAATTTAAATGATGCACTACGAGTGTTTACACAGAAGGGAGGAGAAAAAGAATAGAAAAGACATATAGGATAAAAAAAATGATTAAAAAAACCCAAATAGCAAAATAGCTGCTAAAAATCCAATTATATCAATAGTTACACTAAACAGAAATAGACTAATGTCTAGGGTTGGTAGCTCATGGGTCCCCAAACCTTGGGAGTTTTCTGAGCAATAATAATAAAGGTAACATCTCTAAAAATATACATCTTGGTCTTAGGTTTCCTGTTCCTGAAATCACTTCAAAACCATGCTAATGAAAAGGGTGCCTTGTCACATCCTTGTCACATCTGGGAGGTAACCTTTAGAGGGTACCTAAGGATGGGGGTTCATTGCCAGGAAACCCCACTGGGTGGGATGGGGGGCAGTGTTGAAACTTTCAGTCACACCCCTCCATGTCTGGGCCTCGAAGCAGGGACCTGACATTTGAGTTTCACATTGGACATTCAAGCCATCACGAATCAACGATACCATATAAAGACACTCCATGAATCCCTCTGAGGGGACAGAGAGCTTTGGGGTCGCAAACCAGAGCTCGTCCCCTTCCTCAAAACCCTGAGTCAGCCCCCAGACTCATGTCCTCAACTGATGGCTGGTAAGGTCCCTTCCTCACCACCATGAGTCGTCGGAAACGGACTCTTACTCTCACAGGTGAACTTCACTTGAGGAGGATGGATTATACACATTCACCATTCCTTCACCAAAAACCTCTGGTTTATACACATTCCATCAGAATCGGAAATCGAGGTTGTAGGAATCTGGACATGCCATTTGCCCCTGAAAGATGGTGCCATTGGAGACCACCTTTGGGGACCGAGGCCCTTGATCAGTGGGCAATAGAAGTCTCAGAGCAGACAGTGGAGGAAGATGACTCTGTGTTACTGCTATTTTGTTTGGTTATGTCTGTTCACAAGCGCTATTGTTCCTTTTCTTTTTTTTCTTTCTTTTTTTTTTTTTTTTTTTTTTTTGCTGTTTGGGTCATACCCAGTGATGCACAGAGGTTACTCCTGGCTCTGCGCTCAGGAATTACTACTGGCGGTGCTTGGGGGACCTTATGGGATGCTGGAATTGAACTCGGGTCAGCCATGTGCAAGGCAAACACCCTCCCCACTGTCCTATCGCTCAGGCCAATTGTCCCTTTTCATTAACAGACACTCAGTGCCCTGGTACATTAGCAAATCTTGGCAGCTTTCCTCCATCCTTCCAAATGCATGGTGAGAAGTTGAACAAGGACTTTTATACTTTGGTGGTTTCTGATACCACCCCACAGGGCAATACACCAAAAATCTCGAGGTCACTGATCAGACCCTATTGTTACAAGGCCTGTTGGTATTTTACGATGCCTGCCTGGGGGTCTAAGGGGGAGGTCTGAGCTTCTTCCATCCAAATATCTATGTACCCCTTCAGTTGAAGAAATTAACTTTCTTTATTTCTCAATAAGAAACACTGTCCTCCCATTGTTCATCCATTTGCTCGAGCGGGCCCAGTAACGTCTCCATTTTGAGACTTGTTGTTACTGTGTTTGGCATATCAAATACCTCACGGGGAGCTTGCCAGGCTTTGCAGTGCAGGTGAGATACTCTCGGTAGCTTGCCGGGCTCTCCGAGAGGGGCAGAAGAATCGAACCCGGCTTGGCCGGGCTGGCTGCATGCAAGGCAAACACCCTAACGCTGTGCTATTGCTCCAGCCCTCAATAAGGAAATCATTGAATTATTTTTTTAAAAAAAATTAAAATGCAGGTTTGAATGTGAGCACCCCTCCCTCTCAAAAAAGTAAAAGTACTTATGCCATCTCTAAAACCAAAGTAAAAAGAGATAGAATTTTCCAAGTCCTGCTTGATCCCATGCTTTTTTTTTTCCTTTCTGGGTCACACTCAGCGATACTCAGAGGCTACTCCTGGCTCTGCACTCAGGAATTACTCCTGGCGGAGCTCGGGGGACCACATGGGATGTTTGGCATCGAACCCAGGTCGGCCGCATGCAAGGCAAACACCCTACCCTCTGTTTTATGGCTCCGGCCTCAATCCTGTGATTTTTTTCAGGTCAAAAGTAAGAATCCATTCACTGAGGAAAATTTTCCCAGTAACAGAATTGGTGTCAGAGACTTGCTGGTTGGAGCTGGAACAATATCACAGTGGATAGGACACTTGCCTAGCAGACACCCAACCCAGGTTTGATCCCCAGCACCTTGACTCCTGCCAGAAGTGATGCCTGAGCACAGAGCGAGGAGTTACCACTGGATTTGGGCCCAAATCAAAAAGTAAGTTAAAGTAAAGTAAAGGCCCTCCCGTTGGTCATCGATTTGCTCAAGCGGGCCCAGTAACGTCTCCATTGGAGACTTTGTTGTTACTGTGTTTGGCATATCGAATACGTCACGGGGAGCTTGCCAGGCTCTGCCGTGTGGGCGAGATACTCTCGGTAGCTTGCCGGGCTCTCCGAGAGGGGCGGAGGAATCGAACTCGGGTCGGCCATGTTGGCTGCATGCAAGGCAAACGCCCTACCGCTGTGCTATTGCTCCAGCCCAATCAAAAAGTAAGCTAACAAAAAACACGAAGTGCTTAGTGGTTTGGGGAATTGGGGAGAGGGGGAGGTTTGGGGGAAACCCACACACTGAAATTGGCCACAGAGCTGTACCTGAACACTTTGTTGAAAAGGCACAGAGTGGAGCACAGCTTGGGAGCACTGTAGGCAGGTGTGAGACTGAAAGTTTGGCCCCCAGAACCACCCCAACATCGGCCTGTGTGGTTCTGGGCCATGGCCATGAGATCTCTGGCCCTTCAGCAGGTGTGTGGTCCCCCTCTGCACCCCCCACCCCAAATCATGGAAGCTTCACAACCACAATGTCTGAGCATCACAACCAGGGCTACACACTCCTCAGTCATCACAAAAAGGAGTCAAAAAATGTGAAAGTGGGATTTTTTTTTCTTTTTTAAATAAGGCCCTCTAAGGGGCTGGAGCGATAATACAGTGGGTAGGGCATTTGCCTTGCATGCGGCCAACCCGGGTTCGATTCCCAGCATTCCATATGGTCCCCTGAGCACCACAGGAGTAATTCCTGAGTGCATGAGCCAGGAGTAACCCCTGTGCAGCCAGATGGGATCCAAAAAGCAATAAATAAATAAATAAACAAACAAATAAATAAGGCCCAAAGGGAACCAGAAGACAGAACAGTGGTTTGGATCCAACCCAGCATGTGGTCAACCCAGGTTAAATTCCAAGCACATCAGAATCTGTGGGAAACAGGCTTTGCATATGCAGACTCTCAGACATGGCAGAATTTTGGGTTAAGCTGACGGAAAACCATTGGCTAAGGAGGACATCCTCCACCAGATCCTCCAAATTCCAGTAGGCGGGGATCACACCCACCCACTGGCCCCCCTGGCGCCGTGTAATCCCATCAATGGCCAAGACTCAGAGACTATAAAAACGAGCTCCCGGAACCTATTATGTCCTATTATGACATCTTATTATCTCATTTCTACTTTGGACAAACTGGCAGGCTACCGAATGTAACCTGCCCACACGGCAGAGTCTGGCAAACTCCCCGTGGCGTACCCAATATGCCAAATACCAGTAACAATGATGGGTCTCATTCTCCTAAAGAGCCTTGAATATAATCTCAGGGCTAGGATGAAGGAGACGTTACTGGGGCCTGCTCGAGGCAATTGATGATTAACAGGATGATTTGTGTGATTTGTGAAGGAGGACATGTCTTGTTCAGGGAAGGCACAGGCCCAAGTGGGAACATCCTGCTAGAGAAGGCCTGGGCCCCGGCGGGAGAAATCCTGGCAGGGAGATGACAGGTTTGACAGACTTACAGGGTGTAAGGATAATTCTGCCAAGAAGAGCAAATCGTTCCCATAGTCTCAAGGCTATTGCTTATCTACTCCATGCCCACCTCATGCCCCCATATCCCCCCAGGCCACAGCTCCCCTAACAGTTTATCTATTGCTCTCTGGACTCATTACAGACAGTGTATCTGATGAGCAAGGGCAGGAAATGGAGGCTGGACCTAATAGGAAGGCTGATGGTTTGGGCTGTCGCAGCTCACTAGCTACCTGGATTAGTCACAGCATCTGTTTCATTCTTTGCCATTGACCCGGTGGAAGAGAGTCCAAGGTACCATCTCATTGGCTTTTGTTATGGCAATCTACCACAATGCCCTCCATCCATCCCCAAACATCACTGGGTGCAGCCCCGGAGGCTCTCAAGCATCACCAAGTGCAGCCCTAGAGGCCCCCAACACCTGCCCACATGGCCCAGATAATCCCCAGCACCGCCCATGCAGCATCTCATCCTTGGGCCTTAGTGCTAACCCCATGACCTGGTAAGTGAAAACTGTCAGCAGGACCCCAAGACTTCCTGAGCACACTACTTGGAAGGTCACCCCCTTACAAAGCAAAAGAACAACAAAACACATCATAAAGTGCAGATTGTCAGACTGAACAAAAAAAAAATAAAGAAGATCAAGGCCAAAGTATGAGCTGTCTATAGGGGAAAGTGGCTTAGATTCAAAGAGACAAAGAGATTAAACCCAAGACAGTGAAGGAATACCAGTTTCAGCTTTGACATGGAAAATGCTGGGATTCCATCCCTTCCAACCAGCTAAGGCTGAGCAAAATGAAAACATTTATTAACTTTTCCTGGATCCCCCAGAAAAATGGATGTCACAGGGCAAAGTGTCACTAGAAATCGAGAAAAAACAGTCTGTTGGTGCTAAGCCAGGACATTAGGATGAGCCTCTGGACACTCCCCTGTAAGCAGGAAGCAGAACTGAGGCCCCATTTCTCACTAAGTGGGCGAGCTAAAACTTGTGAGTCCAATGACCTGGAGAAGTACAGCATGTTCTCATACACCTGCCTAACCATACACTATCTTGGACTGGAGCGATAGCACAGCGGGTAGGGCATTTGCCTTGCATGTGGGCAACCCAGGTTCAATTCCTCCGCCCCTTTTTGGAGAGTCCAGCAAGCTACCGAGAGAATCTCGCCCGCACAGCAAAGCCTGGCAAGCTCCTTGTGACATACTCAATATGCCAAACACAGTAACAACAAGTCTCACAATTTGTTGTGAGAAGATACTGGTGCCCGCTAGAGCAAATTGATGAACAATGGGAGGATAGTGCTACAGTGGCATCTTGGAAGTACAAGGCAACCGTTCCCCCCGTCTCTTACACATCCGTAATCTGGATGGACCTTCAACTATCAGTATGAGCCTTCTCTTTGCCCTATGTGTAACCAACCACAAGAATGTGGGATTACATCAATCTGTAGAACCTACGTGTCCAGTTCATATCTTCCTCTGACATTTTTGATCATAACAACATAGCTTTGACAGCATAGCGTTGACAAGACAATGTCAAAGCTGATGTTCCTTTGACGAATGCTCATCCTTTAACTGTTTGTACTCTTGTTAGTGAGTCTTTCTCTGTGATGAAGTCATTAGGATGTAACTGATAAAAAAAAAATAGAATAAAAGGAGGCCTATGACAGTCACTCTTTTCCTCGAGCCAGAGTGAGCCTTGGCCCTCCGTGCTCTCTACGTTCCTCTTGCGTGTTCTATCTCTGTGCCTCCGACCAAAAAAATATTCATGCAACAGTCGGCACTGAGAAACAGAACCTCAAGCAGCTTAGCTGGAGGAGAGTCGCAGTAAGACGGAGTTGCTAAGAACGCAAAAAGGATGCATTGCTGGCAGCTGAGTGTGGGTTTGCTCACAAGTTTTGCTCACTCCTGGAGGGGCAGTGTTAGGGAGGATCCCACATTCTCAAAGGCTTCCTTGCAGGAACTCCACCAGATTCCCCATGTGAGGTGCAAAACAACAACAACAAAGCAGAGGAGGCAGCTGGGGGGGAGGGGGTAATTATTCAATTATTTATTATGGACATAGTGTGCTCTCTGGAACCAGAGATTCTCTGCCAGGCAGCATCTCTACTGGGGCCAGTCTACCTGGGAAAGGAAAACTAGCCAACTCCAGCCTTCCTGTCTCATCTCAAGGATGATCACGTTCATGACCATTCTTTTGTTCGTCGATTGCCTCGAGCAGGCACCAGTAATGTCTCCTTCATCCTAGCCCTGAGATTTTTTTTTTTAAAGTGCCATATTCAAGGCTCTTTCAGGGTTAGGAGAATGAGACCCATCATTGTTACTGGTATTTGGCATATTGGGTATGCCACGGGGAGTTTGCCAGACTCTGCCGTGTGGGCGGGCTACATTCGGTAGCCTGCCAGTTTGTCCAAAGTAGGAATGAGATAATAAGGTGTCGCTCGGCCGTGAATGTGGTGGTGCACTTCCGGGAGCTGGGTTTTATAGTCTCTGGGTCTTGGCCGTTGATGGGATTACACGGCACCAGGTTGGTGGGTGTGACCCCTGCCTACTGGAATTTGGAGGGTCTGGGTGGAGGATGCTCAGCCCTGATCTGAGCAGGCTTGGAGATCTCAGCCCTGGGACCCGTGTGCCTTTGTTCCTCTGCCAGTACCTTCATGCATGTGGAGAGTGGTCCCAGCATGGTGGTGGCTGGTTCTGGAGGTCTTCGGCTGCCGGAGCCCTGGTCGGGGCGGGGAGGGAAACTCAACCCGCTCCCCTCCAAGGGGCCCCGGTGAGGACGGCCAGGCGCGGGGGCAGGAGACTCTATGCTGTTCTCTTCCGGGATCTGGGTTTTATAGTATCTGGGTCTTGGCCATTGATGGGATTACACGTCGCCAGGGGGCCAGTTGTCTCAAGGACAACAGAAGGCAAAGAACAGTCCCAAAGGTCACAGTCTGTAGACGCAGACATACTCAAGAGCCAAAGTACGACAATAATACTACAGAATTCTTCCCCTCCCCAGCCCCTTGCCACCACTTCAGTGAGGCTCCTGTACAACTGACTCTTCCAACTACAGGAACAAGACACAAGTCACAAGAGGTCTTTGAAGCCCCTCAGGTCCCGTCTACAATCCACAGTAAACACTGCCCAGCCCCTGGTCAGATTAAAATAAAAGCCCACAGCAAAGGGGGCTCAATTCTCATTAAAACACACTTTGTGGGGCTGGAGCGATAGCTCCGAGGGTATGGCATTTACCTTGCACGCAGCCGACCCAGGTTCGATTCCCAGCATCCCATATGGTCCCCCAAGGACCGCCAGGAGTAATTCCTGAGTGTAGAGCCAGGAGTAACCCCTGTGCATTTCTGGATATGACCCAAAAAAGAAGAATTTACCATACCTAGGTCCTAAGCAATATAGTCTGAAGAGACAAGACAAGCAGCAGAGTGAAAATTCAGCAATGGTACAAAGTTTGAAATTATGAGAGAGGGGGATTAAAAATAACTGTGCTACATTTTTAAAGGGCCCCAATGAACAAACTGACAGCTTGTAAGAACAGCTAGTGCGTGTGATCACAGAGACAGAAACTCAAAGAAAGAATCTCAAAAGATGCTGGACACCAAATGAACTGTGGCACAAATGAAGAGTTCTTCTGATGGGCTCATCTGCAGACTGGACACAGACAAAGAAAGTGTCAGTGAGATTAAAGGTATGTCAATAGCATCCCAATGGAAACACACATGGAAAAAGAAAAAAAAACACACACACAGAACATAATATTCAAGAACTGGGACAATTACAAAAGGCAGAACATATGTGCTCTAGGAACACCAGAAGGAGAAGAAAAGAAGAAGGAGCAGAAGAAATCTGAGCATTAACGCCTGAGAAATTTCCCAAATTAATGATAGATACAAAATCATTACACTACACTTGATCTTAGCCAAAAGGAGCGATAGCACAGCGGTAGGACGTTTGCCTTGCACGCAGCCAACATGGCCGACCTGAGTTCGATTCCTCCGACCCTCTCGGAGAGCCCGGCAAGCTACCAAGAGTATTCGATATGCCAGACACAGTAACAACAAAGTCTCCAATGGAGACGTTACTGGGCCCACTCGAGCAAATCGATGATCAACGGGAGGGCCTTTACTTTACTTTACTTACAAAATCATTAGAAAAAAATTCAGAGAATGTCAAGCAGAAAAATTTTTAAAAAAAGTCTAGGCATATTGTGTTAAAATTGCAAAAGAAGGAGCTGGAGCGATAGCACAGCTGGTAGGGTGTTTTCCTTGCACGAGGCCGACCCGGGTTCGATTCCCAGCATCCCTTATGGTCCCCTGAGCACCGCTAGGAGTAATTCCTGAGTGCATGAGCCAGGTGTAACCCCTGAGCATCGTCGGGTGTGGCCCAAAGGGAGGAAAAAAAAACACTGCAAATGGTAAAAGGCAAAGACTATCTTGAAAAAAGTCAGAGTCATGGGTTGGAGAGATAGAGAGGGCAGGGCACTTGCCTTGCATGTGGCTGACCTAGGTTCAGCCCCCAGCACCACATATGGTCCCTCTAGCTTTTCCAGGAGTGATCCCTGAGCATGGAGCTAGGATTAAGTACAAAGAGTAAAACTGGAGCCTTCCTACATACGCCTCCCTGGAAAAAAGGCCCAAGGTGAAGTGAGAAAGGGACATTGAACTTACAAAGAAACAAAGTTTGGAAGGCCTAAGAGATAGTGCAGTTGGTAGGAAGCGTGCCTTGCATATTGCATATAGCTGGCACAGTTTTGAACCCTGACACCACATATAGTCACTCCTGAGCACTGAGACAGGAGTAATCTCTGAGCACTGTGAGGTGTGACTCAAAAACCAAAATAGATGAATAGTAAAGGAGCAAGGTTAAAAAATACTATTTTTTAAAATCACAAACTACAAATTAGACAATAGAATAAAATAGGTATTTTATTAGCTAACGTAGTTAATAAAAAAAAAAACACCCCTACAGAACACTGTATGAGGCAAAATACGCCTTGAAAACTGAAGAGAAATGGATTTCTCAGACAAGCAAAGACTGAGAGGATCTTATCACCAATAGTTCTGCCCTAGAAGCAGTGTTGAAAGGAGCTATTCAGAGAAATGGAAAATGACACCATTCAGAAACTTGGATCTAGACTGTCAAAGGAAAAATACCAGGGAAATGGTAGGTCCTGTGCAATAAAATCCTTTAGTTTTCTTATTTATTGATCTAGGACTGGAGCGATAGCACAGTGGGTAGGGCGTTTGCCTTGCACGTGGCTGAGCCGGGTTCGATTCCTCTGTCCCTCTCAGAGAGCCCGGCAAGCTACCAAGAGTATCCCGCCCGCATGGCAGAGCCTGGCAAGCTCCCCGTGTTGTATTTGATATGCCAAAAACAGTAACAAGTCTCACAATGGAGACGTTACTGGTGCCCACTGGAGAAATTGATGAACAACTGGAGGACAGTGCTAACAGACAGTGCTAATTAATTGGTCTAATAGACAACTCTTGGCTCAAAGTAATAGCAACTATGTGACCAATGCATAGTGATAAGAGAATGGCATTAATATAATAACAGACAGGAGGAAGGAATTGAAGGTTTTAAGTATATCTGAAAGTGCACAAGATTACATTGTGTAGCCATAATGCAAATTCTAGGATAACCACTAAGGCATGTTAAAAAGATATATGATTGGTGTTGAGATGTAAGATAGGGGAATCAAGTGAAATTCTTAGTAAAAAACACAGAAGGTATCAAGAATGGTGGGGGAAAAGAAAGGGTATGTGAAATTAATAGAAAAGGAAGAAATTATAGAGAAGGGACCAGTTTGACAATAATAGTCGGAAATGATCACTCTGGACAAGAAGTGAGTGCTAAAAGTAGGTAAAGGAGGAAGGATCCTCCCAACACCCTTTATTTGGTGCTCCCTTGGGAGAAGCATGCTGAAAGTAGACTATAGACCAAACATGATTGCCACTCAATGCCTCGTATACAAACCACAACACCCAAAAGGAGAGAGAGAGAGAACAAAAGGGAATGCCCTGCACAGAGGCAGGGTGGGATGGGGGGTGGGTGGGAGGGATACTGGGACCCGTGGTGGTAGGAGATGGGCACTGGTGGAGGGATGGGTATTTGATCTTTGTATAATTGAAACCCAAGCACAAAAGTTTGTAAGTCTACAACTGTACCTCATGGTGTCTCACTAATAAAAATAAAAAATAAAAAAATTTAAAACATTAGGTAAAGGGCTATGTATGATAACCTCTCAGGATCCGTATTACAAATCACAATGCCCAAAAGGAAAGAGAGAGAGAGAGAGAGAGAGAGAGAAAAGAGAGAGAGAGAGAGAGAGTCTCTCTCTCTGCCTGCCTCCATAGGGGACATTGGTGCTGGGAAATGTACACTGGTGGAGGAGGATGTTGGAACACTATATGACTGAAATCTAATCATCTTTGTAATGGTCGGTCTCACTATGATTCAATTAAAAAAATTAAAAAGAAAAGTCAGAAATGTTCTAGGTATTCATCCAACTGTATAAACATCCCTTTAAATGTGAGTGGCAAATGCAGAAAGCAGAAGACAGAAATAGGGCCAAAGAGATAGTACCGGGGTGAAGGCATTTGCCTTGCACATTGCTGACCCGGGTTTGGTCTCTGGCACTGCAAGTGGCCTCCGAGTACCCCAGGAGTGAACCCTGAGCACAGAGCCAGGAGTAAGCCCTGAGCGTAGCCAGGTAGCACCCCAACACTCCTCCAAAGAACAAGCGATTATCATAGCAGATAGAAACCATATGTTTTTCGATATGCGATCTATAAAATATTTTAAATATGTTTATATTTAAACATAATGACACAGATTGATGAATTAATGGGGTGGAGAAAGAGGTACCTGTTAACATTTGTCAACATAAAGCTGTTGGGGCTATATAGATTTCAGACAAAGACAAATGATCAGAGATAAAGCAGGGAATTACATAGTGATAAAGAGGCAAGTTCCCCCAAGAAGATGCAATCTTTAATATGTATACACTTAATAGAGTATTAAAATAATAAGGAAAATTTCGATAGAACAGCAAGGAGAAACAGATGAATCCTCTAGGGAAGATTCAAATCTCTCTTCGAGTACTTGACAGATTCAGCAGACAGGAAATCAATGAGGAAATAGCGGAGCTGAATAACAGAGTACCAATTGTTATTTAGTGACATTTATGAAACACTTTATCCCACAAGAGTAGACAACACATTCTTCTCCAACTCACATGGAATATTCAGAAAGGTATTTAGCACATCCTGCACCATACCACAACCTTGAACAAATTTAAGAGACTTAAACATCGACGAAGTATGTTCTTTGTAGAACCAGGAGGAAATTAAACTAGAAACCAGGAACAGAAAGAGAGCCGGTAAATTCCCAAATTCTTGGAGGTAAAGGTAAAAAAGGTAAGGTAAAGGCCCTCCCGTTGATCGTCGATTTGCTCGAGCGGGCCCAGTAACGTCTCCATCGGAGACTTTGTTGTTACTGTGTCTGGCATATCGAATACTCTCGGTAGCTTGCCGGGCTCTCCGAGAGGGGCGGAGGAATCGAACTCGGGTCGGCCATGTTGGCCGCTTGTAAGGCGAACGCCCTACCCGCTGTGCTCCTCCCTCCTTTCCTTCCCCCCTCCCTGCCCTCTTTCCTTCCTTGCGATGCTGAGACTCAAACCCAGAGCCTCACACAGGCAAGTCATGTTGCTGTACCACATCCCCCTGGCTATCCTCAACGTACATTTCTAAATAGTACCTTGGTGAAAGAGCTCTTGAGAGTGAAAGGAAAAATATTTTGAGCAAAATGCAAATGAAGTACAACTTGTCAAAATTTGTGGAATGAAGTAAATCCATGCTTACAGGGGAAATTATAGCATTGAAAGCACATGTTATAAAATAATAAAGAGCTGGCAGGGAGATAGCTCAAAGGGCTGATGCATATGCCTGGCATGCTTGATGCCTCAAGTTCCACGCCAACCTCCACACAGTGCCTCAGGCGCTGCGGGATACAGCCCTCGTCACCCCTGGCACGGCGTCACCAGGTACGAGCTTTAAACTGTCAAGCCCACATAGCCAGGCCTAATATTGCCGGAAGCAGTTCCTGGGGCCCCTGTGCACTGCTTGGGAACAATCTCCACAAATAAGAAGAAAGATCTAAAATCAATCACTTAAGTTTCTGCCTTAGGAAACAATTAGAAACAAGTGATTTCCAATTTTTTTTAATGAAGTTGAAATGCTCATGGGTTGGAAGACTTGTGAAAATAGAGTATTTTAGACATCAGTTCTCTGTAATGTAAACATACCTAGTGTTTGGATGTCAGTTCTCTCTAAATTAACTTATAGGATCAATTTAACTTAAAATTCCACCAGCTATTTGGGAGGCCAGAGGGATAGTACGGCGGGAAAGGTGCTTGCCTTGCATGAGACTATCCTGGTTTGATCCCCAGCATCCCACAGTCTCCTGAAGATCGCCAGGAGTTATTCCTGAGTTCAGAGCTAGGAATGTGCCTGGCTCACTCCTAGGCATGGCCCCCCAAAAAACATCAGCTACTTTGATAAAAGTAACAAATTTATATAAAAAAAAAAGGCAAAAGGTCTAGAATAGCCAAACAAGTTTTGTGTAAGAAAGAAGTTGGGAAGCTTCTGCACCTCCAAAGAAACAGTGACCAAAATACAAAGACAGTCTACAGAATGGGAAAGGATATTCGCCGAATACACATCTGACAAGGGGTTGACATCCAGGAAATACAAAATACTGGTTAAACTCCACAAGAAGAAAACATCCAACCCCATCCAAAAATGGGGCAATGAAATGAACAGAAACTTTCTCAAAGAAGAAATCCGAATGGCAAAAAAGCACATGAGAAAATGCTCTACATCATTAATCATCAGAGAGATGCAGATCAAAACCACAATGAGATACCATCTCACACCTCAGAGACTGGCCCACATTCAAAAGAACAAAAGCAACCAATGCTGGCGCGGATGTGGCGAGAAAGGGACACTCCTTCACTGTTGGTGGGAATGTCCACTGGTTCAGCCCTTCTGGACAACAGTATGGACGATTCTCAAAAAATTAGAAATTGAGCTCCCATTTGACCCAGCAATACCACTCCTGGGAATATATCCCAGAGAGGCAAAAATGTATAGTCGAAGTGACATCTGCACTTGTTTGTTCATTGCAGCACTCTTTACAATAGCCAGAAACTGGAAGAAACCTGAATGCCCAAGAACAGATGACTGGTTAAAGAAACTTTGGTACATCTACACAATGGAGTACTATGTAGCTGTTAGAAAAGATGAAGTCATGAAATTTACATACAAGTGGTACAATATGGAAAGTATCATGCTAAGCGAAATGAGTCAGAAAGAGAGGGATAGACATAGAAAGATTGCATTCATCTGGGGGATATAAAGTAACAAAGTATGAGATTAATACCCAAGAATAGCTGAGATCAGCACCAGGAGGATTACTCCATAACTTAGAGGCCAGCCGGGTATCCTAGAGGAAAGGGCAGTTCAGATAGAGAAGGGAGCACCAAATAAAGGATGTTTGGAGGATCCTCCCAGAACGGGAGATGCATGTTGAAAGTAGACTATGGACTGAACATGTTTGCCACTCAATGCCTCTTTTGCAGACCACAACACCCAAACAGAGAGAGAGAACACAGGGGATTGCCCTGCCACAGAGGCAGGGGGGGATGGGGGGATGGGGGTGGGAGGGATATTATCCATGGTGGTGAAAAACGGGCACTGGTGGAGGGATGGGTATCTGATCATTGTATAATTGAAACCCAAGCACAAAAAAAATTGTAAATCTACAACTGTAAAAAAAATAAATAAATTTTAAAAAAAAGTTAAAAAAAAAACAAAAACAGTTCTGAGGTCTATATCTGAAAGAATTCTGCCTTTTTGGCCGTTAGTGTATTTTATAAAATGTGGTCTGATTTCAATGTTCTTTTCCAATTTTGAATTAAATGCATGGCAGTAAAAAAAAAAAGAAAGAAGTTGGGAGAATTATACTATATGATTAGAAAACTTCATAGAAATTGTCCACAATAAAGGCAATGTTACATTGGCATAAAGACGGGCCTGGAGATTATTAGAACAGAATGGAGGGTTCAAAATTTATGGTCAAGTGATTGTTGATGGAAGTTAACCAGACAATTCAAAGGACATATATGCACCTTTGTTGTAACAAGGGCTGGCAGATGGATCACGAATCACGACGACCATCCTGTTATTTGTCGATTGTCTCGAGCAGGCCCCAGTAACATCTCCTTCATCCTAGCCCTGAGATTTTTAAGAAAGTGCTGTATTCAAGGCTCTTTAGGAGAATGAGACCCATCATTGTCACTGGTATTTGGCATATTGGGTACGCCACGGGGAGTTTGCTAGACTCTGCCATGTGGGCAGGTTACATTCGGTAGCCTGCCAGTTTGTCCAAAGTCGGAATGAGATAATAAGATGTCATAATAAGATGTCGCACTGCCGCGAATGCGGCAGATGGATATTCACATATAATAAAATGAGTCTTGGTCCTTTTCTCACTAATGGTGGATAAAAATGGATCATTGGTTCAAGTATAAGAACTAAAACAATAAAATACTCATTAAAATACATAGGAAGGAGAGAGAGAACAAAAGGGAATGCCCTGCCACAGAGACAGGGTGGGGTGGGGGGATGGGGTGGGAAGGATACTGGATCACTGGTGGTGGAGAATGGGCACTGGTGGAGGGATGGGTGCTCTATCATTGTGTGACTGCAACGCAAATATGAAAGTTTGTAAGTAGGTAACTGTACCTCATGGTGATTCACTAATTTAAAAAAAACATAGGGAGGGCCAGAGTGATAATAGAGCAGGTAGGGCACCTGCCTTCAACATGGCAGCTCCAGTTGACACACAGCACCACATATGTTCCCCTGAGATTTGCCAGGAGTGATACCTGATCACAGAGCCAGGATAAAAACATTGGGAAAAAGTCTTGATGACACCCTTATGAAAATTTTTTCTGGTTCCCAAGCAGGAGTCATTAAAACATGGGTGAATCACACTTATAATGAAAAGCGTTCACACTTTAAGAAACAACCTCGACAAAATAAATAGACTCACTACAGACTCAGCTGAAAAAAAAATAACTTGCAAAATTTGTATCTAAGAAGTACGAATCCAAAATATGAAAAGAACTTTTTAAACACAGCCACACGACAATCCAATTGAAAAATAAAATATTAGATGAATAAGCATTTTACCAAAGAAAATGTAGGGATAGCTAAAAAACACAGCATCCTTTGTCATTAGGAAAAGCAGATTACAACAATAACACAGCACCATTAGACATGCACTAAAATTCATAAGAGGAGGATGGTTGAGGGTCTGGAGAAATGAAATCCTCACACCTATCTGGCAGGAATTTAAATCATCCATCTATTCTGGAAATATGGTTGTTTCTTTAAGCATGAAGTTACCCAAAATACAGTTATTTCACTCTGAGGAATCTAAGAGAAATGAAAACATGTCCCCACACAGAGAATGTTCAGTGCAGTGTTATTTATAATAGTAAAACATTGGCAAGATCTCAATGCCTGCCTACTGTGGGTGGGTAAACCCACTAAGGGATGTCTGTACAATGGAATAGATGACTCAGAAATTCAGTGGAATAAAATACCCACACAAATAACAACAGAGATGAACCAAAACCCAAACAAACAACCCCCCAAAACCTCCTGCTTAACTAAGCCAGATGCAGGCATGAGAGATAGTAGTGGGGTTAAGATAGTTGGCATGCAGCCAACCAAAGTTTGATCCTCAGCATCCCATATGGTCCCCTGAGCACCATCAGGGCTCACTCCTGAGCACCAAGCTAGAAATAAAACCTGAACACCACTGGATATAGCTCCCCCACAAATTAATAACAACAATAGTAACAATACTGAAGCTGGATACAAAAATTATGAACACTGTAGGATTTCAGTTATATTAAATGTCCAGAAAGATGCAAGTTACAAAGACAGAAAACAGATGTGTGAGACACCCCCTCCCTGCTCCATCCACCTACAGAGATGGCGGTAGACGTCTGTCTGTCTGCCTATGAAGGAAACAGAACATTTGGCTGTGTGTGTGTGTGTGTGTGTGTGTGTGTGTGTGTGCGCGCGCGCACGCGCGCAATATTCTAACACTAGAGGCATCACCCAGTCCATGTATTAAAAGTAATTAAAGCAACCCCTTGCAGGGGTGAAGCTTAAGAACTCAGACAGAGTCCACCTGAGTAAGATTCCTTAAAAATCACCATCTGGTGCTCAGCCCTGAGGGAGCCACAGAGAGGTGACTGCTGGAAGATGCAAGCTCAGAGTGACAAGCTTCTTATCTGTGTAGACAGGAGCATCTTGTTGTGTCATCAACTGCCACTCCCTCCTAACCTCCCCCACTGACAGCTCTGGGGCCCTCGCCACAGCTGAGCCTACTCGGGCCAAGTCCTCTCCAAGTGGCCTCTTTGCTGTGGGAGCTTTGATTGCATGGACAGCATCCAGGATGCGGTGCCAGGCACTCAGCCACTGACAAGATGCTTTCAGCTTCGTGCTAAGGAGATACTCCTTCTCATACCAATAATCCTCCTTGTACCATCTAGACCTAACAACATTCGACTTTAATCTACAGTGTTGGCCTTTATCACTTGATCACTTGATCCCCCGTTATTCATCGATTTACTTGAGTGCGTGCCAGTAACGTCTCCATTCATCCCTATTGCTTGCTAGCGTAGCCCAATGGCATCTGTTCGTTCTAGGAACATGCAGAGCCTCAACCCAATCATTCAGGGTCTTGACGAAGAAGTCTGACCATCTTGTAGGTGGGCATCCACACGATCTTTTGACGTCCCGTGGAATCCAGTCAGTAATGGCTCTAGTCCAGTGGTTGTCTGTAAACCTCATTACGTATCCAGCCCATCTGATTTTTGATGTCTTGGCAAATGAGACAGCGTCCCTGATTCTTGAGCATTGATGGAGATCAGAACTCCGGATTCTATCTCTCCTTTGAGTGAAGTGTGATATTCCAAGCATAGTTCTTTCGATTCCTCTTTGAGAGACCCGAATAGCGTTCTCATCCTGTTGTCGTAGGGCCCAGGTCTCTGAGGCATATGTTAATGCAGGAAGAACAGTGGAATCGAAGAGATGTGCTCGTAGCTGGAGGTTCTTTGTCCTCTTAGTTATTTCTTCAATGCTCTTGAAGGCATTCCAAGCTGCTTTCTTCCTCCTGCGCAACTCAGGTACCAGGTCATTCATCATGTTGTTTTCTCGACCTAGGTATATATAACTGTTGCATTTGGAGATGGTGGTTCTGTTGAGAGTGAATGGAGCATCAGGAACGAGGCTGTTTCTCATAAACATTGTCTTCCTAAGATTCAGCTGTAGTCCGACCTTTCCACACTCACGGTCGAAGTCGGTCAGCATTTGTGCCGCTTGGCTGATGTTTGGTGTTATTAGAACGATGCCATCAGCAAAGCAGAGGTGGTGTAGTTGCCAACCATCTATCTTCACTCCCATTCCTTCCCATTCCAGTCGTCGTTGGCCTTTACAAAAAATAATAATAGTAATCAAGGGACTGGAGTGATAGTACAAAAGGTAGGGCATTTGCATTGCACACAGCTGACCCAACTTCCATCTCCCCGAATGACCCCTTGAACCCATCAGGTGTGATCCCTGAGCTCATAATCAGGAGTAAGCCCTGAGTACCTCCTGGGTTTTAGGTTTGACCTAGAACTTTCCCCAAATAATAATAATACACGAGAGACTGGAGAGATAGTACAAGCATTAAGGAGCTCACCTTGCATGTGGCCGACGCTGCTTTGATCCCCTGAGCAACACTAGGAGTGATCATCCCTGAACACAGAACCAGGAGCAAAGCACTGAGCACAGGCAGATGTAGCCCCCAAGGAAGATAAAATCAGAATAATCGAAACATATGCACACAGAGTCGGGGTGATCTATACCTTCTGCCCTCCCAGGACTATTTATACAGCTTCTGATGCTCGTTCCCGGGAGCACGTGTGCGTGCAGGTTGGGGCGTGAAGACACTGTCACTGGGTTGCTGAGCTACTGAGATGACTTGAGTGACAGGTCAGTGTGGGCATGGGAGGCTGACGTCATCAATTCCGCTGCCAGCTTTGCCACTCGGGTATTTATTTTTCCCATCTCTCAGGAAAGGGGAAGATTTCTTTGGGGCTGCAGCTGGCTGCCTCCAAAGAGAGCGCCGATTGGCACATTTCCTTCTCTTGCCTTCTTCCTCTTGGACTCTGGACCCGGTTCCCAGCTGAGGATTTTAGGACTCCAACATTTCCCGAACCACTCATTTCACTCTTCCTTCAACGACTCATTTCTTGATTGGCATTCATCTCGTGACAGATGTGTATGGCACACGCCCAGTACGTGCGAGAGACTGTCTTGGATGCTCTGCAGGAAGAGAGAGGACAGAGGATGACCGTGTCCTTGGAGGATTGTGATGGATTGGAAGCAGGGAGGGAGATGTGCACACAGAATGATCGGGTTAGAACGTATAAAACTGAGCTTTCTTCTTTGGGGCTGGGGGTGAGCTCTCAGTATTCCTGGGTCATTCCTGGTGCTACTCAGCCAATGGGGCCAGGCAGTTATGTACAACTCTGGCTTCGTGGTGGTGGGGGCTCTGTGCTGGGGGGAGACTCCGTGGTGAGGGGGGCACTTTGGCAGTGCTGTGGGATCTCTAGTGTTTTTTTAAATTTTTATTTTATTTTATTTTTATTGAATCACCACGAGATAGATACAAGCTTTCATGTTTGAGTTACAATCACATGATGATCAAACACCCATCTCTCCACCAGTGCACATTCCCACCACCAACATTCCCAGTACCCCCCCTTTCTCACCCTCCCCCTGCCTCCATGGCAGACAATATTCCCCATACACTCTCTCTACTTCTGGGCATTATGGTTTGCAATACAGATACTGAGAGGTTATCACGTATGGTCCATTATCTACTTTCAGCACACATCTCCCATCCCGACCGATTCCTCCAACCATCATTTTCTTAGTGGGATCTCTAGTTTTTAAGAACAAGGACACCCTCTAGCTAGCAATCAGGATAGTCTTTCTGTTGAAGGGAGGGTAGGGGAATTGGGCCACACCCAGTGGAACTCAGGACTTCCTCCTCTCTCTGTACTTAGGGATCACTCCTGGTGTGTGTGTGTGTGTGTAGGGGGGATAACCATATGGGGTGCCGAGGTTTGAATCACACAAGTCACACAAGCACTTGAACTTTTGTCCCATCTCTCTGGCACAGCAACCAGAAGAGTTTTTTTCTGTTAAAAGGGATTGAAATTGAGCCTTGAAGATGGGTTTGACATTGAGTTGATGGAAGGTGGTGATGGAGTGAAAGAAGGGAAGGTGCCCATGTGAGAACCAGAGAGCAACCATTTTAGTTGGTAGGAGTCAATTCGTGTAGTGCAGGAGAGAAACTGTGGTCAGTCAAGGTTGTGTTTGGGGGCTACTTAAACCCTTCCCAGCGGTCAGAGGGGGTTGTGCTCCCGATTTTCTGTGGGGTATGGCTCGGACCGGTCAGTCTGTAATAACTCTTCAAACTTCAAACTCCTCCCAGGTGTCTTGTGTTCGAGTCGCGGGCCCTAACACCTGGAAGAAGAGGTTTTCAGAAAGAGGGAAGCACACGGTATACTGGGAGAAAAATAAGACGGTTCTGTTATGTATGAAATACATGTTGGCGAGTAGCAGCGGGTCCCTCTACTCATACCAACCAAACAAAGTCTCTGGAATGCTGAATACAGACTGAGATTTTGCTCCATTCCAGAGGGCGATGCTGCTTCCTCGTGATGCAAAATGTATTTGCACGATTGTGCCACAAACTCCGAGTCTGCTTCAGTGAGATCCACATTCTAGTTGGAGAGCGCTGTGGGCACAGACAGGTGGCGGGTAGGACTGGCTGGACCTTAGGCCTCTATACGGTCTGAGCCTGTTGGGTTGCGTGGTCACCAGGAGGGCATGGACAGCACCCCCTTGTCTTAGGATGGCTCTGTGTGCCCAGTGGTCGCAGGAGAAAGAAACGGCCTTCTGGAGAGATGCCACGGGCATGGTTTGCTCACAAGCCAACTTTTCCTGAAGCTCAGAAAATGAGAATGGTTCTGCGGGTCATTTACCAGTGAGACCCAGAAACCTGGTTTCCCAGAAATAACAGCATAGGGGGGGAGAACCCGTTGAGCATCACTCTTGACTTGGTCAAGGCCCGGCACCTCATGTGGAGGGCACGAGTGATTCCAGGGCAAACTGGGTACCCTGTTTCCACTCAACTCTGGCCTGAAGTGAGAGTTTTGAAGAAGAGCATGGGGACACCTGAAAAATTCCAATTCTTGAGGGACATCAAGAAGAATGTGAAAACCATGGCCTAGCTGTTTACGCTGGTCTGTGATTATTTCATCCTTTCCGAATGTAAGCTTTTTTAGAGGAAAGAAGGAAGAAAAGGAAAGAAGGAAGGAAGGAAGGAAGGAAGGAAGGAAGGAAGGAAGGAAGGGAAGGAAGAGGGAGAGCAGGTGGGAGGGAGTAGGGGGAAGAGGAAGGAGAGAGAAGGAGGGAGGGGGAGGTGAAGGAGAGAGAGGGAAGAAGGGGGAGGGGAAGAAGAGAGAGGAAGAGAGAGGAAGGAAGGTGGGAGGAAGAAAAGGAGGGAGGGTGGGAGGGAGGGAGGAAGGAAGGAAGGAAGGAAGGGAGGGAGGGAGGGAGGGAGGGAGGAAGGGAATGAAGGAGGGAAGGAAGGAAATGAAGAAAGGAAGGAAGGAAGGAAGGAAGGAAGGAAGGAAGGAAGGAAGGAAGGAAGGGAGGAAGGAAGGAGGAAGGAGGAAGGGGGAGGGGGGAGGGAGAGAAGAAGGGAGGGAGGGAAAGAGAGAAATGGAGGAAGGGAGGGAAGAAATGAAAAATGAACCGTGTGGAGGTTCCCTCACGTGGAGAACTGTGCCAGAGTTTCCTGTGCCAGAGAGCATCACCCCAAACTCACACATTGACAGCTAGAGTGGGAGAATGCCCATTAAGTTCTGTTAGTTGGCTTCCGTCCACAATGTAGGCAATGATGCTTTTGGAGTTTTTTGTTTGTTTGTTTTGTTTTGTTTTGTTTTGTTTGGGGGCCACACCCGGCAATGCTCAGGGCTTATTCCTGGCTCTGCACTCAGGGATCGCTCCTGGCAGTGCTCTGGGGAGCATCCCGGGTGCCAGGGATTTAACCTGGGTCAGCCACATATAAGGAAAGCGCCTGACAAGCTGTCCTATCTCCCTCTAGTCCCCATAGCTGCGAGGTGGTGGCAGCAGAGTGTCAGAAGAGTTTGAGAAGCTGACAGGCCTGCAATACCATGGTCAGCTATCCAGACACTTGGGCAGGTGTGCATGTGACCAGCCATGACCTGCCAAGGTCAGAGTCGGAAGCGGAAGAAGGATGGGGGTGAGGGTGGGCTTCAGTTTCCAGAAGGAGAACTGGCAAAGGAACATGTCAGGAGACTGACTTAGAAATATCGGGAGGGAGGAAGCTAACCGTGCCATTAACCAAACGCGACACACATTTTGCTAAAGGCAGTAACTTCTCCATAAATTCAACGGTGGCAGCTGGCATGGCCCTGAAGTGGAAAATGATGAGGTTAGGGGCTGTTCCTGACAGCTGGGAAATTAAACTGAGAAAACGTGGCGAGAAGGAGCGCCAGCACTCTACACGCGCCTGTATGCCGAAGATGTCTTCTCGGCACTCGGAGAGGCTGGGTTCAAATTCGGGGCTGTTCAGTGGATTTAATTAACTAAACACCCCCTGGGTTCTTTTCACAGTGCAGTTACTTGACAAGAGATATTTAACTTGGGCGTTTTCATTTATTTATTTTTTCCCCCTCTGCTGAACTCAATGACCTCTGAATCCCAACCACCTGGAAAACTGCATCTTTTTCATTCAGTAAATTTCACCACCTGGGCTCAATTCGTATATTAAGATCTGAAAAAGACAAATGATTCAGGGGATTTTGAATATTTTGGAAGCAAGAAAAAAATAAAAAGCAGCCAACCCCTCTCCCCAGCCTTTATATTAAGAAATGGCAGGGGGATTGCAGAAGCTTGATCAGACAGTTAAATTGGGATTTTTTTTTTTTTTTTACTTGCTGGCATTTTCTTTCATTGTATCACAAGAAAAGCACATTTCTGGAGGCAGGAGACAAAGACTTAATACAAGCAGAGAAAGAAAGTAGACTCAGAAATAATCACTCCGTGCATGCCAAGAGTGCAAAAACCTGGATTTGAAATAAAAATATCTGCAGTCTAATTCTACTTGTGCGCTTTGCTTCCAGCCAGAGCCAGTGTTACAGATGAAGACTTTCCTTAATCCTCCCCAGGCTCACAGCTCCTCCACACTTGTTCATTTCTGTTCCTTTCTTCTGAATTTTTGCCCTGCATCAACAGCACGGTTGATCTACTCAGCCAAGAATCCCTCCCTCACCACCACCACCCCGCGCACGCGCACACACACTCACATTCAATCACCACATCCCTCTGATTCACTCTTCTCCAGGAACCCTTGATGTCAACCAACATTTGCTGGTTTTCTTCAAGCCCTCATCACTATCATTGTCACAACCTTTTAAATCAGCCTTTCTCGGGCAGCTCAGATAGAGAAGGGAGCACCAAACAAAGGGTGTTTGGAGGATCCTCCCAGGAGGGGAGATGCATGTTGAAAGTAGACTATGGACTGAACATGTTTGCCACTCAATGCCTCTTTTGCAGACCACAACACCCAAAAGGAGAGAGAGAACAAAAGGGAATGCCCTGCCACAGAGGCAGGGTGGGATGGGGAGGATGGGGGTGGGAGGGATACTGGGATCTGTGGTGGTGGGAAATGGGCACTGGTGGAGGGATGGGTATTTGATCATTGTATAATCGAAACCCAAGCACAAAAATTTGTAAATCTACAACTGTACCTCATGATGTTTCACTAATAAAATTTTTTTTAAAAAAATCAGCCTTTCTCAACCAGGGGTCAAATGTTTCCTTGTGAACTCCCAGGGGTATTCCAAGAGAATCACAGGATATATATATATATATATATATATATATATATATATATATATATATATATGGGTCTCATTCTCCTAAAGAGCCTTGAATATAATCTCAGGGTTAGGATGAAAGAGACATTACTGGGGCCTGCTCGAGGCAATCGACGAATAACAGGATGATATATATATATATATATATACATATATATATCATGATCACGATCATGATCATCCTGTTGTTTGTCGATTGCCTCAAACAGGCACCAGTAACGTCTCCTTCTTCCTAGCCCTGAGATTTTAAAAGAGCCATTTCAATGCTCTTTCAGGATTAGGAGAATGAGACCCATCATTGTTACTGGTATTTGGCATATTGAGTACGACACGAGAAGTTTGCCAGACTCTGCCATGTGGGCAGGATACTTTTGGTAGCCTGCCAGTTTCTCCAAAGTAAGAAAGAGATAGTATGATGTAAATAAGATAGTAAGATGCGCTGCAGGGAGCTGGGTTTTATAGTCTTGGCCATTGATGGGACTAACCTGGCGCCGGTAGCAGCTGGTGGGTGTGACGCCTACTTACTGGAAGATGGGGGATCTGGGTGGAGAAAGCCCAGTCCTGATCCGAGCAGGTTTGGAGATCTCAGCCCCGGGACCCACATGCCTGGGTTTCTTTGCCAGTTCCTTCATGCATGAGCCTTGTTCGGACATGTGGAGAGTAGTCTCAGCACGGCTGTGGCTGGTTCTGGAGGTCTTCGGCTGCTGAGGCTCTGCTAGGCAGGGGGAGGGAAACTCAACCCGCCCCTCTCCAAGAGGCCCTGGTGAAGACAGCCAGGTGCGGGGTCAGGAGACTCTATCGCCAGGCTGTTTCCACTCGGGGAGCCCCAGAGAGGGGCAGGAGAAAGTCTTCCCTAACCCAAGGAACCCAATCCCAGCAGCCGAGCTCCACTACCCAACTGCCGCCACGCTCCAGGTCACTTTCCAAACTGTGCGGTTGCTTTGGGACACTTCATCATGGGACACTTGGGACATCATGGAACACTTTCTACCCATTGTCTATATTACCACACCATGTTTGATGGAGTTCAGACAGTAGGCAACAGATCATAGAAAGAAATATATATGTGTGTGTGTGTGTGTGTGTGTGTGTGTGTGTACACACACACACATATCTATCGAATATGTCACGAGTAGCTTGCCAGGCTTTGCTGTGCAGGCGAGATACTCTCAGTAGCTTGCTGGGCTCTCCGAGAGGGGCAGAAGAATCAAACCTGGGTCGGCCGGGGCGGCCGCATGCAAAGCAAACGCCCTACCGCTGTGCTATTGCATATATAATATATATACGCCTCTCTCAAGCTACTGAGGGTATCCTGCCCACACGGGCAGAGCCTGGCAAGCTACCCGTATCGTATTTGACATGCCAAAACTAGTGACTATAACGGGTCTCATTGCCCTGACCCTAGAAGAGCCTCCAATTGTTGGGAAAGAGGAGTAAGTAGAGGCTGCTAAAATCTCAGGGCTGGGACAAATAGAGATGTTACTGGCAACTGCTCGAGTAAATTGACGAACACCGGGATGACAGTGATACATATATGTATATATATGTTTATTCATAGAAATTATGGGGGAATTGAGAGGAGGCACAGAAGACTAGACAATTAGTAGAGCAGGAGGAAGGCTCAGGATAGAAACAAGTTCAATAGAGATTTATGGTCAGAAAAGATTGAGAAATGTTGCCTTGTATGAAGCTTTTTCCTTTGGTCAAGAAAAGTTGGGCTGGAGCTATAGTACAGTGGGGAGGGCACTTGCCTTGCATGCAGCCAACTTGTGTTCGATTCCCAGCATCCCATATGGTCCCCCAAGCACCGCCAGGAGTAATTCCTGGTTGCAGAGCCAGGAGTAACCCATGTGCATTGCCAGGTATGACCCAAAAGCGGGAGAAGGAAAGAAGGAAAGAAAGAAAGAAGGAAAGAAGGAAGGAAGGAAGGAAAGAAAGAAAGAAAGAAAGAAAGAAAGAAAGAAAGAAAGAAAAGTGTCTGCTGTAGAGGCTGACTGAGGGGTGGGGGGTAGGAGGGAAACTGGGGACATTGGTGGTGGAAAATGTACACTGATGAAGGGATGGGTGTTGGAACATTGCATGACTGAAACCCAATCATTAACAACTTTGTAACTGTGCATCTCATGGTGATTTAATAAAAAAAAAGACATATCAAATGATAACAGGCTTCTACCCCAAATACGTGTTTGTTCCTCTCCTCCCCACACATATGTCAACGTATAAGGTTTCCATATAGTAGTCTGTAGTCTGGCTGGATATAGGGCTTCATGTTTACAAGGAATGTTTTATGTTTAAACAGCATGTTCTAGGGATTTCTATGAAAGCTTTCGGCACTATGATTAGCTAGTTAGCACAGCCCTGTTGCAGGGAACTTAGTGATTTATTGTTAGGTAACTAGTATACAAGAAAGTATATTTATACCTAAAAAAAAAAAGAATTACTTATTGTCGCAGGCTTTCTGCTAAGTCCATAAGAACCTGTGATTTGAGAAAAGTCCCTTGACTCATGAAACAAGGGCGAGACAAGGAATCCAGGGAGGCGATCCGTAAACAATGATAAGTTCCAGGAAGAATTTAAGTGGAGGGGAGAGATGGTGGTGGGTCTAGAATGGGAACTATGAGCCGCCAGCCTTCCAGAATGTTCTGGAAAAAGATCAGGCAGAGTGTCGGTGGGACAGAAAAGCAGGGTGAGGCTGGAGTGTCAGAGCGCAAGGGCGACTCAGGGTGAATCTGACAGAATGATTAATGGAACTTGCTTTTCCCGGAGCCGGGAATTTCTCCTAAGTGCAGTGGGCACTGACATTAGGCTGCAAACGTGGATGGAACGTGATCTGACTTGGTTTGGAAAGAGCCCACTCGTAAGTATCCAGTCGGTGGAAGGAATGGGGAAAAAGGAAGTGAGGGTCTTACTTAGGAAGCATGTGCTACAGCGTGATGTGCTACATGGTCGGCCAGAGTCACGGAAGGGACAGGATGGATGGTCTGGGATGGATTTTGGTAGTGGAGCAGATGGGGGTCTGCTGCAGAGGCACCAGTGGCTAAGAGGCTCTGTGGGTGTCCAGGTCAGGTCATTAACCATTAACAGGATGGCTGGTGGTGATGGAACTATTCTGGGAAAGAGGGGGGCAAGCCCAGACCATCCCGGGAGGTCGAGAATACATTCAAGGAGTTAGAAACAGAGTAGAGGGCTGGAGAGCTGGTATTGGGGTTAAAGCACTTGCCTTGTGTGCAGTTGACCCCGGTTCAATTCCCAACACCACGTGCATCCCTCTGCATTACGAGATGCAGCCCCAGAGACCCCGAGCGTGTTGGGGTGGCCTTGGGTAATTGCAGACTCCGTGTAGTGCCACAACCTCCAGAACTTAGCTTGAACCACTGGCCAAATTGTCAAGAAACTGGACCTCCTGAGCACCCTTAGGAGACCTCCCTCCACCCCTCCCCCAAAGATATGACTTTTAGAGATCAGAGGAGAGGGCTGGGCTGAGTGCCATCATTCTATGGATCCTGATTCATGTACTGGGCCAGGGGATTGAGAGATAGCACAGCATGTTAGGGCGCTTTCCCTAACACACCTGGCTATGTTTGGCACTACCTAGGGTCCCCCAAGCACCACCAGGACTGACCCCTGAACACAGAGCCAAGAGTAAGCTCTGAGTACCACCTGGTGTGGCCAAAAGAGAAAACAATGCAAAAAGCAACGGGACTAGGAGAGATAAGCAGAGCAGTGGAGGAGGGTGGGGGGAATTTGACAAGAGAAGGGAAGAGAAGAGACCGACGGTCTGGTCTACAGAGTTTAGAGGAAGGAGGGGAAATCAAAAGAGGAGCCGGTCCTCACAGCCCAAACCTGTCCCTCCCACGAAGACCAGTGACAGCTCTCCAACACAGGACAAGGGCTCCTGCCACCAACACCCCCACGAGCTGTCACCCTCTCCGTAAAGTCTACCCTTCAGAGGAACCAGGTACTCTCACGGTCCAACCAGAACTCCCACTTCAGGTGCACCCTCCTTGTTCCTGACACCAGGCCCTGTCATAGCACTTGAAAGTTGGTTATGGTCATCTGGGTGCATGTTGTTATAAAGTGTAACTTAAGAGAAAAGTTATGCCAGAAACTTTGCCTGTTGGGAGTCCAGCACACATTGGATTTGCAGTAACAGCTGCCAAGCAAGAGGAAGGAAGGGAAGGGGAGAGGAGGGGAAGGAAGGGGGAAGAAGGGAAGGGAGGAGAAGGGACCGGGAAGGAAGGAAGAGAGGGAGGGAGGGAGGGAGGGAGGCAGGAAGGGAGGGAGGGAGAGGGAAGGAAGGAGGGAGGGAGGGAGGAGGGAAGGAAGAAGGAAGGAAGGAAAGAAGGAATGAAAGAAGGTAGGAAGGAAGGAAGGAAGGAAGGAAGGAAAGAAGGAAGGAAAGAAGGAAGGAAGGAAGGAGGGAGGGAGGGAGGGAGGGAAGGAGAGAAGGAAGTAAGGAAGGAGGGAGGGAGGGAGGGAGGGAAGGAGAGAAGGAAGTAAGGAAGGAGGGAGGGAGGGAGGGAGAGAAGGAAGTAAGGAAGGAGGGAGGGAGGGAGGGAGGGAGGGAAGGAAGGAAGGAAGGAAGGAAGGGAAGAAGGATGGAAGGAAGGAAGGAAGGAAGGAAGGAAGGAAGGAAGGAAGGAAGGAGCATCACATTCTTCGTGCAGTATCTTGCTATGGAATGATAAGAGCCCCATCTAGCAGAAGAAATGTATAGAACAGCCTGAACTTTTCTCATCCATGAAAAAAAAAAATGACTTCCAAAACTGAGGCTTCTGCCAAACTAACTTTTTTTTTTTTAACAACCCCAATGTTAGGAACTGGATCTAAAAATCTGTTAGCAATGACTCTTACTTCTCCAGTTCTTTCTGGGTCATTTAGCCTAGAAACCATGGGGTGGCCTGCTATGAGGGGTGAGTCCCATTCCACTGTGATGACAGGTAAGCCCTTGATGTTTGTGACTCCATGCAAGAGGACTGTGAGAATTTCTGAGAAGATTCCAGTTGTTCTTACACCCTATCACGTGCGGGATAAAATGATGCTTCTCTGCTCAGGGAACTCAAGTGTTTGCAGTGAGCCTTAGCTGGCTGCTCCTAACCTCGGATGACTGGATGTGGGAATCGTCACTGTGTGGCAGAAAGGTGTGAGCATTGGCCAACTGCATGCTCAGGAGAGTGATGTCCAAGGTGATTCTCAGCCCTGTAGGCACTTTATCATCCACCCATGTGGGTGTCAGCCACACCTGGAACCTCTGCTCACCTCTGTTTTGTTTGTTACAGGCTGGGTGGTTTGCTGTTTGTTCGCTTTGGGGACACACCCAGAAGTGCTCAGGGTTTACTCCTAGATCTGTGCTCAGGGTTCACATCTAGTGGGCTCAGTGGACCGTACGGGATGCTGGGGACCAAACTCCGGTCGCTGGTGCAAGGCAAACACCCTACCCACTGTACTGTTGCTCTAGCCTCCCTAACTGAGTAGTTTACTTTGCACAGTGTAACGAAGGATGCGACTATTCAAGGGATGCCCCTTTCTGCTGAATTCTTCTTCACCTCCCATCATAGCAGTGGCTGGAGCGATAGTACAGTGGTGGGGGGAGGGGGCATTTGCCTCACATACGGTCAACCATGATTCAATCCCCAGCATCCCATATGGTCCCCCAAGCACCACCAGGAGTGATTACAGAACCAGAACTAACCCCTGTGTGTGACCCCAGAAAAGCCAAAACAAAGATATATTCTAGCAAAGGATGTTTCCATGCTTCTGTTTGGGTCTGTGGGAGGTCATTCTCCTAACAGAAAACTCAACCCCAAGCTTGGAATAGTCCCCTGGGCAAAATAGCATAGGCTTTAGAATATAAATGGTTGCAAAAAAATGAGCCCGGGAAAGAATAGAATGAAACAATTTAGGGTCTTCCAGATGTAGAGGGAAACATAAGAAAAAACAGAATAGGAAACCATCAGGATTATACTTTAAGGGTGTCTGCTGATCGGCTGTGGAAAATACCCCATTCTCTGTTCTTCATGTACCTACTGAACGTTGATGTGTTCACTAATGGTCCTCATTGTTGCTGTCAACTTATACAGTGACTCATGTGTTGGGAACCAGGGTGGATGAGTGACATTGTTCTGAATAAATTCCCAGTCTATGAGCTCAGAGAGCTGCCCAGGTGAGCATAAAGCTTGGCCAGTCCTCGTGTGTATGTTTGTTTCATTTTCTACGATCAACTGGATGGATGGATGGAGGTTGGACAATGGTTGAAGATGTTGGTGCGCTTGACTTGGGACAAGGATCTGAGTCTTCCTGCTTCAGAAACACACCGATATGGTTCACTTATAAAGCTTTGCCTGTTTAGGAAAGAAACATCCCATGTAGGGGCCCGGGGACGTAACTCAACAGGCACCAGTCCTGTGAAAGTGAGGGTGGAGCTCAATCCCCACTCACACCCACATGCTGTTAGTCTGATGCCGGCCATCTTACTGATGGGGAGCTCCTGTGCAGCATGTGACATGTGGCACACCCAAACCAGGTGGTACAACCAAGTGTTCTATCCCAATTCCCACCCCGTGAGCTCCCAAGTCAAGAATGCAAGTGCCACAATGAGATGTGTGAACCCTCTAAGCACCTCAACCAAGCATGCAAGAGACCCCCAGGCTCTAGTCATCACAGCAAAGGGAAGGGAAAGGGGAAGAGGAGGAGAAAGGAAGACAGTGGTAAGTTAAAATCACCCAAGAGCATCCAAAAGAGAAAGAAGAGAGGAACAGGAGGGAGAAGATTGAATTCTTATCTCAACTGTGTGACCTCAGGCATCATTTGGGGGGAGGATATCCCAAACAGTGCTCACTGGGAATGGGGATCACTCCCGGTGAGTCTGTTCCTGGTGGTGTAGACCTGACAGTTCAGTAGTTGGGCCTACAGGTGCCAGAGGCACTAGGGACTACAAGGAGCTGGGGTTCTAACTCAGGGCCTAGAGTATGCCAGGCAATAGCTGCAGTCTGTTGAGTCATTTCTCTGGAAGCGAGGGCCCCTAATTGTTTAAACTTTAATTTTAACACTGGGTTTCTGAAGTGTAAAATGTGGAGAATTTTCACTCCATTTCTATTTCAGATGTTGTGAAGAACAAATGAAACAAGGATTATTATTATTATTATTATTGACTTTAAATAAATATTTATTGAGGCTACACCCAGCAAAATTCACAGACATTAAGAGTATAGTATAAAGAGATATGACAAATTTACACCTGTGTGACCCATCCTGTGATTCAAATACTGAATATGAACAACACCCCCAAAACTCAATTCAGGCTACCCCCAGCCTCCCACTGCTTTAGTTATAATATCTCTGATATTCTTTTTTTTACCAGAGATGATTTTTTTTGCCTATGCTGTCACTGTCACTGTCCTCCCGTTGTTCATCGATTTGCTCGAGCGGGCCCAGTAACATCTCCATTGGAGACTTTGTTGTTACTGTGTTTGGCATATCGAATACATCACGGGTAGCTCTGCCGTACGGGCAAGATACTCTCGGTAGCTTGCCGGGCTCTCTGAGAGGGGCGGAGGAATCGAACTTGGGTCGGCCATGTCGGCTGCATGCAAGGCAAACGCCCTACCGCTGTGCTGCTAAAACTTCAAATAAATAGAACATGGGATCTATTACACTGACTTCATTCAGCATAATGTCTGGGGACTTAGCCACATTATAATATACATAAGTATCTGGCATCTTTTTATAACAAATGGTATTTTATTATCCAGCCTTCTCCATTTTCAAAGTAAAGTTAGGTGAATTTTGACAAATGTCTATGCCTTGTAACCACTTACACAAGAAGATGGAATATTTCCATGACCCTAAACATAGCCCTGTGATCTCTGCCTTTCCTGCACCTCTACTATTCTGTTTTATCATGACAGTCATACTTTTTCTAGAACTTTTAATGAATAAAATCATACATGGTATTATCCTGTTATGGTTTGTTTTGGGGTCACACCTGGTGGTGCTCAGGGCTTACCCTGACTCTGCACTCAGGGATCACTCCTAAAAGGCTTGAAGGACCATAAGGGGTGGTCGGGATTGAATCCAGGTTGGCACATACAAGGCCTTACTGCACTATCTCTCTGGACCTATGACACGGTATAGTCTTTTGTTTCTGCTATTTCTTAGCAAGTTTTTCTGAATTCTATACTCTAATGTGTACCAGTTGTCTTCTTATATCACGGTTTGCCATTAACTGCCCATTGAGGGACACTTGGGACGTTTCCAACTCAAGTATATCATGACTAAAGCTTCTAAGAAAATTCACGTCTGAGTATGTTTTTTATGTGAACACAGGTTTTCATTTTGCTTGGATAAATAGGGAAGATTCACATAACACTTTCTTTTTAAGGAAAATGTCAAATTGATTTCTGGAGTGTTGGTGTCATTTTTGTATTCTCACAGCTACATATCAGAGTTCAAGTTTCTCTATGTCTTTGTCAATACTGCCGATTATCAATTTCTTCTGGATTAGCTGTTCAGATAGGTATGTGATGGTATCTCACTGCAACTTTTTTTTTAATTCTCTAACATTAAATAATGTTGCTCATCTTCTCTGCTTATTTGCTGCTCATTTTTTTATGTGGAAAAAAAAATGATGTACCCTTCGGCGAGGTACACTGTTTTCAAATTGAGCCATTTGTCTTCTATTTTTATTCTGATACAATCTCTTCTCAGATAAGGTTTTGAAAATATTTTTACTTATCTCTAATTTCTCTTTTTATTTCCTTGACACTGCTTTCCCCAGGGCAAGGTTATAAATTTTTATGTGATTTAGTTCATCGGTGCATTTGATGTGTGCAAAATCCCACCTTTGTCGACTCAGAGTCACAAAACTCTGTTCTTAGGCATTCTTGTAGATGTTTTAAAATGTATAGTGTTACATTTAAGTATGTCATGCTATGCAGTTTTAAAATTATATGACCAGGAGTGATTCCTGAGTGTACATCCAGGAGTAAGCTCTGAGCATCACAGGCTATGGCCCCCAAACAAACAAACAAACAAACAAAAATAGACAGTGAAGAATATGATATTGCTGAATCTTCTAGGTAGATGGGTCTGGGCTTACAGCTCTTGGGCCTTCTCAGAACTGGGTTGGGTAGATTCCATTAAATTGTTCGAGCTTTATAGCTCCTGGATTGTACGTTGCTTTTGGTTTTGGCCAGGGGAAGGGAGTTGGTTTTTTTTGCCACATCGGGCTGTGATAAGGGCTTATTTCTGGCTCTACACTCAGGGATAACTCCTGGCAGTGCTCAGGGGACCATATGGGGTGCCTGAGATTGAACCTGAGCTGGTCATGTTCAAGGCAAACACCGTAGTCCCCTGTTCTATTGCTCTGGGCCCCAGAAGTTATTTTCAATCATAAAAAGCCTTTTATTTAAATTAAATTTTATTAGTGAAACACCATGAGGTACAGTTGTAGACTTACAAATTTTTGTGCTTGGGTTTCGATTATACAATGATGAAATACCCATCCCTCCACCAGTGCCCATTTCCCACCACCATGAATCCCAGTATCCCTCCTACTCTTATTCCCCGCATCCCACCCTGCCTCTGTGGCAGGGCATTCCCTTTTGTTCTCTCTCTCCTTTTGGGTGTTCTGGTCTGCAAAAGAGGCATTGAGTGGCAATCATGTTCAGTCCATAGTTTACTTTCACCATGCATCTCCCATCCTGGGAGGATCCTCCAAACACCCTTTATTTGGTGCTCCCTTCTCTATCTGAGCTGCCCTTTCCCCTAGATTGCCCAGCTGGCCTCTAAGCCATGGAGTAATCCTCCTGGTGCTGATCTCAGCTATTCTTGGGTATTAATCTCCTATTTTGTTACTTTATGTCCCCCAGATGAATGCGATCTTTTTGTGCGATCTATCCCTCTCTTTCTGACTCATTTCGCTTAGCATGATACTTTCCATGTAATACCACTTGTATGTAAATTTCATGACTTCATCTTTTCTAACAGCTACATAGTACTCCATTGTGTAGATGTACCAAAGTTTCTTTAACCAGCCATCTGTTCTCGGGCACTCAGGTTTTTTCCAGATTCTGGCTATTGTAAAGAGTGCTGCAATGAACAAACAAGTGCAGATGTCACTTCAACTATACATATTTGCCTCTCTGGGATATATTCCCAGGAGAAAAGACCTTTTATGGTCCGTTTTCTCCAGTTCTTTTTCTGCATCTATTGAGATAATCATGGGCTGGAGTGATAGCACAGTGGGTAGGATGTTTGCCTTACATGCTGCCGATTGGGCTGACCTGGGTTTGATTCCTCCATCCCTCTTGAAGAGCCTGGCAAGCTCCCTGCAGCATATTCGATATGCCAAACACAGTAACACAATGGAGACATTACTGGTGCCCGCTAGAGCAAATCGATGAACAACGGGAGGACAGTGCTACAATGCTATTGAGATAATCATATGCTTTTCCTTGTGGTCTACTGGGGAAAGACTCCCCAGAAGTGTTCTGGGGACCCAAGAATTGCCTCCTAGTGATATTCTGCCAACTGAGTAAACTGAGCCAGAGAGTTGCATGCTCAAGGCCCCTCAATATACTTCTGCCAGGGCCTGACAGTCCTGGGGACCATGAAGACCAAACCTGGCAGTTCTTGGGGCACATACAGTGCTGGGGATCAACTCGTTCCCATGCCTGTGAAGTATGTACCCCTAACCTCTGAGCTGTCTCCCAGTCTTTTCTCCCCCTCTATGCAGCTGACATTACTTCAATTTTGACTTAATATTTCATTCCCAAGATGAACTTCACTTTGCCATGTTATTGAGTCTTTTTTATATTTTGCCTCTAGACTTAATTTGCTAAATTTTTATTGAAGATTATTGTGCTTATATTCACGAAGCATATTGGTGTAGCTTTCCCGTGATAAATTTTTCTAGTTTTAATATCCAAATTATGTTCAATGCATAATACAAGTTAGGAAACAATCTTTCTCTTCTGCTTCATAGAAACATTTATTTAGGATAGGTGTTAATTTTTTCCTTAGTTTTAAAAAATGTTTTATGGCGAAGTCATTTGAATCTGAAACTTGAGGGCAGGGTTTAATGCTAATTCGAAGCTTTAAGCAAATACATGACTTGCCTGGTTATCTGTTCTCTGTTTGGCTCTCTCTCTCTCTCTCTCTCTCTCTCTCTCTCTCTGTCATATTCCATTTTCCCTTTAATATAATCATGCTTTTCTTTATATCTTTTTAGCACACATGTGGCAGTCATTCACAAGTCACTTCTTTTGATCCTGCCGCAGCTCTCGTTTTTATCTCCATCCATTGATTTATTTTTCTCCAGGAAATAGGTCACATTATCTTGCCTCTTTAAATGCCCAGTAATTTATGATTGTATGACAAATGCAGTCATAGGCAGATACTGTTATTCTGTTCATTTTAGAGATAGGAAATTAGGCATAGAAGCGTTAAGATACAGAACGATCTGTCTCATACGTGGGTATTAAAAATATACATCGAGGTAGTGACAGAGATCCGAAAGCAACAGGATGACAGGGTGTGGGGGAACTGATCCACACAATTGAGTGGGGTGGTAGGGGGAGTAAAAAGGAGGGGCTTGGGGTCCTGGGAAAGGGGAACAGGTAAGCTGGTGGTGGGTGTGGGGTTAGAATTATGCCCATGATGAACCTAGTATTATAAACCAAAAATATAAATAATTTTGGGGCTGGAGAGATAGCACAGCGGGTAGGGCATTTGCCTTGCACGCAGCTGACCCAGGTTCGATTCCCAGCATTCCATATGGTCCCCTGAGCACCGCCAGGGGTGATTCCTGAGTGCAAAGCCAGGAGTAACCCCTGTGCATCGCTGGGTGTGATCCAGAAAGCAAAAAATCGAAAAAAACACACAAAAAAACAAATATATATATAAATAATTTTTTAAAAGGAACTCACCAAAGTCATCTCTTTGCTAAAGATGAAATCTGGTTCTTGAATTGACGCATGCTTTAAAACACTAGACTAGGGGGCTGGAACGATAGCAAAGTGGATAGGACGTTTGCCTTGCACGTGGCTGACCTGGGTTCGATTCCCAGCATCCCATATGGTCCCCTGAGCACCGCCAGGGGTAATTCCTGAGTGCAGAGCCGGGAGTAACCCCTGTGCATCGCTGGGTGTGACCCCAAAAGCAAATAAATAAATAAATAAAACACTAGACTATAGGGAAGCAGTACAACAGTTAGGGAGCAGGCTTAGTGTGTGCCAGACCTGGGTACAATTCCCGACACTGCAGGGTCCCCCGGACATCACAAGCTACAGCCCTAGAGGCCCCCCAGCATCAGGGAGGATCAGAGAGACGCATGCGCAGCAGCGCCTGAGCCCCTTCGCATCTTCCCATCGAACCCACCACCCTGCGGCTGGGGAATCCTTCATGGGATCCCCCACTGGAGTTCCCGAACATTATTTGGTAGCTACCCCCACCCCCCAAAGATACACTATTCATAGTACTATACTGGTTTCCAAGGAAATAGCAGAACTATGAAAATGTGTAAAGCACACTTAAGCGTTTAAAAGAGGCGTAGGAGAAGGAGTGATGTCAAATTGAATGAAGCGAGTGAACGCAGAGCACTGGGCAAAGCGAGGTGGTCTTTCCGGACCCACATAACAGCGTGGACTTGACTTTATCCGCATGCAAATCAGATTTGGGGAGGGGGCGTGTTGGTAGGTGGGTTTATCTCTCGTCAGATAAGATGAGATGGCACTGCCAGAGCAGGCCGTAACACCCACTAGAAAGAAGCGAGTCCCTGGACTGACCTTGGCAAAAGGCGCTTATGGTACCCAGAGGGATGCGCGCGGGAAAGGATGCGCGTGCCAGCGAGGGGCGCGCGCAGCAGAGAAGCAGAGAAGTACGCGCGCAATGTGCGAGTCCACCTGGATGTCAGCGAGCACTTGGCCTGAAAGACCTGACTGCCCAGAGAGCGAATCAGGGAGGACACTTGGCAATTAGAGAACCTGCAGAGAGGCAGTGAAGAAAGGGGCCGCGGAGGGTGGAGAATGACCGCAGCTAGGGAGCCTGACTCCCGGCCCCCGGCGTCTTGCTCCCTGTCTCAGTTCCTTAGCCTCTGGGTCCCTCTTGGGAGCAACGGGTCCTCACAGCTCACGAGTCGGTGGCCCCGTTTCCAGGCTCATCACTCTGAAGCTCTCCTAAAATGGCAGCAATTCAGGGGGGCGTCCTAGTAAATGCTTGTTATCCTCCTTTATGAGAGCGCTAAAAAGTAACGCTTTTTGATTCTTGAAAGCTTGAAGTTCACTCTTCTCGGTTGCTTTGGGAATGAATTTTGCAGCTCTGCATCCTTTGCAGAGACCTTCACTCCATGGAAAAACCTCTCCGCTCTTGGCCTCCAGTTCCACAGCAGACACCGCAATGCTTTGTCTTGTTTATCCAGGGCCTTGGCAGCCCAAAGCACTTTCTAGTTCTCCCAGCACGGTTTTCTTGCAGCCCTACAGTGGTTTAACTGCAAATGATTCTCGGATTCTTTTTTTCATGTTGCTTCCTGGGCTTCTTTCCATCCTGGAGATGAAAACTGTATTTTCCATCTGGGTCAGCTCCCCACCTGATGTCATCCAGGTCCTCACTCTGCTCTGCACGTCTATACGATTTGGGCTGAACTGGACCTGGGTGCATTTCTCTCTTGCCAGCTGGCTTGGCATCAGGTGTTGACAATGAGAACATGGGATGGACCCTGGGGAGAGAATCAAGGGTCTTTCCCATATGACACTTTTCTGCTTTTCCATGAACAGACAACACGTTGTGGGTTCCCCTCTCGGCTGAGTGAAGAACAGCACAGACTGGCCTTTGCAGCCCTCGTGGTGCCCTGCAGCCAGACTCCTTGACCCCAGCGCGGTGTGCTACAAAGGTTTGCTCCCGTGATGAGGGAATCTCGAGCCAGAGACCAGAAGCCAGCTTCAAGGAGAACATTTCTCCCTGCTCACTTACCTGTCTGTCCTTTGTCCAAGGAGCACCTGACGCTTCTCTCACCCCATTCAAGTACTCTGCTTCCCCTTCCATGGAGAAAAGCCCTTTAGGCAGCTAAGAGGTCTTTCATATTCAAGATTCTCAACTCAGTGATAGAAGAGAGAGTAAGGTGCTTTTCTTGCACATCTGAGTCCCCAAGCCCCTGCCAGGAGGGATTCCTGAGCACCAAGCCAGGAATGAGCCCTGAGCACTGCTGGGTATGGCCCAAACACCACCATCCCAGCCCTGCACTGAAAAAAAAATCAAATTTCCCAGCTTTGATTTTTCCTGTGGTTTTAATCTCGTCTGGACTCTAATTGCTACCTCATTGAAGAACACTTTGGTGTTTGATTTACATTTTTAAAAGAAGACAAGTGCAAAGAACTCTATTTCTTTGGCCTGTAAGTATTTGTGTGTATCTCTGCTGTGCTTGCTGATAATATGGGTTTAGAGGGGATGTTTGATGACAGAGAGTTCTTCAAACAGCAGCCAGGCTGGTTCTGTTACTTTCCAGCTGCAGCTACTCAGCAAACTGTGTCTTTGTGCTCCAGAGAGACAGGACAGGGCTTAAGGCAATTGCCTTGAACGCAGCCAAACCACATTCAATCCCTGGTACAGCATGGGGTCCTCTGATCATCACCAGACGTGATCCCTGAGCACAGTACCAGGAGTAAGCCCTGAGCACCACTGGGTGTGACTCACACCTCCCCACTATCATCCCCCTACACACACACACAAACACACGCAACTATCTCTTTGTGTCTCAGTGTCCTTTTTTTGGCTTATGCAAATTTATTTTATTTTTTTCTTTTTTAAAATTTTTTATTAGTGAATCACAGTGGGGTACAGTTACAGACTTATAAACTTTCGTGCTTGCATTCCAGGCATACAATGATCGAGTACCCATCCCTCCACCAGTGCCCATTCTCTACCACCAATGGTCCCAGCATCCCTCCCACCACCCCCACCCCAAGTGTCTCAGTGTTCTTATCTATAAAGTAGGAATCATTTTTAAACTAAAATATGACATTCCCAATTTAATTGGAACTTCAGGGAAGCAGTAAATAATGCCTTAGTATAAGAATTCCCCAAATGCTGCATGGGCACCCATCCTATATTTTTACACAGTCAATCTGGCAGCTGTAACTCCACATCACGAAAGCTGAAATGGATTGGCGTGGGTGAAGGGTGCTGAAATCCAGCACATAACAATCCCGCAGGGCTGAGCCATTCTGTGGCTTGTCAGTTGCAGTGACCGGTCTTTCAGAAATGCTCTGACTGTAATTGCTGAATACAATAAATTGTTCCATGTATCGATCTCTTTCATCATCTACCCACTGTCCCCCACCTTTCTGCCCTTCAGAACAGCCGGTGGACCAGGCTCTCTGTTGGGCAGTGGCTGCTGCCCAGCTAAGGGTCTGTGTGACTCATCTCAGCTGGACATCGGCACTCAGGCAGAGTGCACAGGGTGCAGCAGGAAGAGGAGCAGAAGAGAGGGAATGAGGATCCCAGCTGGAGAATACAGCACCAGATCAGCAAGGACCAAAGGGAATAAGGATAGAGCTGTGCTGGGCTGGAGCGATAGCACAGCGGCCGACCCACGTTCGATCCCCAGCTTCCCATAGCATCCCCTGAGCACTGCCAGGAGTGATTCCTGAGTGCATATGAGCCAGGAGTAACCCCTGTGCATCCCTGGGTGTGACCCAAAAAGCAAAAACAGAAGAAGAAGGAGAAGGAGAAGGAGAAGGAGAAGGAGAAGGAGAAGAAGAAGAAGAAGAAGAAGAAGAAGAAGAAGAAGAAGAAGAAGAAGAAGAAGAAGAAGAAGAAGAAGAAGAAGAGAAGAAGAAGAAGAAGAAGAAGAAAGCTGTGAGAGGACAGTAAGGGTCACGAAGTATTTTATTTTCTTTTTTGGAGGCCATACCTGGCAGTGCTCAAGGCTCACTCCTGACTCTATGCTCAGGAATCAGTCCTGAGAGTGCTCAGGGCTCACTCCCGACTCTATGCTCAGGAATCAGTCCTGACAGTACTCAGAGCTCACTCCCGACTCTATGCTCAGGAATCAGTCCTGACAGTGCTCAGGGCTCACTCCCGACTCTATGCTCAGGAATCACTCCTGGCAGTGCTCAGGGCTCACTCCCGACTCTATGCTCAGGAATCACTCCTGGCAGTGCTCAGGGCTCACTCCTGACCCTCTGCTCAGGAATCATTCCTGGCAGTGCTCAGGGTCGATATGAGATGCCAGGGATAGAACCCAGGTCAGCTGCGTGCAAGAAAGTCCCCTTCCCGTTGTACTATCGCTCCGGCCCACAAGATAGAATTTTGAAGCAGAAAGAAAGAAGTTTGGGAGTGGGAAACAAATGAAGATCCTGACCCCAGTTCCAGACTCCTTTTCCTCCTTCTCTGGGTCAGCAGAAGTGAGGTTTTTCCCTGGCAAACATCGACTCTACCGTTCAGTCGTTCTGCTTTGGCAAATGGTTCATGCTGGCAAAATAGGGGATGGAACCAATGTTCTGTGTTTTATTTTCTCCTTCACATATGAATAGACACTGAAATGCGCCAAACAGCTGGCATGATAGAAGTTTCTGGAAATCAGTCACAGAAAAGCCAGGCAGCAGGAGAATCAGTGAGGCATTACAACAGGAACATGGAAGCCATGTGTGGCTTTTTAAAAAAAAATTATTTATTTATGTTGAATACCGATCCCTCCACCAGCGACCATTTCCCACCACCGCGGATCCCAGTATCCCTCCCACCCCCCACCCTGCCCAACCCACCCTGTCTCTGTGGCAGGGCATTCCCTTTTGTTCTCTCTCTCCTATTGGGCGCTGTGGTTTGTATTAGAGTTAAGCCTGATTTTCAGGGAGAAACGTTGGATGATTTACTTTCCATTGATCACTTTGTATAAATGAAGATGTCGCGCGGCCGCTTACGCGGTTTGGAGGAAAGGTCCTAGTTCCCGCATACTCGAGCTATGCTTGTAGAGGCTTCTGGTCACCGGGGTTCCATCTGGAGGAGGCGGGATGCGGCACCTACCCCATCTGGGACTTCCCGGTGATCTCGGCTCTTTTTGGGACCTGGTGACCTCTCCAGGAGCTGTGGAGTCCTCCCATACGGCCTTTCTTCTCTGTGGCTGTGTGATGTCCATGTGTGGCTTTTAAGTGTGTGTCTGTATCATCAGGCAGATCCCATGCTTTCTCTGGATGCACCCGTCCAGTTCACATGGATGTGTGATTGGAGAAGATGCTGCGATTAGGTCAACGTGCCACTCTATAGAGCTTGGAAGACCATTAGGCCACTGTCGGAGGGAGAACGCATCTGTGTTGCCTTTTCTAAATATGTGAGTTGACAGTGCATCATTTGGGGGAGGTGTGGTCCAGGGGGGTCTCCAGTGGTGACCAGAGATTGGTAGAATGTGGTATTGCTTGAATCCTGTGGTGCCACGGATGACAGGTGATGTACTAAGGTCACACCCAACAATGCTCGGGGAAATATGCAGTGCCAGAACTTGATCCAAGGTGGGACATGTGCAAAGCCGGTGCCTTAATCCCTGTCCTAGCTCTCCATCCCCAGAGACATCTTCCTTCCTCAGAGCCTTGAGGTCACCAGAATCACGATGAACAATGGGGAGGGGTTGGGCCCATAATTCCATAACCTCTTTCCCCCCTCCCCCCAAGAGGTGATAATATAACAGAGACCAAGAACTCTCCTGGAGAAACCCAGCTAGAATCTTCCAGAGCCGACTCAGCAGGAAATTGGTCACTGTGCTGTTGGTGCTTGGGATAAGCCAATCTCAGGGCGCCATCTAGTGAAAGTCGGACTCTGTGGGCATGTGAACAGAAAACAAGTGGTGGGCAGTTCCCAGTGCTGGCTGTCCCTACTAGAGTTCTCATTCCTGGAGGACAAGCAGGACCACACACAGACATATAAGACTGAGGAGGAGCATTCTTATCATCAAACACAAGCCCCCAAGCCATTTCCTTCTTCCTAGGCCATCATGTTAACAGTTGTCCATTTTCTCTTTTAATGTATCTCTATCCTTTTTCATTAGTGGTACCTAGAAAAGAATCCTGCTGGCATTCCTATAAGGGGTTTCTACTGTTTTCTCACACACATGGATTTAGCCTCCTGGGGCCAGGATAGACTTCAGATGCTGAATCCAGGCAGGCTTCTGAGCACATGCCATACAGGAACATATGGAACCATTGCCAGGGTTGGGAGTGAGAGGGTGGGAGACAGGCCCTGTGCACAAGGAAGCCAGAGCACAGAGGGTTCCGTGCCCTGGTAGAGCTCAAGGCAAGGTGGCCCAGGTTGTCGGACTTAGGAATCAGTACCTTGGTAGACAGCCATATGCACTGGCTTTGCCCTCGGCAAGTTCAAAGTTTAGGAGCCAGAGAGATCGTGCAGGGGAGGAGGTTCTCTGCCTTGTATATGGACAACACTGGTTCGATCCCTAGAACCACGTACGGTCCTCTGAGCACTCAGGACCAGAGCGATAGTACAGTGGGAGGGTGTGGGAGGCCTTGCATGTGGCTGACCTAGGTATGATCCCCGGATAGGGTCCCTCGAGCACCACCAGGAGTAATTCCTGAGTGCAGAGCCCTGAGAATAGCCAGGAGGTGTGACCCCCAAACAATAGCAAGATAGAGGGAACTGGGGGTGTATCAAACTTTAAATACTGCTGCCCTGATGCATGAGGGATGGGACCTGTTGCTAACCAAGACAAAGGGGCTGCTGGAAAAAAACAAGCTTGAAGATGCTCAAATATGCTGTCTTCAATCCCCTTAATCTCTGCTTTAAACAATGCTGGACAGTCTTCGCTAGCTACGTAACCACACATCCTCAATAGACCATTGCTTTGAGGTGATTTATGTGACCCAGGAAAACTAAGTACAAATAAAACCACATTTCCCCAGCGTATTACACAGTAAATTCAGGGAGAGAGTTGGTAACTTTCTTCCAAAAGAGCCTTGATTAATGAACATCTTAGGTCTGGAAGATTCATTCCAAGAAGAAGTTTCTTCTATCATGGAACCGTGTCCAAACAGAACCAAGTGCAGCTGAAGGAGTAAGAACAAGCTATCAAGTTCCGCCACTGACCGAGATTTCTAATGATTCAGAGGCCTGAAGGGAAGCGATGAAAATTAACGCAGCAGATGATAAAACAGTAGAAAACCAAGGTTGCAAGGTCAGAGAGGACATGCAGATTGCAGGACCCCACAGAAACACATCTGTGGCTTCTGGCATTTGGCAACTGCCCGTCACAGTAGACAACTGGGAATCTGCCTGCTTTTGCTGGCACTAAAAGGTAGCTGGGGTAGGTCAAGCCAGCTTGGACAAGCTAGCACCAGGACTGATCTTGAATGCTTTGCTCTCCTCCTCAATAGATGGGGGTGGATTGGAGAGAGAGAGAGACAAAAGAGAGAGAGTGTGTATGTGTGTGTGTGTGAGAGAGAGAGAGAGAGAGAAAGAGAGAGAGAGAGAGGGAGAGGGAGGAAGGGGCACATGGAGGAGAGAGGTATGGGTGCATGTGTAGGTGATGAATGAGAAATGAATGAATGGATGAATGGATGATAGATTCGATAGATGGATACTTGGTGAGTGGATGGATGCGTACATAATGATGGATGGGTGCGTAGATAGATCGTGGATGGATAGGTACATGGATGATAGATGAGTGAATAGATGATAGAGAGATGGATAGGTGGCGTTGAGTGCTGGGTTTTGGACCAAGATAGATGTGAGTCTATAACCTCATTGGCTGTTTGAGCTTGGACATGTCACATTCTCGGCAAGCTTTAGTTGGCTTAATTGCAAAATTGGGATGGTGCTGTCTAATCTATGGAGTTGTGTGAAGTAATTGAAATAATGACCGTAAGTGGAAGCTATTAGTCTGTGATTAAGGAATTCGCATTCAAGCATGATGGATGAGCTCTTTCTGCAAAGGAAGGTCAACTGGTGTAAGACCCCGAGGAGGTAGCCTGAGATGTCTGAACCAGCAGAGAGCTTCACAGGACAGGAAGGTTACTGAAAGGTGGAAGTGGATTAAAACACACACACACACACACACACACACACACACACACACACACACAAATGATGGCTTGAGGAGTTCCAACGGCACAATTCATCTGATTTTGATGGATTCACTCCAGAAATCTCAAGTGATTACTAGGTGGCAAAGAGTCACCTAAGACGTGAGTACCATCCTGAAGATCCTTTGTCCAGGAGCTAAGACATCAATATCCCGACAACATGTTTCACGAGAGATTAAGTCTCAAGGTGCGTGCAGGTCTGACCATGGTAGGGTGGGGAGGTTGTGTGGGACAGCCCATGTAGCCCCTACCCTGCAAAGTCACTTGGCTCCCGTTTGCTGTCTTTTCTGCTGTGGGAGATGCACGAGGCCATGGCGTTCCAAGGCCAGCTCGCAGTTCTGCATCCTGAAACTGCACTACTCTAAGCTTCTTGATACCTTCCTGAGACCCTCTTGAACTGGGGTTGAAATCTCACCCCTCTGGTCTTTCCTCAGAGAAGATGAGAAGCAGCAGACTGTCATCTTTCATTGGTTTTGTTTTGCTTTCTGCTTGAGGGCCACACCCCACCATGCTCAGGGCTTCCTCCTGGCTCTGCACTCAGGAATTATTACTCCTGGAGGTGCTCGGGGGACCACATAGGATGCTGGGATTCTGAGGTGGGTTGGCCTCGTGCAAGGCAAAAGCCCTACTGTACTATCGCTATCACTTTAGCCCCATTATTTTTCACTGCCATATTTTATTTAAGACCACCCCCACCCCGTCCCCACCCCCACTTTAGAGGGTTGGAGACGATGAAGCTCTTTCTGAGCTCCAGATAAGATGGTGGATTGACCAATCAAACAGGCTGTGGGTGATCATTTCATGTCTACGGCCAATGGGAGTTAGTGGCCTGGGACACTGGGTAGGCTGGATCAGGGCTCAGACAAGGTGCTGAAAGGGCCGCTGCTGTGAGCAGTGATGCGATTTTCTCCCAAGAACAGTCAAGGGGGCTTGAATGCATGCTTGTTCACTCTCAAAACATGCAGAATTTCACACCCCAGTTCAGAAAACATGGACCATCGATGCCCCTTCTAGAGACCCAGGCGTCTTCTTAGTGAAAAGCTGGTGGGATAGAGGGTAACTGAGATTGCGTTTTGGTTTAAAAGTAAAGTAAAGGCCCTCCCATTGATCATCGATTTGCTCGAGCGGGCCCAGTAACGTCTCCATTGGAGACTTTGTTGTTACTGTGTTTGGCATATCGAATACATCATGGGGAGCTTGTCAGGCTCTGCCGTGCAGGCGAGATACTCTCGGTAGATTGCCAGGCTCTCCGAGAGGGGCGGAGGAATCGAACTCGGGTCGGCCATGTTGTCTGCGTGCAAGGCAAACGCCCTACCGCTGTGCTATCGCTCCAGCATTTTAGTTTCACCCACTTTATTGTATTCTAATGTTTTAGTGTAATCCCATCAACGGCCAAGAGTCAGAGACTATAAAACCCTGCTCCCGGAAGCATGCGGCCACATTTGCGGCCACGTGACATCTTATTTTCTCATTCCTACATTGGACAAACTGGCAGGCTACCGAATGTAACCTGCCCACACAGCAGAGTCTGGCAAATTCCCTGTGGTGTACCCAATATGTCAAATACCAGTAACAATGATGGGTCTCATTCTCCTAACTCTGAAAGAGCCTTGAATATGGCACTTTTTTAAAAATCTCAGGGCTAGGACAAAGGAGACGTTACTGGGGCCTGCTCGAGGCAATCAACGAATAACAGGATGGTCGTGATTGTGATCATCATTGTTTTAGTGAAGCAAGATAGTTTTCAGTGAACCAAGCTGAGAAAGATGTGAGCGGGAGAAGGAGAGGAATATGTGTTCAAAAAAGAACACAAGTAGGGGCTGGAGTGATAGCACAGCAGGGAGGGCATTTGCCTTGCATGCGGCCGACCTGGGTTCGATTCCCAGCATCCCATATGATCCCCTGAGTACTGCCAAGAGTGATTCCTGAGTGCATGAGCCAGGAGGAACCCCTGTGCACCACCGGGTGTGACCCAAAAAGTGGAAAAAAACCCACAAAATCTGGAAAGACCAGACAAGAAAAGAGATGTAGAGAGGAGCAAGAAACACATGTGTTCAAGAGAGAACATGGACTTGAAGAGCAGGCAAGCAAAGAGACCAAGAAAAAGACATGTTCAAGGCCATGTGCCCACCCTGAGATTCTAATGCCATCCCCTCTCTCTCCCTTCCGGCGTGCTCTTCTGGGTGGTCAAGGTTGAGGATCTGCCTGAGAAACAGAGTGTCCTTCCTGCCCTGAACGTGGGTCTAAAGGAGGAAGCCTACTCTGATCCATTTCATCCAGGGTTGTCTGTTGTTTTAAATGGACAGAACCATTTACTGCTCTTATTTTTTTTGTTTGTTTATTTGGGATCTTTTTGTTTTTGTTTTTTTCAAGTTTCTTTTCTTTTTTAAAAAATCTTTTAATGAATCACCGTGAGGTACAGTTACAGACTTACAAACTTTCGTGCTTATGTTTCAGTCATACGATGATTGAGTACCCATCCCTCCACCAGTGCCCATTCTCCACCACCAATGTTCCCAGTATCCTTCCCACCACCCCCACCCCATCCCTCCACCCCGAGCCTCTGTGGCAGGCACATTTCCTTTTACTCTCTCCTTTGCATTTTCCCTTCTTAAATCCTCAGCTAAGATGTGACCACAGGTACTGAATGTGCCCACCGCTAAGGTCGGACCAGTCAGCCCAAGGAATTCTTGATTCTTTGCAAACACTGGGGAAGAGGAGTAGAATGTATAACTCTGTCTTGGACTGTTGGGGTTCAGGCCTGCCACCTCCAAACAGGCTGCTTCATGGCAAAGACTGTATGAAGCTGGAGACACCTAGAAAACAACACAAGGGGCCAGAACAATAGTCCAGCGGGGAGGGTGTTTGCTTTGCACACAACCTACCCAGGTTCAATCCCCGGCATCCCAAAAGGTCCCCCAAGCAACATCAGGAGTAATTCCTGAGTGCAGAACCAGGAGGAACCCCTGAACATTGCCGGGTGTGACCCAAAAAGAAAAAAAAGAAAAAAAGAAAGCAACACAGATAAGGAGAGATTTTTTCCGAACCCCTTCCCTTTTTTCTAGTGATGGACAGAGTCTCACAGAGGGAGTCTGCAGCACTGCACTGTCCTCCCATTGTTCATCGATTTGCTTGAACCGGCCCAGTAAGGTCTCCACTGTGAGATTTGTTACTGTGTTTGGCATATGGAATGCATCACAGGTAGTTTGCCAGGCGTTGCCATGCAGGCAGGCGAGATACTCTCGGTAGCTTGCCAGGTTCTCCGAGGGGGGCAGAGGAATCGAACTCGGATTGGCCGTATTGGCCGTGTGCAAGACAAATGCTCTACCTGCTCTGCTATCGCTCCAGGAGTCAATGGGCCTAAATCAGCACCCAGACGTTTCATCAAACAGGAAAGAGGGATTCTTCTTCCAGGAGAGCTGTCTGAGTACACATACCCAGACAAAGAGCCCCATAGATGGTCCCAGTTCCTGTCCTCGCCCCATCAGCCCCTTCCTCCCAGCTCAAAGTCCTCTCCTCTGCCCCTCCATGCTCCAGTGATAAAGAGTTTCTCTGCACAGGCACCTCTGGCAGTCATAGTCATTCCCCAGCATCTCCCCTGCACTCTTACCGTAGATGCGTCCAAGAGCTTGTTCTGCCTATTTTCCTCTGACGAATCTGTCTTTCATCACGGGGGTCCCAGCTAGGCCCCTTGATGGGATGGGGGAAATTGCTTCTCTCTGCTACACGGACCATGACGCATCTTTGCATTCTGTTATGTTTCTCTCCTGGTAGTGGGAGGATGTGATGGACGTGAGACATGGGGACGAATTTGGGAGCTGGCTCATCAATCCTCTTCCGGTTTGGCTGTTCAGAATGAGCTCATCCCTCGCTCAGGAATACTATTAAAGAAAGCTGGACTTTCATCAATAGGCGCCAGGTTTCTTGGCAGCATTCTTTTGTGATCATGAGAGGGGGAAAAAAATCAATGGACAGTCTTGAGTCTTTGTCCAAACTTCCATCTTTTCTTGGATGAGTTTCTCTCTTCCTTTCCAAAGTATGCTATTGTGTTCCCCAGCTGCCTCCTAAGGTTGATGATGAAAAGGTCTTTGTTCTTGTCAGCTTTCTTTTGGCCAAAGCTAAGGCCAAGAGTCCCTTGTTTGCACCATTTCCTGTCTCTGGTGACAGGGCAAAGAGGGGGTCCTCGCAGAAAGTAAATCCTGTCTTTCAAACAGAAGAACAGATAACTTGGTAAAAGAATGTTGGTCAAAAACATCTACTGAGGCACAAAAGGCATCTGGGACTTCTAATTTCCATGCATTACGTTTGGGGTGATAAAATCCAACCTAGCTCAGGATTGGATTCAAGAACCTTTTGCACAGTCTTTCACTTGACTGAATTGTCCAATAATACATTGTTAGAGATGAACATGGTGGTTACAGGCAGGTCTGAGTTACCAATGGCCCCAAAGCCAGTGCACTCCTGGAGACTGACTGCAGACCTCTCCTCTCAGCCAACAAGAAACACACCTCCATCGCCCCGCTGGGAGGTCAGTTTGGGGGTGACTAAGAAGAGTTAGGTGACAGAATGAGGCAAGATCCCCTCTTGAACTTGGAAAGTGGGTTAAGTTCCATAAGATGACATTGAATTATATAGTATGATTTTTACACACTGAATTATATTCCACAAAATATATAATATATGAATTATATAATTTGTAAAGATATACATATATAAAATACATATGCCTAACATATTTAATAGTGTCTTATTTTTTTTGACCAGCTAGACTGTTTAGGTTATTTGAGCTTATAAATAATGTTGCGATGAGCTTTCTTTTATATTAAAAATAAATTAAAGACCATTGCTAGGAAGAACCCAAATGTCCAATGAGAGAGGAATGGATAAAGAATCCATGGTATATATACACAGTCAAATTTTATGCATCCAAACATGCCGATTTAACTTCTCAAACTCAGGTGTGTGAACTGCAGTGGGCTCTTCATCATTCCTCAGCCTGAAATCTGCCCCACCACCAAAGGGAAACTCAGCTTTTTACCCCTGGAACTATCCCTTATGGTGTCCCTTTAAAATCTCTAATCCCGGGGCTGGAGCAATAGCACAGTGGGTGGGGCACTTGCCCTGCACTTGGCCGACCCGGGTTAGATTCCCAGCATCCCTTATGGTCCCCCGAGCACCTCCAGGAGTAATTCCTGAGTGCATGAGCCAGGAGTAACCCCTGTGCATCGCTGGGTGTGACCCAAAAAGCAGGAAAAAAATTTCTCTAACCCCAACACCTTGCGAATGTTAGCACGCTCTTGGGAAGAAGTTACATCATCAAATTTTATGTATCTGTAATATGAGATGGAATCATGTAATTTTCTGGGACATGAATGGAACTGGAGGGTAGGAAAAATAAGAGGGAGAAGGACAGATGTCAGTTGATGACCCTCATCAGCGGTGGATAGAAATAAAACAAGGCAATAGACTGTACCTAACGATGGCAAATCATTGGCCTTCTATTACACTGCTGGGCTCTCCAAGCAATGGTGGAGGGTGATGAGGCAAAGGAAGAGGTGAACTAGAGGTCAGTGATGGAGGGTCTCAGGGCACTTTGGTGGTGGTGAAGGTACAATAACTACACATCAAAACCATAAACAGTAATACTATTGCAACCATGATGCCGTAACTATAAAAAGTAAAAAAAGTAAAGGCCCTCCTGTTGATCATCGATTTGCTCAAGCGGGCCCAGTAACGTCTCCATTGGAGACTTTGTTGTTACTGTGTTTGGCATATCGAATACTCTCGGTAGCTTGCCAGGCTCTCCGAGAGGGGCGGAGGAATCGAACTCGGGTCAGCCATGTTGGCCGCGTGCAGGGCAAATGCCCTACCACTGTGCTATCGCTCCAGCCATAACTATAATAACAACAAATAATGTAATGGAAGAGGAAAAATATAAAGGCCTTTACTTAGGTCCAAATGGAATGATGCAGTTCTAGATTTTATCTGTCCAGATACTCAGAAGTTTCTAGAAAAACAAAAACAAAAGCTTGTGACTCCCAAGTGCAATGTGGCCACATAGTACTGCAGAATGGTCTATAGCTCAGGCCTATGTTCTCCATAGTGGACACATTAGACCTTAAATCTTGCATCTGTTCCAGATTCCCATCCTCACAAGGAACAAGGAAAGGCGCTTTGAAGAACTGGGTAAGATCTGATATCAGCAGATAAGTAATCACTGAAAGAAGGGCACTGACTTTCTTCGACCTCTCAGATCTGCCTCTCTCTGTAGTTTTCAGCTTCTCTGTATGGAAGGCCGACTTCTTCACAAACAACCGTGAGCAACTTCACTGATTCAGTATCAGAAAGAAAATAGCCTTTCCTTTAGTGTCAATTCAAAGTTCCAAACCATCAGGGAGGATCTTCGATCGGGTTGCTTGTCCCAGTGCTAGCCCAACTCTGGGCAGTGCGGAGAGAGTAAGATAATAAGATAATATGTTTGAACTAGCTTGGATCTGGCATCCAACCCTAAAACTATCATTATAGCTATCGATACAGCAAAAGAGAGAAGGTCCATTACAACAAAATGTTGTTCTTTTTAGGTTCATGCACTCAAGTAGGGACAGAGAAGTGGTGCGTTGGTTGTTGCCAGGAGGGAGGAGCAGTGTGAGTTGGCCAAGCATCCATCGGTGGCTTCTGCACTCTCCAAAATGCTCTTTCTCCAGAGTCTCCATCTCTCCCATCAATGGTCCCTTCTTTCCTAGTCTGCTTTGGTATGTTATAAACATTGATCAGTTCCCCAAACAAAGCACAACCCTTTTTAGTTTAGAATACACATCCCATCCCGCCCTTCTTGGTCCCATCCAATCTGGTACACCTCCTTCCTTCTGCTGATCCTTCTCTTTCCCCTCGATGCCACTCACAGCTTCTGGCAAGCCTACTCTTCTCTCACATGTGACAGCTCTATATGTTCCCTGACACAGGACTTCACATTTCTGATTAGCACTTAGTACATGGAATTATCCTGTACTCGTCTGCATGGTTGATGCCTCACCAGACCAACAACTCTTGGAAGGGAAAGACCGTCTGTTACTCATCTATGAAGTCATTTCCAGCGAAAGGTCTGGTATGTGAGGGAAAACCATCTGGCACACAGAGAGGGGATGATCAATACTTGCTCAGTGACTAAAGCAATGATGAAAAAGTCACACTTCTGGAATTCGTTTGGTGGTTTTAAGAACTGAAATCACTTTATACCAGAACCAAGGCCTCTATTTTTGTTTCCCTAGGAAATGAGGGTGAATTTTATTCCAATACTCCATTCCTGTTTGCCAAATGCCATTACTCAACGCCATCACATACCTTAGAAGCTTGTGCACTAGTTGCTTGAGTCCAAATTATACACCGATTTTATCTTCCCTGGGTTCCACAGTGTAGAAGGTACCACCAGTAGGTAATGGGCAATACAGCTACATGTTAAGCTGTTCAGATACCTGTTTTCCATCTGGAGTTCTTCTCCCTAGATGAGCAGATTTCAACAGCAAAGATGCCAGACAGTTGTGATGTCTGTTGCAGGCAGAAGGTTTGTGGCAGGCAGAAGCACATAGAGTTTTGATTTTGGAGAATTAGAGAAAACTGGGTATGAATTACATCTGAGTTCTTTGTCTATTCTGGGCCTGGGTGACAGTTGTTGGTGCTTAGGGTTTAGTCCTGGCTCTAGGGATGATATGGGATGCTGGGGATATAACCCAGGTTAGCCACGTGCCTGGCAAGTACCCTGCCCACTGTACTATTGATCTGGCCCTACATTTAATTTCTTTGAAAATGATTCCCAACTCATCTGTCCGTGATTTTTTTTCTCACCTAGAAGATGAAGGCACGAAGCTCAGCCTCCTACAGGCCAGGACCCTTGCCAGGAGTGACCACTCAAAATATGCAAATGAGGGCCAGAGCAATAGTACAGCAGGTAGGGTGTTTGCCTTGCATGTGGCGGACCCGGGTTCGATCCCTGGTCTACCATATGGTCCCCCAAGCACTGCCAGGAGTAATTCCTGAGTGCAGAGCCAGGAATAACCCCTGAGCAGTGTTGGGTGTGACCCCCCAAAAAATATGCGAATGACCCCCGGGATACCTTGTCTCATATATTTTGGGCATTCTTCAGAATCAAAGCAACCTGTCAGGTTGTTTCCTGCCTGCAGAATGTGTATCCTCAACCCATTCTTGGTCTCAGAGTCACGTTGGTCACAGAACACACCCTCAAAGAGGAGGAGGTCTACACATACACCGACATTGACAGACATCATCCACGTGCCAGGTCACAGGCACCAGCCCAGCCAGTCCAGCCCTGGAAGTGGGTGTGAACATGATCATCCGTCCTGAGAGGCGAGGAGATGGAGCTCAGAGAGGGAGAGTAACCTCCGCCAGGGGTACAGCGAGGGTTCAAACTGGGCCATGTCACCCTAGTTAGTGTCCAAGCCACACACAGGACTCAGAGGTAGAAGAGGCTATGTGGAGATTGTGTTCTGGGGTAAGACAGCACAGCAGGAGCAAGAGCGTACCTTTTGGCTTAATAAGCAACTAGCTCCTCTTAAAGATTATATCAGAATCTAGTGTCACTGGGCTATAGACAGAGAGCAGAGCTCAGGACACTTGCCTTGGGTTGGAGTTCTTCCTGGTCCAGCTCCCTGACCACATGATCTGATGTGTTTGTGGGCAAGCTCTGAGCACTGGCCTTGATGAAGCCAGGCTGGCGCCATGGGACTCGATGTGCCCCAATGATCAGCATGGCTTGATGGCCTTGCAACTGCTGTGGCCAGGGTTTGAGGCAGGGGGAGCAGACACCTGTGGTATCTGTGCCCGGTGACACATCGAGACTCTTCATCCCCTCTAGCCCATGTAACCGTAGAATTCACTTCCTCTTCCCATCTCGTGCCTCTCACACAATACATTCCTTTCTGTCCTTATATAATTACCATTGTTCCCCCGAGGAAACTTTGTCGTATGACCACTGGTCTGTGGCCCGCATAGATGGTTTCTCCCGGCCAATGTATTGCATACATTTCTTTATCAGCCCCAGGTCACGTGATCTGCAAGTTCCCGGGTCTCAGAGCTGCACTAACAGTCATAGTCTTGCATCCAGCTGACCCTGGTTCGATCCTCACAACTATATATAACCCTCTCAAGAATGATCCTTAAGCAGAGTCAGAAATAGGCCACAAGAACTACCAGATATGGTCAAAAGAAAAATAAAAACAAAACATAAAACAACAAAATAATATCTTAATGGGCCAGAGAGATGGCATGGGGGAATATGGCACTTGTATGTGGTGAACCCAGGTTCAATCTCCAGCACCATTATTGTCATCCAGCACTGCCAGGAGTGATCTCTGAGCACAGAGCCAGGAGTAAGCCACCAGGTATGACTTACAACACCACGGCCCTGAAAATAAGAAAAGAAAGTCTATAGTCCCTGCCTCTCTCTCCACATAATCCTTTTTACTTGTCTTGGTTCCCTAAAGGCTGACTCCTGGGTCCGGGGCAAGGGGTGGTTAGAGGCAACTCATTCTGGTTCTATGCGTGGATTTCTATCTGTTGTCTTCATTTGAACGATTAAAAAAATTTCACCAACCCGCTTTCACTCCATACCTGGTCTCCTCATCCCCCCACCCCCCAAACCTGATACAACAGATTTGGGTGTGGCCATGGGGAATAACATCAATCCTCTACTGAACACTCTTCTTTCAGACCTCCATGTTCAGACAAAGTCCCAAGAACAGGTGAGACCCTTTGTCACAGAGGGAACTTGGACCCAAGAACTTGGAGATCATGCGACCTAGGGCCGAGAGCTCAAAAAAAATGTATGCAATAAATTGGCCGGGAGGAACCATCTATGCAGGCCACAGACCAGTGGTCATATGACAAAGTTTACTCAGGAGACAATGGTTGTATAAGGACAGAAAGGAATGCATTATGTGAGGACCATGAGACAGGAAGAGGAAGTGAACTCTATGGTTACATGGGCTAGATGGGACAGAGTGTCTCATGCAATGGTCTGGATTTGTCCTTTGGGGATGCCGATCCCTCTGGGCATTCCAGATCAGTATACATCCTGCCCACTGCATTGGAAATCTCCTGACAGCTGGGCCTCCTGGAGCTTGGCCCCTATGAGAATGCTGCAGACCCTCAAGAATGTTGACCTTGAACAAGAACTAGGAATGTGACGCAAAAATCAAGAGTATGAGGCTGGAGCAATAGCACAGTGGGGAGGGCTTTTGCCTTGCATATGGCTGATTCGAGTTCAATTCCCAGCATCCCATATGGTCCCCTGAGCTCTGCCAGGAGTAATTCCTGAGTGCAGGGTCAGGAAGAACCCCTGTGCATCACCGGGTGTGACCCAAAAAGGAAGAAAAAAGAAAAGAACAGAAAAAGAAGCAAGAGTATGGGATGGAGAAGTTGAAGAAATGGACTTGGTTTGCCCAGAATCTCAACTATGATTTAGCCCCCACTCCCACCCACTGTCCTGTCCTCCCGTTGTTCATCGATTTCCTCGTGTGGGCCCAGTAACGTCTCCATCGTGAGACTTCTTGTTACTGTGTTTGGCATATTGAATAGCTTGCCAGGCTCTCCGAGAGGGGCAGAGGAATCGAACCCGGCTCGGCCGGGCTGGCTGTGTGCAAGGCAAACGCCCTAGCGCTGTGCTATCACTCCTACCCAACTCCTTTTTAATTGTTTTTGCCGTGCCAGGATAGTACTCACGTCTCTGTGCATGTCTTTTCTTAACCCAAATTTAAAATGCATCCCTCGAAGGCTCGGAGGTCACCTAGTTTGCTCTCCCAATCAGTTCTTCGTAAGCAGCAGCTTCTGCAAAGGACACCACTTTCCCTCTCTTGTGAGTTATCTGCCCTGATTAAAGGCAGTCAGATCCTGGGCTCCCATGGCACTGTTTGATGTCCTTAAAGGAGTGAAGAGAAGGAAATGGGCTTCAGCACCCCATTCCCTCAGAAGGTTCATCCAACAGGGATTTCAAACACATGCAGTTGCCACGCATTTTCTGGGAAACACCAAAGCCCAAGGAGTCCCTTGGGAAAGGGTACAAACACACAAGCGAAGTCCAGTATGGATGCAGAATGAATATATCACAGTAAAAATTGAGTTCGATTCTGGACTGTGGGTCTCCTGGGACATGGCAAAGCGAGCCCGGCAGCCTCTTATCAAGGGTAGAGCAAAGCTTTAAAAGCTGCAGAAAGGCGTCTTTGGCCTAACCCCGGGGTGCAATCTATGACAAGTCACTTAAAAGGGAGCGAGACCAAAGCTAAATTCGGAGCTACAGAAAGTCCAACCTGAGCCTGCAGCAGTAATTCGAAGGCGAGCAATTAGCCGAGGAAATGGAAGGTCTGCCTCTCCCGCACAGACTCACAGCCGTTCGAGCAGGGAGTCTGCTGGCTGGCTGTGAGCAAGAACCACGCCATCTATCTAACTGTGGGCTTCACGGGCCCCTGAAACGCTCACTCCTCCCACTGCTGCTCCCCCCACTCCTGCTCCAGCCCTAAATTCTCACCCAGAGGCAGGGCAACCTGGTCCTCCAAATCCCTTCTAGCATCATACCACTCAGAGGTAGAAGTAAAATGATTTTGATGACAATTCTAACCCCAACTTACTTTCAACAAGTCTTTTTTTTTTTTTTCCTTTTTGGGTCACAACCGGTGATGCTCAGGGGTTACTCCTGGTTCACGCACTCAGGAATCACTCCTGGCGGTGCCCAGGGGACCATATGGGATGCTGGGAATTGAACCCAGGTTGGCCACGTGCAAGGCAAATGCCCTCCCCGTTGTGCTATCGCTCCAGTCCTCAACAAGTCTTTCATCTGCCCCCTCCTTGATATCTTCTCCCATAACCTTCCACTTTTCTGTTGCACTAGCACGCACCACATAATGGCATCTGGGTCTATGAAGAAAGCACGCATGGCAGTGCCCCACCCTCCAATTGTCCTCACCCACGCACGCAGATGTGCAGTGTAAATTGGCAGTGGGGTGGGTGCTGGAGGCCGCCTCAACACTAGCCCCATGGACTTCCTCTTAAGAGCATTGCTTCCCCCAAAGCTTCGTTTAATCTGCATCTGTTTATTGGGGCCCCCAAATGGACACAAGCCACCGTCTTCTGCACTCCCATCATGATGAGATCACCTCAATGACGCATTTCTGGATTTGCAAAACAGACTTCCATCTAGACATGTGATGCCTCTTTAAACAAAATAACATGCTTCCTGAAAAATAGAACAGTCTTCCTCAAAGAAAGATGACTGTTTATTTCCCAGGGGAGGCATGAGCACACCACAGGGACCCCTCTAAGATTGCTCCCAGTGCTGTTCCTGGCAACCTAGGCGGTCCCCTCAAATACCTCCATGCCAGAATAACAGTTTATCAAAACATCACAACGTTCGGCTGAAATTTTCATCATGATGAGTCTTGATAATATAAGGGGGTGGGATTTTATGGAAAACTGTAGACTAAGGGAAGCTATGGCCCTTCTGTCCCACATTTCTCTATGCTCTAAAACTTACATGTCTTTTTTTTTTTTTTTTGGTGTGTATTTTGGGTGGGGGGCGTGGCGGGGGGTAGGTTGAAAGATAAAACCAATGTCTAAAGTGCTTCAGAAAGGAATGACCGTAGATGTATGGGAAGTGGCTGGAGTGTGGAGGCATTGCAGAAAACACAGTTCCCTGGGCTGTGCAGACACACTCCCGCTTCAGAACTGTCCCTTCGAGCCAAGGGTAGAGGTACCCAGAGCAAGGGACACTATAGGCACCCTTCTTGGAACTGTTTTGGAATCTGCAGCAGCACAGAATAAATGATTCCCCACAGGTTCTGTCATTAGACTTTACTCATGATACTGCACACTGAGAGCAGAAGACGACCCCCATGTAATAAGGTCCAGACAACCAACTCCTCGGGAGTTCGGGATGTCTGGGCTGCAAATAGGTTTAAATAATGCCAGGTAAAAATGAGACAGAAACCATACCAACACATACACAGCAAACGCTGACAACCAAGACCTGACATGGAAAGCTTTAATCACCACATGTAAAAACAATATAGTCATATATCAAAAATGGCACCAAATTCATTATCATCCCCTGTAACAATGTCTAGAAATGAAATGCTGCATGAATACAAAAACTTCCTGTTCAGAACCACAAGATTTATGAAATGGTTTCTTATAAACACATCTGTTGTTTTTTTTTAAACCCCTGAGGCTGCTATCACCAAAATGGAAAAGAAAAGTCACTATCAGCTAGATTTGATTCAGTCTGGAATAATTCAAATAATTTATTCACTAATCTGATGTGACTTCTCTTCACTCTCTCTGCCGATGATTCCCTGTGATGACACGTGGTTTTCCAGTGTAATTATGTCCCGATTATGAGTCCCAATTCCGTCTCTTGATCTAAACCCCAAATCAGAATTTTGACATCAATGAATGCTACACAATCACAGTTAAGACATGTTACGAAGATCTGCTTTCTCCTATAAAAGGGGAGTTGGCAGGACGTTGGCCAACAAGAATCATAAATACTGCTCTTCCTGATGACGTGTCCGGCAATGTGCTCCTGTGTATTATGGAAATTCAGAGTTTGCACCAGTTGTCTTCCACATCTCCACCCTGGGCTCTGAGTCACTTCGAGATAGGATCCACACGTGTCCAAGAGAAACGCAATCCTCAAAGGTCACAATGGTGATTCCACTGATGATGGTAGAAGCGATCATGTGAAATTGGAGAGCAAGAGTGATGCTGAAGTGAGGCCTGTCTTTCACCATGTCATGATGGTGGTGGTGGGAGTTGTGTAAATATTAGACAAAAAAAGATTTTTGGGATCTGAAATTCCACCATCTCCAACACTGTGGGGACAGTGCACTTTCTCTCGTAAGAAAACCTGATGGCTTTTCGTCCCATTATTCTTTCTTGACAATCTCCACATTTCTAAAACATTCTCCTTCTAAATTATTTGCAGCACTTGAGTCAGGAAATCTTCGTTGCTGCTTGGCTTGGTTTCAACTATTGTCCGTATACTTGCTTACGGGTTTCTTACTGTTGAATGTATAATTACATGTGGTCTGGACTATAATTTAAAAAAAAAAATCCAGGGGTCCATGTCAGTTAAAGAATCTTCATTCTTAATTTTTGTTATTTCTAGATGCCTTCCCAATTAAAAACGATTAAAATGGACAACCCAAGGCTGGGCACTTAACAGCTTTTCTTTAAAATATTATCCTCCTGACCTCTCACCAGAACTTGAGAGAATAAAGAGAGAATTCGGTATTAGACCCAATTAGAAAAAGAGTTTACTTTTTAAGATAAAAAGTTGGCTGGGAAAGACTCACTCCAAGTGCTTGGTTTGAATCAGTCAAAATCTCAGGAAATTAAGATTGTAAAATCTCTTGACATTCCTACAGTGAAATCGCTCATCTGATTTCCGCACTCCAGTATCTTTGCCAAAGTTAATGCCCAGTTTTTGCTCAACTCACTTTAGGGCACAAAGTTGTTCCAGTATTACTTAGTTCTCAGAACAGAATAGTAGCAAAAACAGATGAAACAGGTAAACAAATTTCATTCAACAGGGCTATAAATCACATCAATTTTCAAGCAGACTGACAATCCGGATTTCAAAGAACAAATCGGACTTACTTCAGACAAGTAGCCCATGCATTTTACAGTGATCCAAAATGGAGAGCAACCACCTAAGAAATGTGAATCCCATCAATCCTGTTTGGATAGTGGTGTGTGTGTGTGTGTGTGTGTGTGTGTGTGTGTGTGTGTGTGTGTCTGAGTGTGGGAGGGGTGGGGGGGCGGTGAGAGAATAGATACAATTTTTGAAGTCATCATTGTGGGAACTGCGAAACACAAGACAAATCCATGCTTACAAAAAATTAAAAAGAGAAATAAAAGAAAAATGTTGACTTTGAAATGCAGTAACTTGTGTGGCCATTCTCGGAGGCCCCGCGGGTGTGCCACAGGCAGATGACAAGCACCAAATCTGTCAGCTTAGACGAGGAGATGAGAGAGGGGCCAGGCCGGTGAGAGGTGGCTGCCCGCTCTGCTCGGGCGGCAGCTGTGCACAGGGTTTTCCACCATGATTTTCTCCTTGTGCTCATTAAGTAACACTGCAAACAATTTTCTTATTTCTGACTTCTCTCTGGGCACTTGGAAAGCTCCAAGGCTCTCAAATGCTCCCACTGAAACTCCCACAACATACTGTTTGACAGACGATAATAACAGAATGAAACTCTCTCTCTCTCTCTCTCTCTCTCTCTCTCTCTCACACACACACACACACACACACACACACACACACGAATTGCTACATTCCTTGAAGGGATACACCTATTTATCTTAGAACATATGTCTAATATCTGCTTGAACCTAAGACATTTATCCTGGCGACAGACACAGCAACTCCATGGATTTGGAAGGACCATGTTCATCAAGACTTAGCTGGCCCACTTTTAAGAGGTACCTCTGAACTTTGGTGTTAAACATAGCAATGATTTTTTTTAACAAATATGACCTGGAGTAATGGACAGAAACCAAACAACAACAGAAAGAAAAAAATCAACCTTAAAGTCACTATGTCTCTTTATATGGAGGCCACTTTTTCCACAGGTTTCAAAAGTGTCAGAGAAATAACATTTAGTGGCTAGATGACAGGAGAGCAAATCCTCTTGTTTAAAAAAAAAAAACCAGAAGAAGAAGAAGAAAATGTCCTTGACTGTTGGGCTTTGGAAGTGAAGTCAGTGGAAGTCTATTAAGTACTCAGGATAGATTTGGTTGGCATCAAACACCACAAAGATCCTGGGATTCCAAGTGTCGTCCACACAGCTGTCATATAAATTCACGTAGCTCCCATCTTTGGAAGGGGGTCGCATGTACTTGGAGTCGCCATTTATGTAATCTCCAATTAACACTCGGGCAAGAAACATGGACTTGTACGCTCTCAGTAGGCGCCGCTGTTGAAAGCTCACACCATGAATTTGGAATGTGTTTCCGTGCTTGATGTCATCTTTGCAGAAGCGACTGGAATAAGCAGCATCTCTGGCAAAATAGGTTCCTTAAAAAAAAAAAGCCAAGGTTACTCTGAAGAATATATCTAATACAACATAAAAGACTCATTGTTTGAGGAATCGGCAGATGGGATACTGTAACAGAAATGGATGTGGAATGTGGAATTTCTTCATCTGAAGATTTTTTTTAAAAATTTGCTTTTTGGGTTACTCTCTGGTGATTCTTAGGGGTTACTCCTGGTTCTGCACTCAGGAGTTATTCCTAGTGGTGCTCGGGTGATGATATGAGATGTTAGGGGTTGTACCCAGGTCAGCTGTGTGCAAGGCAAATGCCCACCCCACTGTACGATTGCTCTGGCACCTGTCCTGTAGAATTTTAGGAGAAAAACAGAATGCCCATCAGGGCTGAACAGCTGCGGTACTGTCTGTCAATAGGGACACATTTGTTGGTACAGACCAGTCCCTACTACCACCATGTTCCTCTGCTCCCACCAAAACCACCAGAACTCTCTCTTCACAAGAAATCTTACAGAGAAATCTACTATGGCAAGACCTGAGTCTTGACTGCTTGGCCCTCCCTCTCTCTTCCCTTCCTTCCCCTCCTTTCTCCACCTCCACCTTTTACTCAGCATCCACAGCCACAGTCTGGAGAGCACCCTGAAAAGAACTGGAACACTGCAGGACCCCAATGCCTCACATAGTCAAGGGGCTCTGGGTTCGGTCCCTGGCACTGCATGCTTCCCCCACAGCACTGTCAACAATCAAACAAATAACCAAACACCTCTACAGAGGTGATTTCTCAAACCCAAGAAACCACATTTCTGTGATATAGGGTCACAACTCAACAATATTTATGGCAATAAGAAAACCTTACAACCCAAAAGATTCTGGTAGAAAGTGCAATGCTATTCATATCTACTCATTCAAAAAGAACAATCTCCCTGGTTCCTTGCTTGACTGTGAAAATATTATCAAGTGGCTGACTATTCTGGAATACTAGGCCTAGCAGATTGACATTTTTAAGGAAAAACTTACTCTCATCTTTTTTTTTTTTTGCAAGTGAACTGAATACTCAATACTGATGGGATTTATGTAATACTTTCCAGTCTCCTTACAGTGAAATAATGGAGTGGATCTTTTCAGCAGTTATTTTAAAAATAAAGTAACTATTTATTTATTTATTTATTTTGCTTTTTGGGTCACACCCAGCGATGCACAGGGGTTACTCCTGGTTCATGCACTCAGGAATTACTCCTGGAGGTGCTCAGGAGACCATATATATGGGATGCTGGGAATAGAATCCGGGTCGGTCACATGCAAGGCAAACGCCTTACCCACTGTGCTATCACTCCAGCCCCCAAAATAAACAAACTTTTAAAAAAAGAAAAGCATGTCCTTATTCTACCTGGCAGCCAGTTGTCTTGCTGAAGGGAAGGTATAAAATAAATTTTTTTTTAAAAATGATTGTCCCCAACCTTTCTCTCTCCTCTTTTCTTAATTTGCTAGAGCAGTAGGAATGAACTGAAGAACCTGGATTTTTATAACATTCAAAAAAAAAAGATGAGGGATTTCCTCATTAATTCTTTCTGCTCATTAATAACCTTATAATATCATTTGCAAAAACTCAAAACTACCAAACAAAAAGCACTAGAACCTAGACCTGTTCATTTTCATGTCCCCCCTAGGGGGTGGGGACATATAATGCAATCTAGAATATAAGCTTATTTATGGAAAGGATTTTTACATAGAAATAAAGATTAAAAAAAAAAACCAGCTAAGAGGGATAGAATACCGCATCTGAATGTGTGGAACTTTGGAATGATTTTAATTTGACAGAGGTAAAAAATGTTCTTATTTTGGTCTAGGACATGCAGGAAGGGGCCTTTGTGGCTCAGACTTTCTGAGAAAGCACTGGAAACCTAGCACACCATTTTGAACTGAGGGACGACTGAACTGCTGAGAGAGAGAGCACAATCAATTATCTCTCAGGAGAGGTCTTATCTAACCGCGCTCCTAGAGCCGCCCCTGAGCCTTGAAACTCTGACAGCTACCTTTCCCAAAGAGGGCACCGTGAATGCCATTGATCCTCCAGTCGAAGTTATGAATGCAGATGGCTTCCACAAATTCACTGCTGGTCCCGTGAAAGAGCATCTGCTCGTTGATCTGAGGCACACCTCTTTTCTTCTTGAGCTGAGCCTTCTTCCTAGAAATGCATCACGGAGACATAAAACACACACAGAGGACGACCATGCCACGTGTGGCATTTACCCACTTTTTTTTTTTTCAAGGAGCAACATGCAACAGAAAGGAAGAAACAGAACAAACAGTTCCTGAACACAAATCCTAAGTGGACAAAGCCATTCTGCAAAAGAAATGATTTCCAGGCTCTGGAACCCTGTGAGATTCCTGACAATTGCTGGCTGACACTGAGACTGAAGGTGGAAAATGATACCCACAAACTACAGCTCTCCCAGACTAGGGACTGTCATTGTAAAGGTCATCAATTGTCTAAGCCAGCCAGGCATTACAGATGCCAAAAAATGGCACTGTCAGCAATTAGATGATAAAGAGTTCACAGAATCTTTACAAAGCAGGTTCCCTGAACAGAATATCTTCATCTTTTCATCCCCAGAGATCACTGACCGAGTGGAAATGAATTTTGAATTTCAGAGACGGAAGGAATATTAAGCCATCCTGCTCAATTCCCTCTCAATGCGCAAAACTCTTCTAATACATTAAAAAATATTCAATGTAGGGCTGACTGTAACAGTAAAAAATGAACTTAAAATCATTTAAAATTCTTTTGTAGGAAAATGAAGAAATAATTACATATCATTTTTGGTAGGTGAAAGTAATGAACTAGGTCTAGATGTATTAACAGAGGCAACTCCAAGAAAATAATGTTAAACAGAAAAACAACGCAAAGGGAGAGAAACAACTCAAAATAATATAGCGTATTGTACATATATGCACACCTACGTGGTAAAAATATGAAAACAGACAAAAGGCATCACAGCCATCTTGCGTACGAAGGAGAAAAGGACAAGAATAAGATCAATTCTTCACTTTTACCTGTAATGTTTTTTTGGGAAAAAATATATAAAGATGACAACATGTGACAAATACTAAATTATCCAAATCTGATTAGTCACATATGATTGCCTAATATTTCATTTTTGAAATATTTCACTAAAAGATGCCAGAGTGGAAAGGAGCCAGAGAAAGGAAGTATGGGGCTGGAGTGAGCACAGAGGATAAGGGGTCTGCCTTGATTGCATCCGAGTGGATCTGATCCACCACACATGGTCCCTCTGAGTTCCAGCAAGAGCGACCCCACAGCACAGAGCCAGGAGTAAGTCCCGTTCACAGGTAGGCGTGGTCCAAAGCAAAACAAGCCCCATTCTGAAGGGGGGGTGGGGGGAGACAAGTCAAGGGCTAGTGCCCGTGCTTCACACATGTCAGTGAGCCGGTCCAATTCCTGGCTCTTCACTACTGACAGCAAGCAACACACCCAAGTAACTCCCGAGGCGTGCCAAGTGTGGCCCCAAAGAATATTAATTTTAAAAAATGAAAGGGTTTGGGGCTGGAGCAATAGCACAGCGGGTAGGGCATTTGCCTTGCACGTGGCTGACTTGGGTTCGATTCCCAGCATCCCATATGGTCCCCCGAGCACTGCCAGGAGTGATTCCTGAGTACAGAGCCAGGAGTAACCCCTGAGCATCGGCTGGGTGTGACCCAAAAAGCAAAAAAAAAAAAAAAAAAAAAAAAAAGAAAGGGTTCAATGATGTAGCTTAGGTGGCCTGTCGCCCCTCCCCAGCGCCCTTCAACCCCCACTCCAGCCCCTGAGCATTGCCTGGGGGTCTGACAGTTGGCTATGACCCTGGTGGTCATCAGAACCCCCAGGGCCTAAAGCACTCCACCACCAGGCCAAGTGCTGATAGGAGTGGAAAAGATTCCCCCTGGATCTGATAGCCAGCTAATAAATGCCTGCTTGAATTCATTCTTCCTCTCAAGTGCTTTCTGTTTTGTGGACAAACACAAAGCCTATTTGTGATCAGCTGTGACTGTGAGAAAGAAAGGCCTCCAGCCTGACGCCAAACTCCCAGTATCCTAGCAGTCGGGCTACATCGTTCTCTTCTGAACACAACAGTTCACCACACTCTTATGCACGCCACCTCCGCATAGCCAAAAGTGACTATGAGCATCAATCTCAACTTCCTCTGCTTAAACACACGTGGTTCCTTCCACAGCAGCCTTCATGCAAAGCTTCCAGGCCTTTGTCTATTTTCAGCTGACCAGAGTCTACTGGACCCCTTCTAGGGTAAAAACCGTGAGAAGGAACAGAGACAGCCCAGAGAACATCAGACACACCGTATGTCCACGAGCAAACTCCTGGCTATGTTCTGTCACCCAGGCATCGGCATCACAGGCCGACTTTGTTTATGGATTTTCTGATCACAGCAGGTGACACTCAGGGGCAACTCCTAGCTCCGTGCTCAGGGGACCCCTCAGTGGAGCCAGTCTGGCGGAGACGAATCAAACTGGAGTCAGCTGCACGGAAGGTGAATCCCTTAATTCCTGTATTATCTCTCCAGCGCTCATTCTGCAAAGAAAGCTCCCAGTGCTAATAAACCATACTTCTCTTGGCTTGCTTTATTTCTTCAACTAATTTATAACCCTGAGGCACTAGATTTAGCTGGATAAAGTAATTTTAAATGTGTGCAGTCTTTCTCCAGAGTCAGCCTGACAGCCTGTATCCAGATGTAAATGCATACGCGCTGATCAATGGGTTCATGCCATCAGGATATTAGGGGGACGGATGCACATTAAACAAATATTCCTTTGGGAACAAGCCAGCATATTTCCACTAAGAACAAATTACGCTGACTTCATCACTTGGAACGTTATGTAATGTCTGATTTTTTTTTAATGACAAGGCTGACATTTACGGTTTCTCTAAGAAAAGTAAGAAAAACGCATTAACAACAGTTTTTGTTTTGACTCAATATTTCAATCTTTCAAGGTCTTTGATTCATTCAAACACAACCAAGTTTCTAGTTTTGCATCTTCTGCAAGTGTGATAAAGAAGAAGCTTTTTTGTTTGTTTGTTTGCATTTTCATCCAGGCTGGAGCAATAGCACAGCAGGTAGGGCGTTTGCCTTGCACACAGCCAACCTGGGTTCGATTCCTCTGCCCCTCTCGGAGAGCCTGGCAAGCTATTGAGAGTACCTCACCCACAGGGCAAAGCCTGGCAAGCTACCTGTGACGTACCTGATATGCCCAAAACAGTAGCAACAAGTCTCACAATTTGCTGTGATACGTTACTGGTGCCCACTCAAGCAAATCAATGAACAACAGGACAGTGCTACAGTGCATTTTCATCCATATTCCTGATTTAAAAATATACTGAAGGGCTCAAGAGAAAAAAAAAAGCATGCAGGCCATTGTTACTCTTGGCATAAGACTAGGTATTTACTTTTTCTCTGTCTACTCTGCACATGCGTCTCTGACGTGGCTTCACTGGAAGGACATTCTCTCCCACTTTGGTGGAATCAGGTGAGAAGAAACAAAAACAGCTCAGAGCACATCCAATGGCACCGAGTGTCCAGGAGCAAGTTACTGGCTATGTTCTGTCACCCAGGAATCATGCGGCCAGCTTTGATTATGGAGTTTTGGATCACACCCGGTGGCGCTCAGGGGCAACTCCTGGCTCAGTGCTCCAACTGTCAGAGGGGCACAATTCCTTTCAGCTAGCTGGACATCGGTCAATCCTTCTTTTTCTCCATGTTTCCTACACATCCTGCCAAAATCCTGGGTTTAACAACCCCCCTCTGGAGTCAGGAGAGTCCGCCATCCCTATTTTTTAGGCACAGGTTAGAATGAAATTTGGTTTGAAAATTCGCTCGAGCCTCTCTTAGATATCCTACATGCACTAGCAGTTCAACAGCCCAGAGAACAGGTCCTGAGAACCTGCTGGAAGGCTGGAGGTAAGGTAGCAAATCCACAGACTGCAGGCGGAGTAGGACGGGCCTGTCAAAGCTTCCCGTCCCCACTGCTTGGCCTAGCCTAGTGCTACCGAAGCTGTGCAAGAGGCCGACCCGTCCACTATGGTTCTGGTCGTCCGAAAACCAACGCTTGCCTTCCGGGGCCTCCTGCATTCCAGGTGAACCTGAAGGGCACGTCCTAAGAGTCTCTTCACAACACTGACCTCTCTTTTCCCAGCTTTGCATTCTTTTCTGCATTTATAGCAGCTCTAAAATCTCCTCTGCCGGAGAGGGCAGCTGGAATAGAGACGGGATCACTAAGAAAATGATGGCTGGAGGAATGGGTTGGGATGGGAGATGTGTGCTGAAAGTAGATAAAGGACCAAACGTGATGGCCTCTCAGTATCTGTATTGTAAACCATAATGCCCAAAAGGAGAGAGAGAGGGTATGGGGGAAATTGTCTGCCATCGAGGCAACAGGAGGGTGGGAAAGGGGGGTATACTGGGGAGATTGGTGGTGGGGAATGTGCACTGGTGGAGAGATGGGTGTTTCATCTTTGTGTGACCGTAACCCAAACATGAAAGCTTGTAACTATCTCACGGTGATTCAATAAAATTAAAATAGTACTTCAGCACTGCACTGTAGTACTGTCCTCCCATTGTTCATCGATTTAAAATAAAAAGTAGATAAATAAAATAAAATCTCCTCTCAGGGATGAGAGTGTTCAGGATGCTAAGTTGTGTGCACTGCATGTTCTGAGCTATAGCAGGAACATGATTGGGATGGAAATCAATTATGCTCTGGATGGAAAGAAATTTGCCAAGGTTTAGGACAGTGGTTCCTCATCCTGGAAGAATATTAAACCCCTCAGGGAACATTTTGGATACGACACCGTCCGGGAGGCAGAGCTCCAGGCTCCAGAGACTGGAGAAGGGTGGTAGACTGACAGGTCTCTGGCTGTCAAAGGGACCTCGGGGTTCTGAGGGAGTCCCCCGGTACACTCCCGAAGATGGAAACTTTCACTGCACTTCCTTGAGTCTTTATCCTTCCCATCCTTGGAATAATCCAACCACAATCCCCAGCTCTTACATGGGGACCGATAAAGTGAATCCTACAATATCCCTCTAGTTTCTACAATATATTCCATTTTTAGTTAATCTCTCCATGTGGATGGAAATCCAGACTCCCAAGTAAGCTTTTTATTCTCCTCCATTTTCAACTATCTTACCCCTCCCTGCCCCAACACACACACACACACACACACACACACACACACACACACACACACACACACTGTTCCCTAATACCTCATTCATAATACTAATACCTCTACTCCCCTATATCTGCCCATATAACCCTTGTATGTCTCCTTTGGAGATCTGTCCTCTGAATATATCCCTTCAGACCTTTTAGGAGTCATGCGAGCACCCCCTTCCTTTCTTCCTCTCGCCCTTCAACCATTCCTTCTTCTAGAGGTTCTTTCCTATTATAATTTAAGAAGGCTCAGGTTTCTCCTACTTTAAAAAGTTTAAAACCAAACCAAAACACCCTGCCCCTACTCCACACCACCCGGCTCACACCCCTCAGCCATTTCAATGCTGAGTTCCTTGGAAGGGTCATCAACATTTGTAGCAGAGACGCTACCATGCCAAAACCATCACTCTCCTCAAGGACACCTTAGTTTGGTTGCAAAACTCAAAAGACTTTTTTTCAGGATTTATCTTCCCGGCACTCTTTTTCATGTTACCCAAAGGATGACAGCTCTTTGTATGAGCCACTTTCCTCCTTCGACTTCTGTGAGATCACAGTTCAATGGGTACTTTCTGGTCTCCTCCTTGCATTTCCTCTCCCTCTGTCCAGCCCTTACAGCCCTCTTTCAACCTATATATACTCCCTGGTCACCCTATCAAATTTGAGAGCCCCCGTTGCTCCCCAGTTTCTAACCATGCCCAAATCAGCATCTTCAGTCCACACTAGTCTCCTGAACTTCCAGCCCATGAATCCAGGACCTCTCCCTTCTCGTCCTCCCTAAAGACACAGACTAGCACCTGCCCCTGCCTGTGAGTCCTCAGTCAAAGAGAACAAACATGCCAGAAATTTCAGAGTGATACTTTCCATCTCCCTTCTCCATCCCACCATCCGCCTTAAGTCAAGCACCAACCAGCATCATTCTGCATCCTTCAAACCTGCATCATTCTGCATCCTTCAAACCTGCATCATTCTGCATCCTTTAAATCTCAAAACTTACCTCTTTGAACACAATGGAAGTTGCTAGGGGTGGGGAAAGGGTGAAATCTAGTCAAAGGTACCAACTCTGGATGACAAAAGATATAGGTCCAAGAGGAGGAATATAGGACATGGAGAGAAGAGTTAATAGTTCTGTACTACATCACAGGAAAAGAGAATGCAATGCTGTATGATAATTTATGTGAACTAGACTTACGGTGGTGAGCATTTCATGGTAAGCACAAAAAAAATCATATTGGACATTTGAAGTTAATGTAGTGTTATTTGTCAATCATTTCCAACTAAAACGATGTATGTTTGAATATATACTTTGGTTCAGGCCAGCCAATGAGTCTTGCTTAGAATCATGAGCCTCTTAACCAAGTTTCTCAGTGCCTGTTTAATTTGGGCTGGGATATGGACGTGTCCAGCCTGCCCCACCCCTTACTATCCTTCTAGCCTCTTCTCTTGCCATTCCTTGTAACTTTCTATACTACTAAAATACGATCTTAATGCCTGTTACTCCCCTTCCTATCCAAATGTGGGCCCGTAGTTTTCTCAGTGCCTAAAATGATTTCTCCTCTCTTGCCTAGGTCGAGCTCAAAGAAAGCCTCTTTGGGGTAAGCTCCCTGAAACGCACAGCCCGCTGTGTCGGAGTAAACAGGTACCTCCCCTTGTTTCCACACTGCTCGATGTCCACTGTGACACTTTCTGGCGTGACCCATTGACTCCTTGTCTAAGCTGTGGTTCTATCCCAAGTTCCAAGAACAATGCCTGTCATCAAGTAGAGACTCAAGTGTGCGTGCATGCGGGGACACCATAAAGTCTGGTTAGCAGGCTCAGGGAGCCTGACAGACTCAGGCAGGTCTCGCCACTGTCAGAGTGAGTCACAGGTTAGATGCAACCAGAGTGACTCAGTTATTTCTGTCCTCTAGGGAGACATGGAAATGACAGGCTTCTTTACAGTGAAACTAAGCACTTTCTCCTGAGAGCAGGTGGCAAGCTCATTTATCCTCACAGATCTCTACAGGATGGTGTTACAAGAGCAAAGCCAGAGTCAAAGCAAACTGTTTCCAGAGAGATTCTATGTACCAGACGTTGGGGTGGAGTTGGGGGTCTGCTGGTATACTCAACTAGTATTTAACAAGCACTAAAATAAAGTAGGCTGGTCTGAACTCCTTTGTAGAGGCATGATTGGGACAAAAGACCCACGTTTTCATCTGAACATTTGGGAGAAATTACATTTCACAGAGAGAATAAAATCAAAGAGGAAACTTCCTCTGCAATGGAATCATCTGATCAAGAACAGAATGAAATCTTCTAAATTCATTTAAACCCAAATTATTGTCATGAATAAAAATTGGCCTGGTCCCCAGTCTCAAGACTGTAAAGAATACAAATCAAAAATCCTTTTGTTGACAAACGGGTATTAGGAGAACGAAACCTTCAATGAACTTAGTCCACACTATCCCGACTTTTAGAAGTACAACAGAATTCCATGAAATGAAACACCAAACAAAATCGGTCTAATTTCCAAATGCACAAGAATGAAATAAATTAAAGCTCTGGTATTTATCTTAAAATATTTCGGTAACAACAATTATGCAAAAAATAAAAATGGAGCTTATGTAGTAAACCTGATAAGTGTTAAATCAGAATGATTCAGAATGTCAATTAGTTTTAATTCAGAATGAAGAATGCATGTGTATTTATCAGACCATATTTCTTTAAAGGTAAAGGTAAAGGTAAAGGCTCTCCCGTTGATCGTTGATTTGCTCGAGCGGGCCCAGTAACGTCTCCATTGGAGACTTTGTTGTTACTGTGTCTGGCATATCGAATACTCTCGGTAGCTTGCCGGGCTCTCCGAGAGGGGCGGAGGAATCGAACTCGGATCGGCCATGTTGGCCGCTTGTAAGGCGAACGCCCTACCTCTGTGCTAAATTTTCCTAAATACTAAGTATCCTTATACTTATATAAAAAAAGAAACAAAATTTCATATACAAATTGAGTGAAAATATTTCACAAATCCTCTCTTCTTGGGGGGACAACCGGTGGTGTCTGAGGAACCATCTGGTACCAGGGATCAAACCTTGAGTTCCCACATGCAAAGCATATGCTTCAGTCCTTTGAGTCATCTCCCTGGATCTGCACTCAGGGATCACTCCTGGTGGGGTGTGGCATATGGGATGCCAGGGACTGAACTCAGGTCGGCCATATGAAAGGCAAGAAACCTACCTGCTATACTATGGCTCTGAGCCAAGAAACCCACGCTTTTTAAGTAACAATTGTTAGCAAAAGAACAGACTGTACAACAAGTTAATGTGGGCAATACATTAACTTTTTGGTAAGGGTCTGATTTTTTTGGTTGAGGTCAAGAGATCTAATGGCTCGTTTCCAAACAAACCTCGTTATGAGTTGAGATTTTAAATCTACAATATAAATTGTGGGCAAAACAGTTCATTTGAGGTTAAGTTTTAAAACAAGTGAATTATGAGAGACACAATTAGTGCGATCTTTTTTTTTGGGGGGGGGGGTGAAATAAATCAGTGATTCCAGAGAGTACTACTTGAATGGAAAAGCTTTGGCCAACAAAATTGGGCATTAGTTACAAAACAGAACAGGTTTTCCAGATTCCCTTGTGACAGAGATTTCCATCAAGATGAAAACTTGGAGTGTAAAAGTGTTGGAGTCTGTCCTCCAACATCACATTATGATGATGCTAGAAGGTCGGCCAGGCACTTCCTTAAAGAGCAGCTCTGTTTACTCTCTGGGATGCTCGAGCTGAGACCAGGCAAAAAATATGGCAAGGATACAGTACCACTTTAACCCGGCTGGGTCCGAGGCCCGGAGGAAGAGTTAACATAATTCAAACATTTGTGCTTGACTCTAAGACTATAAAAGTCTTGGCGGCCCAGGGAGGGTTCAGATTAGAAACTATCTCACCTGCAAAAGAACTCCCACAAGTCTAGGTTTTGAATTCTCTGAATTCTTTTAATTCTGTTGCGATCCATTGTTTTCCCAAAAAGACTAGCCACTTCATTATATTCATGTGTTTGATGGTGCAAAGGAATAAGCTGGAAAAAGAAGTTTGCATGGTTTTATTAGGGTCCTTTCCAACTGCCCTCCACAAAGCTGCTGGTCTCTCGTTTCCTCACCTGGTAGGGCACGTCAGTATTCACATTCTCCCAGTGGGGTGGCATGGGGATCGACTCATTTTCACAGATGTAACTGTCAACAGCAAAAGACAAGGCGTATCATTAGGAGTCACTGAGACTTACTGTTAATACCTTATTCTCTGCATCAATGCTTATCTACCACGTACTGATTGAAACAAGCCAGTGAAGGGAGCCCTTGGCTTCTTGCCTTTGAAATTCTGGCTAAAGGTCTTTTTAGTGCTAAACTTATAACTTTGATAGAAACATCCACCCTGACATAACACTGGAATTTTAAACATTTGCTTTGGCCTTGATTTTCCTGAACTGTCTGGAAAACAACTGGGCTTACATCAAACAAAAAATCCTGTGTACAATAAAAGAAACCACCACAGAATGATAGGTCCCCTACTGACTGGTGTTGGTACATCAGATATCCAACAAAGGGTGTGTGAAGATGTACCCCTGAGAGTCATAGTAATATAAGCAATGGTTCATTAATTTAAAATTTTTTGTTAAAATGTAATATTAAGGTTTTTTTTTTTCTCTTTTCTTTTTTTTTGCATCACACCCGGCAATGCACAGGGGTTACTCCTGGCTCATATACACAGGAATTACTCCTGGTGGTGCTCGGTGGACCATATAAGATGCTGGGAATTGAACTCAGGTCAGCCGCTTGCAAGGTAAATACCCTACCCACTGTGCTATCATTCCAGCCCCAATATTAGGTTTTTAAAAAAAGAATTTTTAAGAATATAATTAAACTGTTGATTTAAATAAATCTCTCCAACTAGGATTCTTTTAAAAGTCTTATTTAAATTAGCAGGTTTCTTTTTTCCTTTTTTTTTTTCTTTTTGGGTCACACCCGGCGATGCTCAGGGGTTACTCCTGGCTCTGCACTCAGGAACTACTCCTGGCGGTGCTCAGAGGACCATATGGGATGCTGGGATTCAAACCCGGGTCAGCCATGTGCAAGGCAAACGCCCTAGTCACTGTGCTATCGCTCCAGTCCCCTGGGTTCTTTTACTTTATAAACAAATTTATGCTTTCTATTAAATCCAATCCAAACCCCTTTTCCATATATTCAGTGTCTTTCAACAACTAAGTCAAACTGAAGTATCTGTCTCTGACTCGCTATCCTAAATGGTTCACATTAGTTCACTTACTATAGTCAGATGGTTAAATGTTTTAAAACTACCATGTTTATAAATCACTGGATGTGAACACAGAAAAAAAAATTCTTTAATGGCAAGAGGTTAGAACACTCTTTCTCTCTGGTGACTGGAGATTACTGTTAGAAAATAAATTTTAAGTCATTTATAGACTTATTTTTAAAAACTCATCTCAATTTTAAAATGATCACCCAATCGCTGTAATTCAAGATCTTAAAGGATAGGTCTAGAGAGCTAGTCCAGAGGTTAAGGCGCTTTCCAACAGATTCTGGCTGGATCTCTGGAACAGCTCGAAGTGATCCCTGATCACTACTGGGTGTGGCCCAACACCCCCACCCCCCAAATAAACAGCAATAACAACAACAAAACAACAACAAAAGGGGCCAGAGACACAGTACAGGGATTAAAGCTCTTGTACTGGACACAGCCTAACTCCAGTTCTGCCCCATACGTGTATGGGATACACCCCGAGTATGACCTGAGCACAGACCCAGGTATGACCCCTCCCCCAATTTAAGTGACTAAAATCTAAAAGTAGGGGCTGGAGTGATAGCACAGCGGGTAGGGTGTTTGCCTTGCATGCAGTTGACCTGGGTTCCCAGCATCCCATATTATCCCCCAAGCACCACCAGGAGTAATTCCTGAGTGCATGAGCTGGGAGTAACCCCTGGGCATCACCGGGTGTGACCCAAAAAGCAAAAAAAAAAAAAAAAAAACCAAAACAAAAAAAAAACCCTTAAAGTATAAATAAGTCAATAGTTCCCTCCCACTTCAGCCCTTGGTCCTGCCTCTTCCCCCAACTCTCATTACACACTGACTTCGGTTTCCTGAGTATTGTTGAACTTCTTCACACTTCCATAAACCAGACCCTGCTGCCCCCAAATGCATGAACGGTGTCTCTTACATGTCTCTTGCAGCTGGACTGTTCCCCCACACCCCACTCAATATGTTTCTAGAGAACTTTCCATATTAGCAGATACAGAGCGTGCTTACATTCAGTACCTACAGTATAATCTGGCACATAGTTGATAATAACTTCTGGTTGAATGAATGGGAGCATTCTAGTTTCTAGATGAAATCTATTTCAGCTGTAGATACTAGGTACCTACAGCTATTTAGCCTATCTTTAACTTCTTGCAGCTTTTCAGGCCCTCCCGTTGATCATCGATTTGCTCGAGCGGGCCCAGTAACGTCTCCATTGGAGACTTTGTTGTTACTGTGTCTGGCATATCGAATACTCTCGGTAGCTTGCCGGGCTCTCCGAGAGGGGTGGAGGAATCGAACTCGGGTCGGCCATGTTGGCTGCGTGCAAGGCAGACGCCCTACCCGCTGTGCTATCGCTCCAGCCCCCTGCAGCAAAAAAACCGAGTCTGTTTAACCGTCATTTTACACACAGGCTGATCTGAAATATAATTTTTCGACCAAAGACAATATGTTTGTGATTCCTAAGGAAAGTTCTCAAATGAAGACCCTCCTGAAGGTTGGGTTCACCGGCATTTCCACCAGAGGTATAAGGAATTCTCATCAAGAAAAAATGTATTAGCAAACTTGTGAATTTTTGTCAATCTGATAAAGGCCCTCCCGTTGATCGTCGATTTGCTCGAGCGGGCCCAGTAACGTCTCCATTGGAGACTTTGTTGTTACTGTGTCTGGCATATCCAATACTCTCGGTAGCTTGCCGGGCTCTCCGAGAGGGGCGGAGGAATCGAACTCGGGTCGGCCATGTTGGCCGCTTGTAAGGCGAACGCTGGAGCGATAGCACAGCGGGTAGGGCGTTCGCCTTACACGCGGCCAACATGGCCGACCCGAGTTTGATTCCTCCGCCCCTCTCGGAGAGCCCGGCAAGCTACCGAGAGTATTCGATATGCCAGACACAGTAACAACAAAGTCTCCAATGGAGACGTTACTGGGCCCGCTCGAGCAAATCGACGATCAACGGGAGGGCCTTTACCTTTGTCAATCTGATAGTTAAAAAAAAAAATAGTCCGGTATAAGCTGCATTCTCTGATTATAAGGGAAGTTGTATTAACCTTTCCAATTCTTTGTTCGTCATTCTAACAAGTTACTGGTTTTCTACTTAGAGATTCTTAGAAGAGCCTCCTGTACTACCTTTGATAATGAGCGCCAAGAGCTTTCCCAGTTTAAAAAATGTTCTTTTAAATTTTTATTAAAATACCGTTATTCACAGTTGAGTTTTAGACATACAATTTACAGCACCTATCCTACACCTGTGTCAGTATTCTGCCACTAAAAAATTAATCTTTTGGTAGCGCATAGCCTTAATTATAAACTTCTTGCCATTAGGAAACTACACTATTCACATTGGATATCTTCAGTTTTGTATATATCTGCAAGAATGACATTTCAACTCCCTTTCATTACTGGCCTATAAGCTACCTAACCGTTCTTCCTCTTTCATTATTTTGCTTATTATCCTTCATTTTGGTCCATTCTCTCCCCCTCTTGTCTTGGTTCTATGGTTTTTAAGAGTCCGTAAAGGAACAAAGCTTTCCTCTCCAAATTAACATACAGTAACAATAACATTTTCCATTATCATGTCTCATTTTTCTTCGAGATTATTAGAGGAAAAGTAGTTCCTTTATTACATCCTTTGGACCAAAGAATGAGGATACAAAGTTTACAAAGAACTTGTAATAATTCCCTGTATTCTCTAGTAGTATTTATATTTTAAAAGTATTTAAATAACTTGTAAATCATGATATTAAAATATACACTAACTGAAGAGATTAAGGCACTTGCCTGGCATGCAGCCAACCCTAGTTCATATCTCTGGTACCACATGAGGTCTACCTACTGCCAGGCATGATCCCTGAGCACAGAACCAGGAGCAAGCCCTGGCACTGCTGAGTATGCCTCCTCCTCATAAAATAACAAAATAAAATATAAGCCAAAAGTCTGAAGAAACAAACTGACAGACCTTAAAGCATTTTCTTCTTTAATCCTGTTCAAATTATCTTTGGAAGGAGCATATGGATACGTCCCATAATTCATGTGCCAATATTTAAAAAATTAATTTCATTTATGAACATGTTTCAAATGGAACAAAATTCAGTCCCTTGCTTGAGAGATTCTTCTGGAATATGGGAAACACATGCAAAGATCTTCACCTTAGAGTCCATTCCCATGAGTAACAGATGTGTAATTCCTCTCTTTTCACATGGTAGGTGATGGCAAGAAAGGAAAACTTACAACCCAGGGCACAGGGAGCTGGGCTTCTGTTCCACAGTACCCCCATCTTCCTAGGTCACCCTTCAAACAACAGATATGAAATGAATTCTAGGTATTATCTGTGGAGTTAAGTGAAGATCTCTATCTTCACTGGCCTTTAAAACTGGACAGTTCTGTGAGAATATCTCAAAGTCAAACTTGTACTCATAGGTTTAGTCAAAAGATTTAGAAAGAGACCAAAAAGGTATTTCACAATTACCATGCTAACAATTATAAAGAAATAGGGAAAAAAATTGCATGGCTAAATAAATGAAGATAACAAATAAGGAAACCCTAGCAGAAAGTAACATGGAAATTGCATCACCAAAGTTTAAAAAAATAATGGGAAGGGAAAAAAAAATCCCGAGGCAATTCACTAACCCACCCAAACCAGAATCTGGATCTGTCTCTGCCAGGTACCTGAAAGCACTGATGGAAAAGGGAGCTCTTTTTATCAGGCGCTGCTTGCCCGTGGTGAGGTTCACTTGCTTCATCTCTGTAGACAAAGACAAAGATATCAGAGAAGTCATTAGTCAGAGAAACACACTGTGCTATAAACTGTCATGAAGATTTGTAGCCGCAATATATGCGGATAAAGGATTGGGGCGCTTTCGGAGTTGCGAGTGAGCACAGTATATTAAGGGTACTTGACCAGAAAGCGATCTATTGAGTCACAGCTGTGCTATCTGGGGAGCACAGTCTCACTGTCCTGCAGATAGAGGCTCATCTCCACTGCGTGGGACGTGGAGTCCAGTCTCTTTTGAATTACACATGGGTTTGACTGGCAGGACATTAGACAAGTTTTAAACTTAGGGAAATGAAGAATACCAGGACCAGAAGGAATCACTGCCCTTCTGGCTGGAGTCTAGAGTGGGAAAAGAATGAATTCTCCCAACTCCAAAAATTTTGCAAATAATTATTTTTTTAAAAAGGTCTCCTGCCCCTGCGCCTGGCTGTCCTCGCCAGGGCCCCTTGGAGGGGGGCGGGTTGAGTTTCCCTCCCTGCCCCGAGCAAAGCTCCGGCAGCTGAAGATCTCCAGAATCAACCACCACCATGCTGAGACCACTCTCCGCACGCATGAAGGTACCGGCAGAGGAACAAAGGCATGCGGATCCCGGGGCTGAGATCTCCAAGCCTGCTCAGATCCGGGGCTGAGCATCCTCCACCCAGATCCTCCACCTTCCACTAGGCAGGAGTCACACCCACCAACTGGGCCCCTGATGCCGTGTAATCCCATCAACGATCAAGATCCAGAGACTATAAAACCCAGCTCCCGGAAGCGCGCGGCTGCATTCGCGGCCGCACAACATCTTATTATCTCATTCTTACTTTGGACAAACTGGCAGGCTACCGAATGTAACCTGTCCACATGGCAGAGTCTGGCAAACTCTCCGTGGCATACCCAATATGCCAAATACCAGTAACAATGATGGGTCTCATCCTCCTAAGCCTGAAAGAGCCTTGAATATGACACTTTTTAAAAAATCTCAGGGCTAGGATGAAGGAGACGTTACTGGGGCCTGCTCGAGGCAATCGACAACAGGATGGTCGTGATCGTTAAAAAGGTACATTACCGTTATAAAAATGAGTACAAGTCACAGAATTTCAAAATTTTACATATTTCTTGCCTTCTTTTGAAGTGGCATATCTAAATTGTTTTTAAAAGTAGAAAACCCATTTAAACTTAATATATATTTTAGCAATTATATAGTAATAAAAAGACTAATTAATACAAAAGGTATTTTTTTCTCATTCCTTCTTTGTGGTGGGCTGGAGCAATAGCACAGTGGGTAGGACGTTTGCCTTGCACGCAGCCAGCCCATGTTCCATTCCTCCGCCCCTCTTGGAGAGCCCGGCAAGCTACTAAGAGTATCTTGCCCACACAGCAAAAGCCTGGCAAGCTTTCCATGATGTATTCGATATGCCAAAAACAGTAACAACAAGTCTCACAATTTGTTGTGAGATGTTACTGGTGCCTGCTTGAGCAAATCGATGAACAATGGGAGGACAGTGCTACACTGCTACCTTCTTTGTGGTAATAGTTACCAGATCATTCCCACAAAGTCTTTTGTTTTGGGGGGGGGGATGGTGGGAGTGCTCCATCATCAGGGGCTATTTCTGGTTCTCTGCTCAGGAGTGACCCCTGACATTGCTTAGGGGATTACAGACAGTGCCAGGATCAAATCTAAATGGGCCACAAGCAAGGTAAGTGCCTTAAGTCCTGTACTATTTCCCTGGCCACCAAGTACTAGGCCCTAATGTGGGAGTCTAGTGAGCTTATCTTGTCGGACTGGCATTCATTCCAAAATAAAGGGGCCCATCGATCTAGGCAAATGTGACCCGTAAGAACATTCAGTCTCTGTTCTCAGAGACTGGCTCCCACTGGCTTCCCTGTGCAGGAAGAAGCAAGACCTTTCAGGACATGAAGGGAAACCCGTGGTACTGTCTTCTTAGCTCATCTCACAGGAGCTACTTTTCACCACTTCTACAGAGTTGGCTGGCAGCAGGTTGGTGCCATTTTTGCCAATGAAATATATGCAATGCATCCTCCACCCAGATCCTCCATATTCCAGTAGGCAGGGGTAACACACCCCAACTGGCCCCCTGGCGCCATGTAATCCCATAAATGGCCAAGACACAGAGACTATAAAATCCAGCTCCTGTAAGCGCGTGGCTGCATTTGTGGCTGCACGACATCTTATTATCTCATTCTTACTTTGGACAAACTGGCAGGCTACTGAATGTAACCTGCCCACATGGCAGAGTCTGGCAAACTCTCCGTGGCGTACCCAATATGCCAAACACATAGCACAGCGGGTAGGGCGTTCGCCTTACAAGCGGCCAACATGGCCGACCCGAGTTTGATTCCTCCGCCCCTCTCGGAGAGCCCGGCAAGCTACCGAGAGTATTCGATATGCCAGACACAGTAACAACAAAGTCTCCAATGGAGACGTTACTGGGCCCGCTCGAGCAAATCGACGATCAACGGGAGGGCCTTTACCTTTACCTTTACCTTTAGATACCAATTATTTGGACTTAGATTATTATTATGTTCTGCGATTCTTATCTTTTGATATTTTCTTCAGGGATGGAGTCTCCCCAGCAATTCTCAGAGGAATTGTAGGGACTACACCTAGTCATATCTGGCCAACTGGAACAGATGGTTCAATGCTGGGTTTGGATGGGTGATGCTGATGCCCTTCAAGTAACAATGATGGGTCTCATTCCCCTAACCCTAAAAGAGCCTTGAATATGGCACTTTTTAAAAAATCTCAGGGCTAGGATGAAGGAGACGTTACTGGGGCCTGCTTGAGGCAATCGATGAACAACAGGATACAATGCTAATACCTTCAATAATAGAAGACTGAGGGACTTAGATTATTATTATGTTCTGCGATTCTTATCTTTTGTTATTTTCTTCAGGGATGGAGTCTCCCCAGCAATTATCAGAGGAATTGTAGGGACCACACCCATCCATATCTGGCCAACTGGAACAGATGGTTCAATGCTGGGTTTGGCTGGGTGATGCTGATGCCCTTCAAGGTCATATCCAGTGGAACTGGGGAAGACCATACAGTGGCAGGAATGGAACTCAAGGCCTTGAGCATGAAAGGCCTGTGTTTGAGCTTTCAGAGCTATCTCTCCAACTCCCTGGCCCCCCAAAAAATCTTCTAAGGTCCGAGATAGTACAGGAATTAAGGTGCCTGCCCTGCATGTAGTCAACCCAGTTTGATGACCAGCACCACAAATGGTTTCTCAAGACCTACCAGGAGTGATCCTGGAGCACAGAGCCAGGAACATGCCCTGAGGATAGCAGGGTGTGATGCAAAAAAAAAACAAACAAAATAAGCAGAGAACAAACCAAAAATATTTTCCAATAAACTACACTGTCTGAAAGAAAATTCCCTACTAATTCAGACACATGTTACTTAATTGTCTACCAAACTTCATCCCCCACAGGAAGACTGATATGTATCATCTTGACCATCTGTGTACATGATGGTATTTGGTAGTGCTTCTTAAAGGGCAAATGAGTATAAGACTAAAATATGTCCCCAGTACTTTCTGCTTAGGGCACTTCAGAAAGCAAGCTGATTCGTCCCTTAAGAAACCATCTAGGAGACAGAGAAAGATTGCATTCATCTGGGGAACAAAAAGTAACAAAATAGGAGACTAACACCCAAGAATGGCCGACATTAGTACCTGGAATTTTACTCCATGGCTTGGAGGCCAGCCACACATGCTAGGGGAAAAGGGAGTTCAGATAGAGAAGGGAGCACCAAATAAAGGGTGTTGGGAGGATCCTCCCAGGATGGGAGAAGCATGCTGGAAGTAGACTATAGACCAAACATGATTGCCACTCATTGCCTCTTTTGCAAACCACAACACCCAATAGGAGAGAGAGAACAAAAGGGAATGCCCTGCCACAGAGGCAGGGGGGATGGGGGGTGGGAGGGATACTGGGATCCGTGGTGGTGGGAAATGGGCACTGGTGGAGGGATGGGTATTTGATCATTGTATAATTGAAACCCAAGCACAAAAACTTTGTAACTCTACAACTGTACCTCATGGTGTCTCACTAATAAAAATTAAAAAAAAAAAAAAAGAAACCTTCTAGAGGTTGGAGCGATAGCACAGCGAATAGGGCATTTGCCTTGCATGCGGCTGACCCAGGTTCAGTTCCCAGCATCACATATGGTCCCCCAAGCACTGCCAGGAGTAATTCCTGAGTGCATGAGCCAGGAGTAACCTCTGTACATCACAAGGTGAGACCCAAAAAGCAATAAATAAATAAATAAATAAAATAAACCATTTAGCTGCCAACATCAGCAAAAGAAGAAATGATGGTTAGTCATAAATGAGGATCTGACGGTTTTAGCTCCTGATGAGATTTTAAAAAAAGAAGAAGAAGAAGCCCCCACTTGGGCACAACAATAATCATTAAACATTTGAGCTCATGAGCCCCTTTCTGTGTAGAACCCTTAACCATTTCTGGGCCATGACTAACATAAGAGAATGGCCTAAGGTTCCCCCAACCCAACTCCAACACACTGACTTCTGCCCTAACGATGCAACTCACATGAACTGGGAAAAAAGAGCTAGAGGACTGAGTTGTGTAATAACTCAAAAGCACCACCCACCCAGTTTTTGTTTGTCTTAAAGCAGCAAACTGCTAAAGTGGACAGCCTGACCTAGGAATGACTGGCTCCAAAGGGTTTTCAAAGAATACCTGGAAACATGCCGAAATATCATAGATAAAATTCAAACAGGGAGTGGGGGTAGGGATTGCTGATTTCAAAATTAGTGGGCTAATCTGTGAAAACAAAAACAATGAAATCAGAAAACGGCAGAAGGAAAATACTTTTCTATCCAAGAATCGAACCATTAAATTTGACTCTGAGTCTTAAACTATCATTGCCTATGGCTTTATCTTTGTCTCTTAACTTATCTAGGCAATTATTAAAATAAAAAGATACCTACTTATCTCAAAAAAAACTGATGGGCTAATCGTAAAATTATAATAACTATCACATATTTCTGAGAAGAGAATTCCAGGAAGTCGAAATATATGGCAATTTCAATGTACATTAATATGGATTCTATAAACATGTAAATCTACTTTTGTATAAAATGTAATATTGCTCAAGAAGATCTTAAATTCTGAACTCTTATACAAGTATTTGTTGTGTTTTTAATAAAAAGGAATGCTTCACTGTTTGTAAAATTATCAACCATGGGCTAGACAACTACTACTACAGGGGTTAAGACCCTTGCCTTGCATGTGGCTGACCCCAGTTCGATCCCTGGAACTATTAAGATCCACCAAGCACTGTTAGGAGGGACCCCTGAGCACAGCTGGCCTTAGTCCCGAACTTCCCACCACCCAAAATATATATGTATCAAATAAATCTGATCTTCAATACTGGAGCTTTTTACCATATCAAAACTAAGTCACAGAACTATTACGGAGAATAAAACATACCTGCAAAGTCTATCTTGTAGCTGAATTTGGAAGTAGTAAAACAAATGGAACCACAAGGATTTGTTTTGAAGCTTTGTTCGATATCTTCGCTGCTAACTGAACACTGAATGTTGGTATCCGGCTTTAAGACAAACCAGAAAGATGCATTTACCAACTGTTCATGTTAATGGCTTACCTGGCCTGAGAGGTGATACTGGGTCATAAAGACAGAATGATGGGCACGAAAAACCGACTCATTGTCTGGTCTAGTTCCAGCACCTGGGGAACATCACCGCTAAGCCAGCAAGATAAAATGGCATAAGGGTTTCCTGCACCCCTCCAAAACAGAAAAAGAAAAAAAGAAAGAAAAAAATACCTCTCAATGCCATGTTATAATCCATTTTCCTGAATTATCACATTTAAAAAAAATCATTACAGTAATTACACATTCTAAGTGGCTCAAATTAAATCTTTTACAGATTCTCATAATTAAAAAAAACACAAGAAAAATAAGTAAATAAAAATAAAAACACACAAGAAAACCCACACCCTTTGGTGCATGAGTTCTAATCACCATTTGCTTTCATTACTTAGCTGTGTGTGTCCAGGACCAACGCTAGGCTGACTTTCCTAAGGTTCACTTTACATGTAAGACAGTGTTGACTGCATCAGAGTGGTTGTAAGGATGAAGGAGAGAGCAGGTAGCACACATAACATAGTGCCTGATACACAGACGGCATCTACCACGTGCTCTGCTCTGTCTCTCTGTCCACCCAGTCAGAGCACGGGAATTAACTCGGGACGAGATACACTTGCCCTCTGCACAGACAATCCACACAAAGGGCTCTGAGAAAGAGACTACTGAGAAAACAGGGGAGAAGGAAAGCCCAGGGTTAGCGGATCCCTCGCTTTCCTTTCCTCTGTGATCTTTCCAGGGACGCTGCGCTGCTCTGGAGAGGTTCTGCATTCACACACCTTCCATGCCATGGCAAGAGGAGGCCAAGCAAAGCTGCTAGAGCGAAGGGGAGGGGTACCTGGAACATGTGCCACTTCCCACACTCTGCCAGGTAGAACCAGCCCCATTGGGTATCCGACGTGTCCATCTCGTCCATGTCGTTATCTGTCCTTTTGGGTAAAAATTCTTCTGCTCTGTGAAACATCTCCTATGTCAAAAGAGTGGGAGAGGAAGACTTTTCTTAATAAACAGTATACTTAAAAAGACATTTTTTTAACTGAACTTTTTTTTTTTCTTAAAGAAGTATGAAGGGGGTGAAAGTGAAGGTGAAGAGAAAGTGCACGCAGGAGGTGGGGATGCAGGTGGATCTCCTAGAGAACTGCACCACTTGGGCTGTCACAGAGCGGGGCTCTTCCCAAACTGCCCTGTCCGGCTCTGCCACTGGGCTGTGTCCAGAGGGAAGAAGGTCTGTAGAAGATCCTCTTTTGGTTCTGGGAGCTTTTTAAATCTTTTAAAATATTTTTATTGATTGAGACTCTATGGTTTAACAATACTATTAATGATGGTTTCTCATGCACACAATTCCAACACCACACTCATCACCAGTGTACCCACCTCTCTCTCCCAAAGATCCCAACACCACTCCCTTCCCAATTCCCCCAACTCAGCTGTGTTGGTCAATTCTCCTATCATGTTGTAACTGGTACTTTGTTCCTATCTTGCATTATGTCTTTAAGTCCTTTAAGTCCTATGTATGAAAGAGATCATTCTGTATCTATTACCTTCTTTCTGACTTCACTCAGCATATAATGTTGCTGCAAACTGCATGGATTTTGTTCTTTTGCAGAGCTGCATAATGTTCTATTGTGTATATATGCCACAACTCCCAATCTATTCACCTGTAGTTGTGCGTTTGGGTTGTTCCCATATCTTGACTATTGTGCTAAGTGTGGTGCTGAAAACCAGAGTGCATATACCATTTCAAATTAATGTTTTTGCATTCGGAGGATAGATGTCAAGAAGTGGTATCACTGGGTTGGAGTTTTATTTTTTATTTTTTGCTTTTTGGGTCACAACCAGTGATGCACAGGGGTTACTCCTGGCTCATGCACTCAGGAATTACACCTGGAGGTGCTTGGGGGACCATATGGGATGTTGGGAATCAAACCTGGGTTGGCTGCATGCAAGGCAAACGCTCTACCCACTGTGCTATTGCTCTAGCCCCCTGGAGTTTTATTTTTTTTCAAAGAAATTTGTCCTTATTTGTGAAGTGTCTCAGTTTTTTAATCTGGGGGTGCCTTCATGTCTTCGAGCTACCTCAGAGCTGATGACTCGTAACTTCTTTCAATTTCATCTTTAACCAGTGTACTTGTTCCATGTCATTTTTCTTACCAACAGCCGTATTTCAGAGCCAGAGAGATAGCACAACATGATTTACATGTTGCCAACCCTGATTTGATCCCAGAGGTGTCACATATGGTTCCCTGAGTACCACCAGGAATGATCCCTAGCACAGAATGGGGAATAGCCCAAGTACTATCAAGTAGGGCAGTACAAGGATAAAAACCTAAAAAACACACAATACTGTCATTATTTAAATCATCTTTCCCAGTATTTATTTTAAGATGGCACTCTGGGGCTGGGGAGAGAGTTCAGTGTGTTAGGAACTTGCCTTGCATGCGGGTGATCTAGGTTTGCTCCCCGGTATTACACATGATATACCAAACACTGCCAGGAGTGATCCCTAAGCACAAGTCTTGGGCACCACTGGGTGTGGCCTTAGAGCACCAACACATCAAAATAAAAATGGCTGGAGTCAGAGAGATAGTACAGCAGGTAAGGTGCTTGCCTTGCATATGGCCAACCCAGGTTTGTCCCAAGCCATCCCATATAGTCTCCTGAACCCACTATGGGGGGATCCCTGAGTGCAAGTACAGAGCCAGGAGTAACCCCTGAGCACCACCAGGTGTGTCCCCAAAGCAAAACAAAGTAAAAGGCCACCTGTACCTATACCCTATGTTCATATCAGCCTTATTCACAACAGCTAAGACATGGCTCACAGGTAGATGGCTTGATAAAGAAAGAATGATATATTAGGTCATTTGAGTACTACGTACCTCTTTTTCTTGTGTGTGTGTGTGTGTGTGTGTGTGTGTGAGAGAGAGAGAGAGAGAGAGAGAGAGAGAGAGAGAGAGAGAGAGAGAGAGAGAATCTGGAAGGAACTTGAGGTGATTATGCTGAGTCAGTAAATAAATGAAACAAAATTCATAAATGGCTTCATTCAAATGGGAAATGAATACACACACGTGCGCGCACATGTACAAGTGAAATGATAGAATGCAATGAAACAACTCTTAGAGTGTGCAAAAAATAGTAGATAGTAGGGGAAAAGAGGAAAGAGGAGGAAGGTAAAAACAGTGAGCAGAAGGTGAACAGAGGTATCATTTGGTGAGGATACTGCTGGGAGTCTGATGGCAGATGGAGTTATTCTTACTCTCATGAAAAGGTATAAAGCTACGTTTATAAAGCTGTGGTTATACAAACTGCTGAACTCTTTGATCTCTGTCCAGGAATTTTCCATAAACATAAGGATTTCATGGTGTTGCAAACCACAGCTGACTAAGTAATACTATTTGACTTTAAAAATAGCATTCTGAGCTGAAGAGATGATTCAGTGGAACAAGGAGGCAAGGGTTTGATCCCAGACACCACCTATGGTTACCCAAGCACCATCACCAGGAGTGACCCCTGAGCACAGAGTCAAGAGTAAGCCCTATGCACCCTCAACTGTGGCCCCCCAAATATAAATAATACAGAATGAAATTAATATAAGCATCTGTAAGTATCTGTGCATGCCACATGAATCCATGTATGGCACCTCGGTATATCTCTATGTTCGTGCAAAACTCCTACACAGGGGCTGGAGCGATAGCACAGCGGAGAGGCATTTGCCTTGCACACAGCCGACCAAGGTTCGATTTCCAGTATACCATAGGGTCCCCAAGCACTGCCAGGAGTAATTCCTGAGTGCAGAGCAAAGAGGGACCCTGTGCATCACGGGGTGTGACCCAAAAAGAAAAAAAAAAGAAAGAAAGAAAACTCCTGGACAGAGATCTAAGAATTTAGCAGTTTTCAAATGAGTGTGAAAATATCAAGTCCCATGCGTCCATGGCTCTCATTCTGTGGTGTGCCCACACCACTCTAAGTGCTTGACAAACAGTAACTCCTTTAGGTCTCACACTGAGCCCATAAGAACAACTCTTACCCGAGACCTGTAAATGAGGGACTAGGGCTCAGAGGCATGCCAGAACGGGCAGCTGTACCCAGAGTCTGTGCCTGCGCCCCTTGCCAACACTATGCTACATCTGAGGAATTCTCCATCGATGGCTTCAGCATTTTTTAAATGTTACTTTTTGGGTCACACCCAATGATGCAAAGGAGTTACTCCTGGCTCTGCACTCAGGAATTACTGCTGGCAGTGTTCGGGGAACCACATGGGATGCTGGGAATCGAACCCGAACACGGGTTGGCCCGCATGCAAGGCAAACACCTTACCCGCTGTGCTATTGCTCCAGCCTCTGGCTTCAGCATTTCAACTGTATTGTAGTTAACTGCACATTAGCTTTGAGACAATTAAACAGTCTGGGGTAGAGAACAAATGTGGTAAGGGCCTTACTAGAGTTTAACTAAGGAAGATTAAGCTTTATCTGGGATGTTGCTTTCTGTTCCCATTCTTGAAGGATTTTTTGACGATTCATTTCAGTGGACACAACTACTCTTCGAAAATCCTCCTTGCCAAAATTCAAACTATTCAGGATGAGGCTGAAATATTTCTTAATCTCTACCATTCCTGATACTTTCTCACCTTCCTCCCTCTACACAGTTAATCAACTGTGTCTTCAGACTTGTGTGTGTATTTATTCATATTAACATGCATAAACATACATGGTTACTGGCAATTGGTTAAAAACTTGTCTTACAAAGAATGTGCACTATTTAGGTAATCTGGAAATACTCATTTTTTACAGTCATGATTTAAAATTTCCACATTGGCAGCCAGGGCCGTGGCTCTGTGGTAGAACACAGGAGCTGTCTGTGTGAGGCCCTGGATACTCTCTGCCTGGTGCCTAACGTGTGCATATGCACCAACACTGCTTTACTTGTTTGGTTGGTCCCAGGCCCACATCTAATGGTGCGCCGGGATTACTCCTGGCTTTGGGCTCAGGGATCACTTCTGGTGGTGCTGCTCGGGGAATCACGTGCAGTGAGGATTGAACTAGGGTTGAACGTATGCAAGGTACATGCCTTAACCCTTATTTTCTCTCTCTCTCTCTCTCTCCCTCTCTCTCTCTCTCCAGCCTCCCACAGGATACAAGGGTGTCTATCCTCCTTTACAAAATCAGACACACAGAATAAAACAGAGATCCAGAAACAATACATATATAGATGGCCTATACGTATGTAAACAACCAATTCCATAATGAGGAAACCAATTCCATATAGTGGGGGGTGGGAGGAGCGGGTCTTCAATAAATGGAGTTAGGAAGACTGATCAATCATGCAAAAGAATGAAACGGGGGCTGGAGAGATAGCACAGTGGGTAGGGCGTTTGCTTTGCACGCGGCCCACCTGGGTTCAATTCCCAGCATCTCATATGGTCCCCTGAGCACCGCCAGGAGTAACTCCTGAGTGTAGAGCTAGGAGTAACCCCTGGGCATCGCCAGGTGTGACCCAAAAAGCAAAAAAATAAATAAATAAATAAATAAATAAATGGTCACTACTTAACACCCTATACAAAATGAACTCAAAATAGATTAAAGTCTTGAAAACAAAACGAAACTCAGGTTATCTACTCCAGGACCTCGACATCAGAGAAGTATTTGGAAATTCAACTCTGTTGGCAAGAGAGACCAAAAGCGTGAGTAAATAAGTAGACTATATCAAGCAAAAAATCTTTTACACAGAAAAGAAACTCTACAAAAACAAACAAACAAACAAAAAAGACAGCCTGGCAATTAGGAGAAGATATCGACACACCATATATCTGAGAAAGTGTTTAATAATAAAAATATATCTCTACAACCAAAACCAAGTAGCCCTGTCAAAAAATGGACAGTGAGATGAGTAGGCATTTCCCTAAAGTCAGATGGATGACCTGGAGACACTTGATAAAAAGGTCCAACATCACTTGTTGGGGAAATAAAGGGCATGGAGCTGGATTAGAGACACATGCTCTGCATGTACAAGCTGGATCCCCAATATCACATGGGGTACCACCCCCAAGCACCACACCACAGTGATCTCTTAAGTATCGCAGAGCGTGGCCTGTCAATTAAAAAAAAAAAACACATCATAAGACACTTAATACCCATCTTCCAAGATTTCTGCACCATATCTGATGGGGTTCAAATATGGTTTGAACCATGGGAACACCTGCAAGGGCGATTAGAGGCTGCCCTAAAAGCCTCTATCTCTCTCGGAGAGCCTGGCAAGCTACTGAGAATATCCCGCTGGCACAGCAGAGCCTGGAAAGCTATCCGTGGCATATTCGATATGCCAAAATCAGTAACAATAAAAAAAATAGGAAAATGGAAATCAAAACTAAATGAGATATCATATCATACCCACGAGGATGGCCAATATCACAGAGACTAGAAACAACAAGTGTTGGCAAGAGTGTAGAGACAACGGAATCCTGGGTACACAACTGGTGGAAATGGAGATTTGGTGGCGCCACTGTGGCAAATAATATGGAGAGTGGTTTAAAAAAAAAAAGAAAAAAGAAGAAAATGGAAATGCTGGATGATACAATGCCACTCCTAGGCGTTTATCCAAAAGGTCAGAAAACACTTATTAAAGGTCCAATGTCCATTATTCACAATAGTCAAAACAGAATCAACCTAAAGACCCACCCTGCTCAAGGAGACTTGCCAAAGATGTGGTGTATTCAACAGAACACTACTTAGCCATTAAAAAGATGAAATTGTGATAAAAAAAAAAAGATGAAAAAAATGGTTGGGACTCGCAGTGATTATGCAAAGGGAAGTAAGGAAATGAAAGACAATTGCTCAGGCAAATGAATTGGTAAGAAGAAGCAATACTGACTCCGAGACCCAGTAAAAGGGATGGAGGTGATATGAGGGAAGTGTGGGAGAAGGAAGGGATGAGATGAGGGGTACCTTTTGGGCAGGAGGGTGGGGGAAATGGCATCTTTGGTGGTAGGAATGGAGACAACTCCACACACAGAGAGGAAAGAAGCAGAATCCCTGAAATTCCAGAATATTGTAAACGGAGAGAAAATGAAATTTTTGAGTTACATAAAATAAAATGCCCAATTCATCTCTAGAAGCTGTCCAACTGGGGAGGTTCCCAAGCCCTGCCTAAGTGAGTTTCCTCGTCCCCAAATGGAGATGAAAAGGTGATGGTTGGGAAGGAGGAGGCAATGCAGGGATGTGCCAAATACAGTACCTGAGATGAGTGCAGGGGCGCGTTATTTTTCACTCATGTTTGGAAACGCTCTCCAAGGGACGCTTTGTGATTATTTTCTGGATTTTTCCTTCATGTTTGAAAGTTGGCTGGCTGCTAGGAAATGAAAAACAGAATACCCTAGGATCAAGAGCTTCTGATTTGGAACCGTGGTTTTTACCTTACACAGTTCAACACACATTAAAGGCAAAGAATTCTAGTTCTACTTCCAATCAATGGTCCAGGGTAGTTGTGCAAAGAGAGAAAGCTTGTAAGCAGAGCTCCATCCTTCTGAAAATGGAGCTTGCAAGTACGAAATGCAAGTGAAGAGTTAAGGAAACACTTGGCCTAGGAGTACTTTCACTTGTGTTAGAAGAGGGAAGGGAAACAGAAATGTACTCTTTAGTGCAGAATGCGCTAAGACTGCCACACAGTTTCTGACATCACACTGCACCTGAGAGCAAGTCTACTTGTGGAAACAGGTTCACAGGAAATGTTCTAACAACTTCCTGTCACAGGTGAGCTTTGGGTTGAAGCCTAGGAAGACTCATCTTCTACGTGGCCCTAGTTTAGATAGGACAGTACCTAGACAGGTCTCCCCATCCAAGCAAACAATCCTAGAGAACTTCAAAAAGAAGGAAATTATTGGTCAACTTACACCTTTTCCACCCTCCACCACCCAATGTGTGAGTGAGACCATTATTCTTGAATTAAAGTTAGGGAACAACCAAAGCCAAGAAAATTCAATTACTCCACCTGGAATCAGAGTTAGCACGTCAAGGAAGATTTGGAAAATACCCCAAGTCCTCCAGCCTCTCCTCTATTGCTGAAGCCTAGTCTAACTATTTCGCTTAACAGACACTATGGCTCTCTTTCCAAAGATCCATTTCCTAAGGCTGAATCTTAAGAGCTTTCTACCAGGAGTTTCTCATCAAAAGAATGCCTACTCTGTACAAATAGGCTCCAAGAGTAAGTGAAGTTTCAATGAGTAACTTTAAAATAGGTAACTGTTAATAACGGCTCTAAGTTAGAATACAGTGACAGGTGATAAAAGGAATGCATGCAAGTTGGTCAGTCAGGGACTAGGTGCTTAAAAAACATTAGCTGAATGAACTAATTCAGCCACAACGGCACTCATTGTTTCTCTCTGAACCAGTAGATGATTCTTCTTGCATACCAGGCTGTGAAGGCAAAAATAAACAAACTGAAAACAAACAAAAAATCTAGTACAAAGCAGCAGTGCGCGTTGCAGTTTTCAAGTGCAGTGAGTATGGCTGGCTAAGCCTATCTATCAGGCTATCAATTCCAAAAAGATCTTTTGGTGGAACCTGGAAATAGTCTGGTTCATCGAATTCAAGAGGCTATATGAAAACAGAGTTTAAAGTCCAAATTCTGATCTATGGTAAGAAAATAATGTCACCTTCTAGATTAGTTGAAAGTTTTTTGACATGTTTATTACAATAAGCAGAATATGATGAACTGCAGGGGCTGGGGTGGGTAAAGGAAACCAGAGGAGAAGAGAGATGGTTCAGTGACTGGGCATGTGTGGTTAGCATGCAAAAGGCCTCCAGTTGAATGCCCAGCACCACAAAGTCCCCTAGCACTGCCAAGGGTCACTGAGCACTAAGCTGGGACTAGCCAATGTACCCCATTGGGTGTGGTCCCCAAACCAAAACAACAATGACCAGAATCCCTTGCAGATATCATCTATGGTAATGAAAATTTTCTTATCTCTTATGTGGAGAAAATCCCAAGTCTAGCATTAAAAGTGTCAAACCAGGAGAAAACCTGAATAAGGAACTCTGTGGTTCCTCTTTCCAAGATGACCACATTTCAATTAGCAGAAGAGTGTTATTTTTAAAATAAAAGTACACTTGAAACTTTGTTAACAGTCTTGTGAATCATGGTGCCTAAAGAAAACCTGAAAACAAGGCTGGAATTTGTTAGTTTGGGGGTCAGGCACTTGCCTTGCGTGCTACTGACCCTGTTTGATCCCTGGCACCCACCAAAGCAATGCAGCCTGTGTGTCTGGAAATTACCCTAAGGATACCACGCAACTACAGAAACACTTTTTTTTTTTTCAAATGGAGTAGATTTCAGTACAGGCGAGCACCTCCAGCATTTGCATCAGGATCTACAGCATGACCAACCCCAACCCCCACTAACTGGCTGGGTCACAGAAGTTCTACCTCTGGCATGTGCAGCCAAGAAGAGAGGGACTCCCCCTCTCTCCAAGCCCAGTCAGCCGTGAGAGAGACTCATCGGCTTCAACACCCACGGGCAGAAGCTCCATTCTGAACAGTAACACTGAAAGCAGTTCCTTTGCTTCCTCCCATCCACGGGATTCCTTCCAGGAGTAGGTCCAGAAGACCCAGGGCTGTCTCCACCATTCCCACCCACGCCTGCCCAACAAGCAGGATGTCATCTGGCAAAGATGTCCTGGAACTCCAGGATCAATACTACAGGGGTCTTCCCCCAAGGGGAAAGGCAGCCCACATGGATACAGAACCACACATTCTTGGGGAGGGGAACTGCTTTCTTTGGAAGAAGGAGCAGACAATCCTTATGCTACAGCGTGTTACAGAAACCATAGAAATCGTTCTGAAAGATAATGAAGGGAAGGCCCGAAGCTCTGAAACTAGTGAAATGGCTGAGCAGGAGGGAGGCGAATAGAGAGAACCAGAGAGAGCAAGAAAAGCTCTCCGGGATGCGAACCCACCTGGGAGGTATCTGACAAGGAACAATGAGGATGGGTGGTAGGGTAGACTTGAGACCAGGGTAGAAAGCTCCATGGCCCTAGGGGCCAAACACCAGGCCAGCATCCAGCGTGAGACGGTACGGGCATCCATGGTAGTCTAGAAGAATGCATGCAGGCCGAGATCGCATCAGCTTAGGGATTACCCGGGAGCAACCTCCCAAGTACTAATTAGTGCCTGGTGGAATGGACAAAAAAAAAAAAATGTGAGGACAGCTTCCAAGCCATGTGCAACCATAAAAGGTGGGTATCTACCAGCTCAGGCAACTTCCGCTCAACCACTGAGTAAATAGTTCCACTCCAAAGCGTAAATCATGCCTATACTTAGAGGGGCTAGCAGAGGAAAGAAATGGGGAGGGGGCAGGAATATCTGAACAAGGGCATTAGAGGTACACATGATTAGAAAGGGAGTGTGTACACTGAGTTCAATCAAGCCAATGCAGATCATCAAATGACTCAACAACAGTAATGCTCAAACAAATTCCATATTCAACAATGAGAGGGCGTGGGGGTCCAGAAATGTAGCTCATAGATTCAGGGCCTGCCTGGCTGACCCAAGACTTGAGTCTGATCCCTGGCACCCTCTGAGTGCAGGAGTGATGTGTCTGTGGTGCAAAATAGCCAAAAGTATGAACCCTCCCCCACCTCCCCGACCATAAGCACCATAATCAAGTGGTCTTGGTGGCCTTCAGGCACCATCAAATCTCTGGGTCCCTCACTCTACGACCCTTTTATAAAAAAAAATAGCAAATTTGAAAAATAAAGACACAAACTGTCACCCCAGAAAATACCCAAAATATATATTTTGTGTGATTGGGTCTACAAAGGGCTGGAACAATAGCGCAGCGGGTAGGGTGTTTGCCTTGCATGTAGCCAACATGGCCGACCCAAGTTCTATTCCTCCACCCCTCTTAGAGAGCCCAGCAAGCTACCTAGAGTATCTCGCCCACACGGCAAAGCCTGGCAAGCTCCCCATGACGTATTCAATATGCCAAACACAGTAATAACAAGTCTCAAAATGGAGACATTACTAGGCCCACTCGAGCAAATCGATGAACAATGGGAGGACAGGTCTACAAAACCCAAGTACACAAAATAAGGCAATAAAGGAATAAAACAATAAGGAGATGAGAAATAATAGCATAAGTAAATGATGACATTACAAATGAATGGACTAAACAATAAAATGAAAAGGAAGTCAAGTGAACTATACAGGCATGTGTTTTGGTTCTTGGGCCAAATTTGGCACTCGGGATATTCCTGTCTCTGTGCTCAAGGGCTACTCCTAGCCATACTGGGGGACCATATGTGGTGGCAGAGATTGAAGTATAACATCAGTATGCAAGGTAGGCAATCACATATGTAGTTTGAACAAGGGGAGGGGGGAGTAGAATGGGGCAGGGTGAAGAAAAGACAGACAATGGGAGAGGGAAGTGAACTCTGGGCAGGAACTGGTGATGGACTGAGTTATGCATGAAAGCCTATCACTAACAGTATTCTGTATCATGGTGCCTAAATAAAATTTTAAAACAAAATGTCAACAAAGCAAGAAAAAAATTAAGTGTGTTGAAATGAATAAAAATTAAAACCCACAGTGGGACTAGAGATGAAGCTCAGTGATAGAGTACATGTTTTACATGTGTGAGGCTGTGGGTTTGAGCCCCCACCACAGCAAAAACAAACTACAGGAAGGAGAAGAAAACAACTAAATTTACAGTAACACCAAAAGTAAGAGAATACTGAGGTGTAAGTTTAACAAAAGATGTGCAATATTTGCAAGACTGAAAATTTCAAAACACTATTGAAACTAAAAATTTTTTTAAATGAACTTTTAAAATCCCATGTTCGTGCACAGACTGAAAACTATCTGCGGGGGCGGGGAGGGGGGGTGTGTTAATCTGTGGCTGTGCCTAGGGCATCATATGTAGTGTGGGAGATGGAACCCATGTCAGCCACAAGCAAGGCAAGTGCCTTACCTGTTTTCCTGTATCTGTGACCCCTAGACTTAATTTTTTAAGATGGCAATACCTCCCAAATTGATCAAATTCAACAAAACCCCTACCAAAAATCCATGTTGGAGAACCCAGAATTGTCAAGCAATTCTGAGAAAAAAATAAAGTTGGAGAATTTACCTTCCCTGACGTCAAAACATAGTACAAAATCCAGTAAAGAAGAAAGGGTTGAACCACCATTGAGGATAAACATTTTATAGGTCAATGAAGTAAAACTCAGAGTGCAGAAATTAACCCAGGAATTTCATTTACAGTCCAGAAATTCTATTTACAGTCAACTGATTTCCAACAAATATGACAAGACAATTTAAAGAAGAAAGAACGGTCTTTTGAATAAATAGTATGGGGACAATGTAGAAGAATGCAGTTGAATCCCCTCCATTATAGTATACACAAAAATAAACAAAACTGGATTATAGTTCTAAATAGAAGAGCCCCAGCTATAAACGATATAAAAGTCTTAGAAGAAAACAAAGGCCTAACCCTTTGAGACCTTGGATGAAATAGCAGTTTCTTATATCTGACACTGAAAGTACAAGCAACAAAGGAGAAAACAGATGAAGTGCAATAAAATCAACTTCTGTGCTAAAGATCCTTTAAAAAAGTGACCAAGACAATCTACAAAACCGGAGAGGACAACTCCAAATCATATCCAGAGTACATAAAGATCTCCAAACACTCCATTTAACATAGGAAAATGGGCAAAAGATTTGAATAACTTCAAATCCGATTGAAACACTACTCCAGAGAAAATACGTAATGGCCAATAAGCACATGAGAAGATAGTATCATTAATCATCAGGGAATATAAATCAATGAGCTACCACTTTGTACTTACTTGGATGTTCATAATTTTTAAAAAAGACAGACAATAGTCACATTTTGGAAGATGTAGAGAAACTAGAGACTTATCAATTTTTAATACATTCAAATACTACTCTTCCTGGTTCTGTGCGCAACAATGACCCATGGCAGTGCTCAGGGGATCATATATCTTGCCAGGGGTTGGTAGGATCAAAACACCTTTACCCCTGTACTATCTCCCTAACTCCCAGAGGCCAAAATGACAGGATTCCACTAACATCTCCAGAACAGGCTAGTCTGGAGGGGCACAGACCATATGAATGACTGCTCAGGGATGGCAGGAGCAGGAGGGAGGCGAATGACTGCTACTGGAAAGGAGTTTCTGTTTGGATTTTCCGATAAAAAAATGTTTTAGAATTAACAGGCAGAGCCCAAGAGATGGGTCCATAGTAGAAGCACCCGTCTTACTAGCAGGTCAGGGGATCAGCTCTGGGTACCACCTACAGGCCCAGAGTCTGGCTCTGGTGTCTCTCCTGCCCTGGGTCCCCTGCACCAACAGGGTACTACAGCCAGGTGCACAAGTACCAGAAATAGGGCAGATAACCCTGGCAAGCACCACAACTTTGGTGCTTGCCACATCCTTTGGGATGCAACTCCCCACAGGCATAGGTTCAAGCATCACAAAGTGTGTGGCTGCACCGTGGACAAGTGTGTGGACAGCAGAACCAGGTGTCAACATCCAGTGAGCACCACACCACCAGGCGTGCAAGCACCACAGGTATGTGACCAACCCCAAGTACTGCCACAGCAGGGAAAGGCAGGCAATCCTGCCTCCAAATGAGAAAGGACAGCTGTGTGGGAAAGACGCTTCAGAAGCAAAGGATTCTCAAGAAAACAGTCCAAGATTCATGCCTGAACAGTGAACAAAAAGAAAACGTGTGTTTTTAAATTAAGAATAAATTACTTGAAAGAAACAAACATATATTGTGCACACACACAAAATCAGGATAGATAAAGTCGAACATCTAGTCCTTCTCGACCAGGAGTGTGCTTCCATTTGAAAGCACAGTCATGATTTTACTCAGCACCAAACAGCATGAAGATCTTACAATTTTTCACTTTCTAGACTTTGTATGAAATAACTCCTGTAACACTCCTGTAACACGTTACTGGTGCCCACTCGAGCAAATCAATTAACAGGAGGGTAGTGCTACAGTGCTAACAATAAGCATTATTTAAAACTTTATAAAAGAACCCAAGCACAAAAATTTGTAAGAACACAACCGTACCTCATGGTGTTTCACTAATAATAATTAAAAAAAAAGTAAAAAAAAACTTTATAAAAGAGGGGCTGGAGCAATAGCACAGCGGGTAGGGCCATTTGCCTTGCACGCAGGCAACCTGGGTTTGATTCCTAGCATTCCATATGGTTCCCCGAGCACCGTCAGGAGTAATTCCTGAGTGCAGAGCCAGAAGGAACCCTGAGTGCTGGGTGTGACCCAAAAAGCAAAAAAATAAATACATAAATAAAGAGTAAATCTTTAAAAAAAATTAAAAAAATAAAACTTTATAAAAGGTGAAATTGACAATCGATTGTATGTATTTAAGGCGTATAATGTGGGAAGTTCTGACAAGTAAATATCTATGATTATGCATGAAACTGCTAGAATCAAATTGATAGTGTATCACCCTCATATTCTGATGCTTCTCTCCTGCCTTCAGGAAAACACTATTCTTTCTTTCCCTACAAATTCATTGTCTTTGTAAACAATTTTTTTTTTTCAGCTTTTCTGGGCCACAGCAGCAGTGCTGAGGACTCATTCCTGATTCTATGCTTAGGGACCAATCCTGGTGGTACTGGAGGGACCACGTGTGCAGCTGGGGATTGAGTCAGGGTCAGCCTCATGTAAGACAAACACCTTAACCGGGTACTATACTATCTCTCCAGTCCTATCCTTTCTTAAACATAGGTTTTCATGGAGTCTTTCAGAAGGCATTCTCTGCTGTCTGGCTTCTTTCGATCAGCAGGACTAGCTGAAATCCATTCTACGTGTTAAGTTCATTTCTTTTGACAGCTCTGCATATTCTATTGTATCAAAATATCCAATCAATCACTTACAGACGGAAAACCTGGGTTGTTTTTCATTTTCGCTATTACAAAGAAGGTCACTCTAGGGGCTGGAGTGATAGCACAGCGGGTAGGGCTTTGCCTTGCATGCAGCCAACATGGCCGACACAGGTTCGATTCCCAGCATCCCATAAGGTCCCCCGAGCACCGCCAGGAGCAATTCCTGAGTGCATGAGCCAGTAGTAACCCCAGAGCATCGCTGGGTGTGACCCAAAAAGCAAAAAAAAAAAAACCAAAAAAAACAAAAAAAAAAAAACAAAGAAGGTCACTCTAGCTTTTATATACACATCTTTGTAGAAATGTATTTTACAAAAAATTTTTTCTCCAGTCTTGGTTTAATTTATCATCAATCCAACAACATGTTTTGCATATCAAACATTTTTTAATTTTGACAAAGTCCAGCTGATTAATTTATGGATTATGGTTCTGGAATTTTATCAAAGAAACCTTTGTCTAATCAACACTGAGAAGGTATTTCTCCCAATTTTTCTTCTTGGAGTTTCTAATACTGGTAAATGCATTTAGGTCTTTTTAAAAAAAATGATACATGTAATTTATTAAAATTCCAGTATGATTTATTGATAAAATTGCATTTTCTCTGCTGAATCCTATATTTATGTTTTAAGAATCAGCTGTCTATGTCTATAGTTCTATTTCTAGACTTTCTCTTCTGTTCTAATGATCACGGCCATGCCGCCAGGATTATGCTGCTTGGCTTGTCATTTCATACTTAATCACTAATCAGATAGTATCAGCTCTCCAAATCTGTTATTTTTCAGAATTGCATGGTTGTCTTGGTCTTTTCAATTTTGGGTTGAATTATATAGAAATTTATCTGGGGAGAAAGGGTATCTTTAATAATATTACATGTACTAACCAATGGATGAGGTATGTTTTGAGTTATGTAGGTCTTATTTTGGGCTGGCGTGATAGCGCAGCAGGTAAGGGCGTTTGCCTTGCAAGCGTCCAACATGGCCAACCTGAGTTCGATTCCTCCGCCCCTCTCGGAGAGCCTGGCAAGCTACTGAGAGTATCTTCGCCTGCGTGGCAAAGCCTGGCAAGCTACCCATGGTGTATTCAATATGCCAAACACAGTAACAATTGTCACAATGGAGATGTTTCTGGGCCCACTCGAGCAAATCGATGAACAAAGGGAGGACAGTGACAGGTCTTATTTAAAAAATTCAGTTATATTTTTATAGTTCTCAGGTATATATCTTGTACATAATTTAGTAAAAGATCTGTAGCACTGTAGCACTGTCCTCCCGTTGTTCGATTTGCTCGAGTGGGTACCAGTAACATCTCACAACAAATTGTGAGACTTGCTGTTACTATTTTTGGCATATTGAATACATCACGGGGAACTTGTCAGGCTTTGCTGTGTGGGCGAGATACTTGCAGTAGCTTGCCAGGCTCTCCAAGAGGGGCAGGGGAATTGAACTCAGGTTGGCCATGTCGGCCGGGTGCAAGGCAAACCCTTACTCACTTTGTTATCGCTCCACCCCATAAAAGATCTATTAAAGTATATTTTGTATTTTTAACACTTTTTACGTTGGAGTAGCATTTTCAACTTCCAATTCTGACTAAAAGTTGCTAGCATGTAAAGACATCTTGACTTTGGTAGATGAATCCTGCATCTAACAACCTTACTAAATTCATTTATCAGTTTAGATTTTTGGACATTCCATCAAATTTCCTATGGTGGCCCATAAACAAGTCACTATATTATCTATAAAATATCCTATCAAGCCATCATACTTTCCAAAAAGACATCATAACAAGAAATTTGCACTTGTCTAGCAAATATATATATATATATATATATATATTCTTGCTTTATTGCAGTTATATTCTTCATTACAATGCTGAACAAATAATATGATTCTTATTGAATAATAAGATAATAATAATAATTCACTCTGCTCTGAGGGAGACAGTATTTTGTCTTCCACTATTTCATTATTAAGTGGGATGTTAGATGATTGGTGTTGATGTAGAAGTCCTTCATGGCAGGGGTCCCTAAGATCACCCGCAGGCACACAGGACTCCAAAGTTGTTCTGCTCATAGTTATAACTTGCACTGTAGCACTGTCATCCCATTATTCATTGATTTGCTCGAGCAGGCACCTGTAACATCTCCATTGTGAGACTTGTTTTTACTGTTTTGGGCATACTGAATACACCACGGGGAGCTTGCCAGGCTCTGCCGTGTGGGCGGGAGGCTCTCGGTAGATTGCCAGGCTCTCCAAGAGTGATGGCGGAATCAAACCTGGATCGGCCGCATGCAAGGCAAACGCCCTACCCGCTGTGATATCGCTCCAGCCCATATAACATACAAAAATAAATATTTACAGACTGAAATACGCAAAGGGAATAAATACATGGGGTGAAGTCCAGAGGAAGCCCAAATGTCTCCTTCCAAGTTGTTCTGCTCATAGTTATAATTCACAAAAATAAAAATTTACAGATTGAAATAAACAAAGGAGATAAGCAGTTGGGGTGAAGTCCAGAGAAAGCCCACATGTCTCCTTCCAAGTGAAGGGGCAGGGAACATACCTCATTACTGAAGCAACCATATGTAACGCCAAACACACTGTTGCATCTACGGGATTCACGTGAGCCTGTGTCCAGTGTTTATTTGGGGAGTCATGCATGTAGGTATACAGCACTTGTGTAACTGACCGTTTCCAAAATTCCAGACCTTCAAAGGAAAAGTGGGTGATCACTGCTAAACGCTAAGGACAAACTGCTGTGGAGTGGCTCAACATGAAAATAACTGCATTGGATGAACCATTCCAATAACTCCAGTCCCACGGAGCTGGGCAAATACAGTCATGCAAACACTATTCCTTTCTTGGGAACATACAAGGTTTTAGAAACCCAGGTTACTACAATGACCCATTTCTACACACTCCTCATGAAAATGAGCAAGTTGTCTTCTGTTCATAGATTGCTGAGAACTTTTTATAAAAATCAGAAATAAACACTAGATTCCTTGTCAAATACTTTTCCCATGTATACTTAAGTGATCACAGTTTTTCTTTCCATTTTTATATAGTGACTATATTGATAGCTATAAAAATATAAAACCAACTTTGCACTTACTGATAAGTCAGTTACAATACATTAATCGTCTATCTATATTATTCAATTCAATTTGCTAAAATTTTATTTAGAATTTTTACATCTGTGCTCATTAAAGATATTGGTCAGTGAATTTTCTTGAACTGGAATGATTTTGGCACCAACATATGGGCATCTCATAAAATGAGTTACTGAATAGCTTCCCTTCAACTGTCTGCAAGTTTACACAGAATTGCTAGCATTCATTCCTTAAATGTATAGTATATAATTTACCAAGGGAACCAACCATCTTTGTGATTTTGATAAAAGAAAATAGTTTTCCTTATGGGTAGATATCCTTACACATCTGGAGTTCTTTAATAGATTTGGACTATTTGTTTTATTTTTTCTTGAGGAAGAAGAAGTTTGTATCTTAAAAAAATATGAATATCTTAAAAAAAACTTTATTAGTTTGTATCTTAAAAAATATGAATCCATTTAATCTAAGCTATCATACTGGTTGACATTTTACTATTTACAACTTTTCCTTTTTTAATTTCTATAGAATCTATGATATACCCCTCTTGTTCTCAGCAATGAAAATTTATATTTTTTTTTCTCTTCACATGCCTTACAAGAGGTTATTGATTGCATGGATGCTCCCAAAACACCAATTTTTGGTTTAGCTGTTTTTCATTTTCAGTGATTTCCACTCTCCCATGTTCTTGCTCCTGATTAAACCTAATTTGTTGTTTTTCTAGCTTTTTAAGTAGGAAACAGTGGTTATTGATTTGTGACATTTCATTTCTAACACAAGACACTGGCATATCAATTTATATAAATTTAGCTAAAAAGTTACAAATTTCTCTCAGTACCGTTTTAGCAGCATACCAGAAAGTGTTTTCATACTTTGTATTTTTCTTAACTTGTTACCAATATTTTATTTTGAAGTATCATTTATAACATACTTAAGAACTCTACAGATCTTTCTGTTACTGATTTATAATTTATATCCATTTTGATCATACAGCAGTCTTTGTATTACTTGGATTCTTTTCAGCTGGTGGTTTCTTAAATAGCCCAAAAGGATGAACTCTCATTAACCATTCTCTGCGTAGTTAGAAAAAAAAATATTTTTTTGGTGTTTCATGAAATTTTTGCCACATAGCTAACTGGCCAAAAATTAATAAGAAATAAAGGAAGAAAGGAAGAAAGGAAGAAAGGGGGAAAGAAAGAAAGAAAGAAAGAAAGAAAGAAAGAAAGAAAGAAAGAAAGAAAGAGGGAGGGAGAGAAAGAAAAAAAGAAAGAAAGAAAGAAAGAAAGAAAGAAAGAAAGAAGGAGGGAGGGAGGGAGGGAGGGAGGGAGGGAAAGAAAGAAAGAAAGAAAGAAAGAAAGAAAGAAAGAAAGAAAGAGAGAGAGGTATATTTAAAGACGACACAAAAACATGAAAAAATAATAAAATTAAAGATATTTCTCACTTTATGGTAATAACACACAAACTTGTTTTACTGATTGTAACTATCATTTACCTGTGAAAGCTCTTGTTAATTCATTTATTATACACTGTAGTGTGTTGAGCTGGAGCGACAGTACAGCAGGTAAGCTTGCACGGGGCCAACCGGGGCGACCCAGGTTCGATTCCTCTGCCCCTCTTGGAGAGCCCTGCAAACTACCAAGTACCTCGCCCACACGGCAAAGCCTGGAAAGCTCCCCGTGATGTATTCGATATGCCAAACACAGTAACAACAAGTCTCACAATTTGTGGTGAGATGTTACTAGACCCGCTTGAACAAATCGATGAACAACGGGAGGACAGTGCTACAGTGCTACAGTGTGTTGATGACCTTCCTAGAAGTGTGAAATCAGAATACAACATATACAAGATTACATTTATCAGTTGCACAAAGTTGGTTTCTTCTTTCATAGATTAGGAAATGAAACCAAACAAACCTAAATATAGTAAAAGTTTTCTTACAGTCAAACAATTATTTTCTTTTACAGCTAAACTGCCCTATGACCATAATCCCTAAGGATTATGTGGTAAAAATGTTTGCAGTGAGGACACTTGTGGTTGAACTACTGGACTGGGAATGAATGAGGTTGGGAAAGTGTACTTTGCCATTGGGTGCAATGGGATATAAATGTCAGCTAGGACAAAGCGGTCAATCCGGTCAACAGGGTTGACCAAGTCTTCTCTATTGTTGTTTATTTAACCTAGTCTATTAGTTACTGATGTATTAAAATACCCACATATATAAAAAACATCATGAGACAAGAACAGTAGAAACGAGGGCCTGGAGGACTGGTTCACAGAAGCTTGCCACAAGTGGGCAGGAAGAGGGCAGTTAGGATAGAGAAGGGACCATTACGACAATGATCGTTGAAATAATCACTCTGGACAAGAACTGAGTGCTGAAAGTAGGTATAGGGATATACATGATAACCTTTCAATAGTTGTACAGCAAACCAAAATGCCTAAAAGGGAGGGGTGGGGAAGGGAGGGAAGGAAACTGGGGACATTGAAGGTGGGAAACAAAAACTGGTGAAGGGACAGGTGTTGGAACATTTTATGATTGAAACCCAATCATGAACAACTTTGTAACTATGTATCTCACAGTTTATTTTTTTAAAGTGAAAATAATTCAGTGTAATAAGATTGATCTATTTCTCCTTGAAGCTATTAGTTCTGCCTCATGTATGATGAACTTATTAGGCTCATCAGTGTTACTTATTAGCTGATTTATTATTAGGCAATGTCATTCTTTATCCCTGATATTATGAAGATCTATCTTAATATGAATTACCCCCAATCTTCTCTTCATTTTGCCTTCATACACAAAGTGTGTTTGCTATAAAGGATTTATTCTAAGACTTGTTCTAAGGTCTTGCTCTTTAATCCAGCTGATAATGCCTTTTAATTGAGATGTTTAGAGTATTTACCATTGATTATTACTGGCTGAGGTTTAACATCTTGCTATAAATGGGGTTTTTATTTTGCCCTACCTGTCCTTTTTCCTCTTTTCACCTTTTTCCATCTTATTTTGGATTGAGTACTTTTCCATTTCATGTACTCTGGTGCCTTACTAAGTCATGGTCTACACATGGTCTACTGGGATACTTAAGACACACTGTGTTTTGTTCCAGACTAGGACATTAAAGCAAAAGTCACCATCAAGTGAGGCACACATCATTTTTATATAAAATTTATGTTTATATAAAACATAAATTATATAAAAGTTATGTTTATAATAAACATAACTTTTATATAAACAAGTTATATAAAAGTTATGTTTAAAAAACATTATTAATGTTTTAAACATTAGCATTTAATAGCATTGTCTAAAAACACAGAGGGCATGTCTTAGTAGAAAGTGGAAAAAGCTGCTAAAAAAGTGATGAGACATGACATGAGCATATTCTATTGGAAAAACCTAACAGACAAACTTACTCCAAACAGTAGCAACAAGCCTTCAATTTATTAAAAACAAAACACTGTATCACTGTCGTCCCTTGTTCATCGATTTGCTCAAGCGGGCACCAGTAATGTCTCCATTCATCCCAGCCCTGAGATTTTAGCAGCCTCTCCTTACTCATCCTTCCCAATGCTGCTCTATTGGAGGCTCTTTCAGGATCAGGGGAATGAGGCCCTGCAAGCTACCGAGGGTATCCCGCCCGCACGGGAGAGCCTGGCAAGCTACCCATAACATATTCAATATGTCAAAAACTGTTAAAGCAAAACAAAACAAACAAAATAAAAAACAAACAAACACCGTAGTATATGTATACTAGAATGTGAGGTACAACTATATGTATCTTTACTTCCCATGTACTCTAAAAATGACTTCAAGTTACTAGCTTTTCTAGCCTCTGGCACAATGCTTCCACCATCATCACTAATTAGCAAAACCAACTAAACAAACAAGTAAATAACACCTGGTAGGACTGCCACTGAGCTTCATGTTACTATATGTATTTGTGACAATCCTCATCTTACTTGACCTACCAGTAATACTCTGGGCTGCAGCGACAGCACAGCAGGTAGGGCATTTGCCTTGCATGTGGCCAACGTGGCCAACCCGAGTTCAATTCCTCCGCCCCTCTCGGAGAGCCTGGCAAGCTACAGAGAGTATCTCGCCCGTGCAGCAAAGCCTGGCAAGCTACCCATGACGAATTCAATATGCCAAATACAGTAACAAGTCTCACAATGTTACTGGGCCCGCTCGAGCAAATCGATGAACAATGGGAGGACTGTGACCGTGATCAGTAATATTCTACCCATTTTACTCTATCCTAAATTATTCTTTTCTCAATCTCCTTGAAATCATACTCTGAAGCTTGCTGTCTAGATTTGGCCACAAATTCTCAATCTTTATTCATTGTCTTCAGCCTGTCATGTTTTAGGGTTCCTCAGGAGATAGTTCTGGACTCTTCCTACTTTCTCAACATTCTCCAAACAGTCCTCAAGAATTAGGAAGTGAGGCTGGAGAGATTGCACAGTGGGTAGGGTGTTTGCCTTGCACGCAGTCGACCCAGGTTCGATCCCCAGCATTCCATAGGGTCTCCTCAGCACTGCCAGGAGTAATTCCTGAGTGAAGAGCCAGGTATAACCCCTGTGCATTGCCAGGTGTGACCCAAAAAGCTAAAGAAAAAAAAAGGATTAGGAAGCAATCCACAGGATTATTTTCTCCCTCCATGGAAATATAAAGGTAAAGGCCCTCCCGTTGATCGTCGATTTGCTCGAGCGGGCCCAGTAACGTCTCCATTGGAGACTTTGTTGTTACTGTGTTTGGCATATCAAATACTCTCGGTAGCTTGCCGGGCTCTCCGAGAGGGGCGGAGGAATCGAACTCGGGTCGGCCATGTTGGCCGCTTGTAAGGCGAACACCCTACCACTGTGCTATAAAATTTTCACATACACTGTGCAAAGCTTAAAGAGAAAATGGTTTTCACAAAAAAATCCCAATTGTCTTCCAAGTTAACAAATGTTCAGAGACTGAAGTAATCAAAGAATAATTAAGAATTCATTTACCCCTATCCTCCAAACATCCAAGCTAATTGGAAACACCCAGGACTATAGTTATTTAGTATTATAAGTATATCAACTATGTTTATAGTGAGCAAACTCACCACAAAACCTCATTAAGCTTGGTCAGTGTTGAGTATTCCCTATCAGCTCTTGCTCGGCAAATAGGGTGGTATTGAAGTGAAAACTAAACTTTCACTGCTGAAAGCCTTTATGCCAACCTCCATATTAACTTTCTCTGTTGACAAAAACAGAAAAGAGACCAAGAATAAAGAGGCATTCCTCAACTCATGCAGGTAAAAGTTTTCGACCCAGCCTGGAACTCCAGCAAGGTTTTCCTCTCTGATACAGAAAACATTCAGACTCTTCCCAGTATTACGTTGCTCTCGCTGCCAGGCCAGTCCTGTGAGGGTCCTGCCATCTCTCTCCCCCTACTCAGGTGATGTGATGCTGGGGAAACAACTCTAAAACCATGTGATATGGGAGGGCGGAGCACATAAAGATCAGGCTTCCTTCCTGCAGCTTAGGAAACCCTTCCTCACTGGTCCTTTTAAACTCTAAATCCCAGATCTTCAATTAAACTGTAACTGCTCAGGAGTCAGACAGTTCTACATTGAAAAACCTGGTGTTTTGAGAACTGTATTTGAAGAAAAATTCTGAGTGACTTTATTAGTGTTATTATTAAGGAAAAAGAAAAAATAAATAATAAAACCTAGTTTTGTTCTCAGAGAGTTCACCATCTTTGCACTTTATTATCATTCCTTTAAAAAAACAAAATGGGTACAGAGACATAGTACAGCAGATAAGGTACTTTCCTTGCAAGAAGCTGATCCAAGTTCAATCTCTGGCACCCCATATGGTCCCCCAAACTCTGCCAGCAGTGATCCCTGAGCACAGACCCAGGATTAAGCCCTCAGTACCACTGGGTTTGGCTCCTAGAACAACAATGAGGATACTGATTCATTCCTATCTCACAGTTCTTTCAGTTAACTTACGTTTGGGCAGACTTTAGCCACCACTTGATCTTTTGTTGTTGTTGTTTGTTCTGGGTCACACCCAGGGCCCTTGGAGTTACTTCTGACTCTGTGCTCTGAGGGCCACTAGGTGCCAAGGAACGAACCACTGCACTGAAAGCATGTGCTCAAGCCCTTCTGCTGTCTCTCCAGCTCCTGTCCCAACACTAAGCTCAGCCTAATGCCTTATTAGAACAATCAGAAAGAATGGCGCAAAGACAGCAAAATAGGCACTGACTGTTGTCGATCTTAGGAGCATCTGTGTTTAAGACACTATTTCTCAGCCATACTCTCAGTTTTAGAAACATGTTCCACCTCTTCCTACTCTAGGGCCTTAGGTTACGCACATAAAGATCACTGCTTAAGCAGAGATGCTGCAAGATATTAGCCACTGCCAACTGTAACTCCTCCACTCTTCTCTAAAGATGCTCTCACACTGAGATTTTCCTCATGTGGTGATTTCTACTCCACTCCAGCCAAACCGCATGCGCTGTTCTCATTCACATCCATGGTGTCTGGTCTTTTCGTTTCCTTGGACTTTCTCCTAAAAATACTTCTACAGCTTGAACATGTGGCTCAAATGTAGATTACTGCAAGAAGCCTTCCTTGTCCTCCAGATGCCCTTGAATGCCACTCCCCCCAAGCCCCCCCACTCAAATGGTATTTCAAGGCACCCATAGTGCAGACTGACTGGATCCATGATTATAACCTCCCTTCCCAGTGTCTAGAATGGTTTTTTTAGGCAGAATAGCCATTAATTCAATAAGTGTTTATGATTTCAGTGAAATCATGAGTCAGTGATCGAATGGGCTTGATTTAGACGTACCACCTTTGACTTGTCTGAAGGATAATCATTATAACTATCTACAACCTACCTCGGGAAAGAAACCAAAACCAAACACTTGGCAGCAATATTCACGAGGGTAGTAATATCTCAAACTCAGGATTCCGGCAAAGAGGGATGTGGTGAGAGAAGAAAAATGAAAAAAAATAATGTTGAGGTAGAAAAATACAACACTCTATTAAGCCAAGATTATGACTCTAGACAAATAACAGAAAGAAGCCCAAATCATCACAGTTCCAGGAAAACGCACAAGAGGCTTGAGGGGCACTGGTTACCACTGCATGTGGTGATTCATGTTCTTAGTGAAAGTGGTATAGTAAGAGGTGTGAAAGTGGGACTGGAGTTGCAGAGAAGTGAGGACAAACGACAAAAAGTATGTGGACTATTCCATGAAGATGCCTGACAGGCCCGCTGAAGGAATTTAAAGTAACTTTGGAATTTAAAGTAACCTTTATATATATATATACATACATATACATGTATATATATAAAGGTCAAAATAGGGCTTAGCAGGTAACATCACACCCATGCACAGACGTTAGCACGACTCCCACCAAACAGTAGAATGGGGACATAAGAATCACCATCACCCTGTTGCCTGCTCACCTGTCTGTCCTGCAGAAATCCTTCTACCTTCCTAAAAACTCTTATCACATGATTTTAATAGCCTGAGTATGTCAGTGGAACTGGGGAGTGGGAGGGCATTGACACTGCAAGTAAGGTCTTATCACTGGAGTCTCAGATATTTGTCACTTGGTTTAGTTTCTCTCACTGGTGTGACAGAGACGCTGAAACTCCATTATATATGTAATACAGTCAGAGTTACTCCCATGGCAGCTACAAGAATGACAACAAAGAGAAAGAGACAGAGAAAGGCGGTCTGCAGGCCCAAGGAATACCTTCTTGCTACAGACTCTGCTACTTTCCTAAACTTGAGGCCATTGATAGTCAAGGGTTTTCTCCCCACATTGTGGGAGAGCTGCCAAGCACACACCTCAGAACACAATGTGCTGCAGCCTCTGGACATCTGGTCTACCTTTGCAGCGGCCTTCCACAGACCTCTGCTTACACTTTATCATGAAAGGCTTAAGCAGAATCCTAACTGGGCTCATGACTATCATGAAAAACAGAGTAAAATTGTGTATGTGGAGATGTTACTTATAGATCTGTAGTTATCTTGTTGGGGATTCCCACCTCGCCCCCGCAAAGGAAACTACCGCAAGGGTTTTTTTCCATACTCAGATCATGGCATGGAAACTTTTCATCTGAAAGAGGACTGGAGAATTATCAAGGACTTGGTCAGTGCTTCCAAACACATTATCACATAGAAGGTACGTGTAATAAGAGGCTTATCTACAGATTAGAGGCAGTATAAGAAGGTCAAGAAAGCCTCCAAAAATACACAGGGAGAAATTAGGGAGAAGGTTTTAATCAAAGCAGTTCACAATGGCCATCCTTCACTGAGAAGAAGTTATTGTCTCATCCAATGGAAATAAATGGTAAAGTGAGATTTTTTTAAAGGTGGTCAATACAAATATTATATGCATTTATCTTCAGGATGCACTGTGTATAGTTCTAAAAAGTCTTCTCAATGGTATTTGCCATAGTGTAACACATTAAACTTAACTTCCGTTCCATAAGCTCAGCTGTAGAGACTATCCAGTTGTCTCTTCTATTAAACTGATAGATAACTAGAGAAACTCTCACACACAACACTGATGCAATTTTTAAAGACCAAATAGGTCTATAGATAGCATTCATGTTCATAGGAAGAAACGCGCTATCAATAAGAAAATACTGCAGCTCTAGTATTTTAGGGTGGAGAATGCAGGATCAGAAGAATATAGACTTAGAGGTGGAATCCCTGTCACTATTATTTTTGTGTTCCCCTATGTATTATTAAGTTGGTTGGCTCTACTGAAATCAGACAAAATTACCAGGGTGGATTTAGAGAAAACTGAAAGTTACTTACAAAAAGAAAAAATTAGGACAATGATGTCACCAACCAAATATCAGGCACTCAGTAATGCCCTTAAAATCCTCACCAATATACAGGTGCTTGGGTTGCAAATTCTAAGTAATGGAGGAGGAAGAATGAATGGTTTCTTTATTGATACAATCACTGTTGCTAATTTAATACATGATTACTGAGTGCCCACTATGTGTCAGGCTATGTTCTCTAGTCTGAGGATAGTGAAAAAGCAAGTATGGATCTAGAACACACACATGACTTCAGAACAAGATTTCTGACTGGCACCAAGACTTTGTCTTTTTTTCTGCCTGAGAGTGGCTGAAGGGCTTGCCAGGCAGAAATAGAATATAATTCAATATTTTATAAATTTAATTTATAATTAAAATGGAGCAATAGCACAGCGGTAAGGCATTTGCCTTGCAAGCTGCCTGCCCCGACAAGCCAGGTTCGATGTCTCCGCCCCTCTGGGAGAGCCCGGCAAGTATTGAGAGTATTTCACCCACACTGCAAAGCCTGGCAAAATACCCATGACATATTCTATATGCATTCAGGCTGGAGCGATAGCACAGCGGGTAGGGTGTTTGCCTTACACGCGGCCAACATGGCCGACCCGAGTTCGATTCCTCTGCCCCTCTCGGAGAGCCCGGCAAGCTACCGAGAGTATTCGATATGCCAGACACAGTAACAACAAAGTCTCCAATGAAGACGTTACTGGGCCCGCTCGAGCAAATTGACGATCAACGGGAGGGCCTTTACCTTTACCTTTATTCTATATGCCAAAGACAGTAAACAAGAAGTCTCACAATGGAGCCGTTACTGGGCCCACTTGAGCAAATCAATGAACAATGGGAGGACAGTGCTACAAATTATAATCAAATTTATAATTTAATAAAACTGAATACATTGATAAAAGACTGTTGACAGAATATGTGAAACTATATGTGAAACTACATGAGAGCACATTTTCATAATTCTAAATTATTTATTTTATGAAAGCAAACTGATTTCCTCTGATATGGCCTAATACTAAAAAAAAAAAAATGACAGGACTTTATCTTTTAAAATTGTACTAGTGCTGGAGAGCAAGTACTGGGATATGGCACTTGCCCCACATGCAGCAGACCCTCCCTGGATCCTTAGCAGAGCATTTGGTCCCACCACCACCACCACGAGGAGTAACCCCTGAATACAAAGCCAGGAAAAAGTCCTGAGCACAGCCTGGTGTGACCCCAAAACCCAACAAAAGAAAAAGAAAAATCGTATTACTTGACCACTGTTACATGATGGACTGAGGTTGGATGTCAAAGGACAACCAACAAATCAGGTCAACAGCCTAGTTTCCGCGGGGCAAATAAGTACGTAAAAGAATACACGGTTTGAGTGAAAAGCTGTCTGACATTTCTGGAACTAAATTCCAGGGTCGGAGAGGGGGGGCAGGGGATGGGTATCAATTATCGCAAAGGAATGAAAAAGTGTGAACCCCGGGTGGTGTCAGTAAGTGTGCGCAGTTATGCCAGCGCACGGAGGGAGCTCCACACGGCCCAACACCGTCCTAGGCCACGCTGCTGCCTTCGTCCCCAGGCGACTCGGGGCCTGGCAACCCAGTGTCCACGTTGCCATGGGGCCCCGAGGTGCAGCTCAGCCCCAACCGGTGGAGCTCCACGGGGTGAGAGAGCCCGCTGGGGGCGGGGCCGCGGACTCCCCGAGAGAGGGGAGAGGTCTGCAGGCGTGGCAGAAGAGAGTGGGCGACAGAACGCCACCAAGGGCGACCTCGCTTGCAGGGGGCCAGCCTGTGGGGGGGAGGGGAGAGGAGGGGGCGGGGATGGGGGCGGGGCGGTGCTAAGAACTTCACAGGGAGCTTAGAACAGACCCTCCCGCCCTTCCAGGGGGCTGAGGACCAGAGGGGCAAGGAAAGGGGGTGTTCCCCGCCCCCTCCACACCACACGGACACAGACAGACACATTCCCTCTCCCTCGCTCTTTCCTCTCTCTCCCCCCCCCCCCCACCAAGGGGCGAAGGAAAGGGGGTGGTTCCCCGCATAGAGACAGACACACACAAAACACACAGTCCTGGGGTCAAGGGGGGGGGTGTAGGAAATGGGGTGGTTCCCCCTATACATGAACAGATACACACACACACACACACGCGGGACCAAGTGGAGGGGTAGGAATGGGGATGGTTCTCCTCCCCAACACACACAGACACGGACAGAGACAGACACACACAGACACCCATACACGCACAGACATAGACACACACAGAGATACACACAGACATACACACATCCCACCCTCCCCACACATAGAGACACACATACACAGACACACAGACAGATACACAAAGACACACAGATACATACACACAGAGACAGACGCACACAGACTCACACACACAGAGACACACACAGACACACCAAAGACACACAGAGACACACAGACACACACAGAGACACACAGAGACACACAGACACAGACTCATACAAGCACACACACAGAGACACAGACACACACAGAAAGACACACAGGCACACCAAAGACAGACTCACACACAGACACACAGACACACAGAGACACACAGACACACACACAGACACACAGACACACACAGACACACAGAGACACACACAGAGACACACAAACACACTGACACACACAAACACAGACTCACACAAACACACAAAGACACACAGACACCAGAGACACAGAGACACACAGAGACAGAGACACACAGACACAGACTCACACAAACACACACAGAGACACACAGACACAGACTCACACACAGGCACACCAAAGACACACAGACTCACACAAACACACACACAGACACACTAAAGATACACAGAGACACACACAGAGACACACAAACACACTGACAGACACACACACAGACACAGACTCACACAAACGCACAGAGACACACACACAGAGACACACACAGACACCAGAGACACAGAGACACACAGAGAGACAGAGACACACAGACACAGACTCACACAAACACACAGACACACAGACAGACTCAAACACACACACAGACACACACAGACACACACACAGACACACTGAAGACACACAGACACACTGACAGACACACACAGACAAGACTCACACAAACACACACACAGACACACACAGAGACACACACAGACACAGAGACACACAGACACAGACTCACACAAACACACAGAGACACACACAGACACCAGAGACACAGAGACACAAACACAGAGACAGAGACACACAGACACAGACTCACACAAACACACAGACACACAGATAGACTCAAACACACACACAGACACACTGAAGACACAGAGACACACAGACACACTGACAGACACACACAGACACAGACTCACACAAACACACACACAGAGACACACACAGGCACACCAAAGACACAGACTCACACAAACACACACAGGCACACAGACACACTAAAGACACACAGAGACACACACAGAGACACACAAACACACTGACAGACACACACAGACACAGACTCACACAAACACACAGAGACACACACAGACACCAGAGACACAGAGACACACACACAGAGACAGAGACACACAGACAGACTCACACAAACACACAGAGACACACAGAGACGCACAGACACCAGAGACACAGAGACACACACAGAGACACACACAGAGAGACAGAGACACACAGACACAGACTCACACAAACACACACAGGCACACAGACACACTAAAGACACACAGAGACACACACAGAGACACACAAACACACTGACAGACACACACAGACACAGACTCACACAAACACACAGAGACACACACAGACACCAGAGACACAGAAACACACACACAGAGACAGACTCACACAAACACACAGAGACAGAGACACAGAGACACACACAGAGAGACACAGACACACAGACACAGACTCACACAAACACACAGACACACAGACACACAGACAGACTCAAACACACACACAGACACACACACAGACATACACACAGACACACTAACAGACACACACAGACACAGACTCACACAAACACACACAGAGACACACACAGACACAGAGACACACAGACTCACACAAACACACACACAGACACACTGAAGGCACAGAGACACACAGACACACTGACAGAGACACACAGACACACAGACAGACTCAAACATACACACAGACACACTGACAGACACACACAGACACAGACTCACACACACACACACACACACACACACACACACACACACACACACAGACACCGGGCCCAGCCGGGCCGTCCCGGGCCGCCGTGGGCCGCCGGGCAGTCCGAGCGGGGGCGGCGGCGGCGCGCTGAGGGGCCGCGCCGGCCGTAACAACAGCCCCGAGGCCGGAGGAGCCGCGGCGGGGGCGCGGGCGGGGGTCGGGGGTCGGGGGCGGCGGCCGGACCCTCCGCCCGGCCCGACCCCGCCCCTCGGCCCGCCCCGCCCCGCCCGGCCACTCACCGGATTCGCTTCCCACATAACGGTGGCGAAATCGGGCGGAGAGAGCCTGAGGGAAGGGGCCGGCCTGGCGGGGGGCTGTTCCCGAAGGTTCTGAGCGCCGGAGCCGGGCGGGCCACCTCAGTGCAGGCCGGCCGCGGCCCCCTCCCAGTCGCAAGCCAGCGATCCCGACCACCGACCACACGACCCTCCAACTTCCGCCCGCCGCCAGCCAACCAGCGCCCGCCCCGCCCGCCCGGAAGTCCGCCCCGCCCCCCCGACGCCCCCTTCCGGGCCCCGCCGGCCAATCGCAGCCGCGGGGGAGCCTGTCGCCGGCAGGTCGAGGAGTTTAAAGGGCTTGGAGCCCCGCTAACTGTCTGTGGCTCGGGCTGGGGCCCCGCTCGTCCAGTTCTGCCACCGGTCAGGGCCATGCCTGGAAGCTCCAAGGGCCGCCTCCGGGAGTCGATCTCAGAGTAGGGACATTGGGGACCGGTTTCGTGTCTGGAAGCTCCAAGGGCCGCCTCTGGGAGTCGATCCCAGAATATAGGGACAGGTTTCACTGGCTCTCAGAAGGGAAGTGATAATAGCATCTTCCTAAGGAAGTGATGAGAGCAGAGAAAGCACCCGGTGCCTTATGTGTCCTGCAATAAGAAGAGCTCAAGAAGTGACTTTTTCATGAAATTTGGTGATAAGCGGATGGACGTGGGGAGTGATCATGCTAAGTGAAATGAGCCAGAAAGAGAGGGCTAGACATAGAAGGACTGCGCCCATTTGTGGAATCCGAAATAACATGATATGAGACTGACACCCAAGGACAGTAGACACAAGGACCAGGGGGAATCACTCCAAGGTTTGGAAGCCTGCCTCATGAGCCGGGGGAGAAGGCAGCTGGAATAGAGAAGCGACCACTAAGTCAATGATGGTTGGAGAGATCCTTCGGGATGGGAGATGTGTGCTGAAAGTAGATTAAGGACCAAATGTGATGGCCTCTCAGTATCTGTGTAGCAAACCATAATGCCCCAAAGTGGAGAGAGGCAGGGGGGCGGGATACTGGGGACATTGGTGGTGAAAAATGCATACTGGTGGAGGGATGGGTGTTTGATCATTGTATGACTGAAACTCAATCAGGAAAGCTTTGTAACTGTATCTCAATGATGATTTAATAAAAACATTTTTTTTCTAAAGTGACTTTTTTTTTTTTAAATCCCCAACCACTGCACTGGATTCAGGTGAATCACTTGCAGTCCCTGCCTTCCACCCTCCATGAAACTTAGAGTCAGGATGGGGAAGCAAAAAAAAAGAATGAATAATTTGAATTAACATAAAGTAACAAAACAGGAGACTAATGCCCAAGAATAACTGAGATAAGTACCAGGAGGTTTACTCCATGGCTTGGAGGCCAGCCATACATGCTAGGGGGAAAGGCAGCTCAGATACAGAAGGGAGCACCAAATAAAGGGTGTTGGCAGGATCCTCCCAGGAAGGGAAGAGCATGCTGAAAGTAGACCATAGACCAAACATGATTGCCACTCAATACCTCTTTTGCAAACCACAGCACCCCAAAGGAGAGAGAGAACAAAAGGGAATGCCCTGCCACAGAGGCAGGGTGGAATGGGGGGATGGGAGGTGGGGGGGATACTGGGTTCCGTGGTGGTGGAGAATGGGCACTGGTGGAGGGATGGGTACTTGATCATTGTACAATTGAAACCCAAGCACAAAAATTTGTAAGTCTACAACTGTACCTCATGGTGTTTCACTAATAACTTTTTTTAAAAGGCATGTATAAGGTAAGTTCAGAGTTCTCTGTAAATATATGCTCACTATGTGAGGGTCTGTGCCTACTTTTTTTTTGAGAAGTTAAATCTAAGACCTCAAGGCCATAATCCTAATGGATAATGAGATCTAAAAGAAAGAAAATCTTGGTCAAAGAAGTACAATCAATTCATCGGGAATAAAAGAGAAAATGGTTAATGTCCTTCTGGACTTTTCTGTGCCTCCACAAGTTAAATTTTTTCTTTAATCAAAAAAAATAGAGGTATGGAATCTGATTTTTCCAACCTAATAGGATATTGATGGAAATTCTTCACTGCAATGCTTATCAAGCTTGTTGATGATTTAAAAGTAGGCTAGCGGCACTCCTTACTCTACATGTATGTTGCACACATAGACCTTTGGGGAAAAGGGCTTGGGCCACCACTGGAGGGGCCTCCTACAGGGGAATGTGCAATGCACAGGGCTGAACCAGGAGCTTTTGCATGCAAGGCAAGCATGTACCCCTGTCCCCTCTCTTCAGCCCTACCTATTTTAAATAAATTATTGTGATAGATATGTAAGTGGTTTTCTTTTTTTGTTACTCAAGAAAGTGTAGCCATCAGCATTAGCATGCAGACTTTTCTGCATATTTGTTTGTTTTCTCTAAATGAGTTCCTATAAATTAGTTCAGTAAGAAACTTCAAGTTTTTGTACTCATAAGTTGTGTGTAAATTGGTGTCTAGTTTATTATTATACATGGATTCAGATAAGGATTGTCACCTTTTATTTCCCTACATTTTTGCCACTTGCCCAAATATTATTTAATAATTCTTTATTTTCTGTTACTTTGAAGTGCTACTGTTAATCAGATAAATTTGTATATTTGCATATTATTGTTAATGAGTGAATACATATATCAGTTTCTGAACATTTTCGTCATTATCTGTTCATTTCTGTACTGTTCTGTATTCATTCCACACTGTTATAAATAACATAGCTTTGTAATTTATTTGCTCTTTGATAAAGAAAGTTTTCTCCTAGTTCTCTTCTTTTTAGAAATTTTGTAGTTGTGAATTCTACCATTCAGAGCCCATTCTTATCTTTATATCATTCATATTTTAGAATATGAATACATTGGTTCATAAGGATATGCACTTTTAAAATTATTTGTAGCACTGTCCTCCCATTATTCATCGATTTGCTCAAGTGACCCAGTAACGTCTCTATTGTAAGACTTGTTGTTACTGTGTTTAGCATATCGAATACGTCACGGGGAGCTTGCCAGGCTTTACTGTGCGGGCGAGATACTCTCGGTAGCTTGCCGGGCTCTCCGAGAGGGGTGGAGGAATCGAACTCAGGTCGGCCGGGTCAGCCGCTTGTAAGGCAAACGCCCTACCCACTTAAAATTATTTATTCTCAAATATTAAGGTTTTTAATAAGTGATAAGTTACAAAAACTATTGATTTTTTGTATTTATCTCATATTCTACAATATTATAAGACCATATTATAAATTTTAATAGATTGTTGGAATATAGCTCTAAACACTTTACTCTCAACATTGGTTTATTCTTTCTTCCTGGCTGCAGGGAGCTTCGGTTTATTGGGTTACACCCATTACAATGCTCCCTACACACTCCCATTCCTCTGTGTTTATTGTAACATTTTAGGTTTAACATTGGTATGTCCTTTCTCCCTTGCCACAGGGAGCTTAGGTTTATTGGGTTTCACCCATCACAGTGCTCCTGAGGCACTTCCATTCCTCTGTTTATCTGTAACTTCTTCTCTGTTCTCTGCTTTCCAAACCAATCAATCACCTTTCTCCCCAAATCAAACTCTATTGACTTGTAAGGTCAGATCCTTCTAAGACACTGGATTTGTATTTGTTAGTGTAATATTGCTTTTCTCTTTTCCTTGTGTCCTTTGCATAGTTATATCAGAGCAATGTCCATTTTGTATAGACACTGGAAGACAGTTAATGCTATGCTTTTGTAACTTGGGAGTTAATTGACTCCGAATAATATTCACTCCTGGGTATCACTTTTTCTCAACTTAAACCTCAATTGCCCTTAGTTCCTAGCACCCCCAAAGCAGGGTCCTGACAAGAGACTGGATGGACACAGGGCAAGCTGTGAGCTACCCTGGCATCAAAATGGGCCAAGCCTAGCACCATTATAATTAACTATAAGTTAAGAGCACAGTCATGGGCAAATTCTGTCATGATCCAAAGAGTAACAACTGAATTAGGACCCTACTAAGGTTAGGAAAGACTAATCTGGCCTGAGCACTGTAGTCTGAGATCTATAGTGAGATGTCTCCAGGAAAGCCACCCTATAAGCTTAGTGTATCTCTTACTGTGTCCATACAAAATGACTAATATTTTTCCATATATAAACTTTATTCCATTTGATATCATACAAAAATTAAAACTTAAAGAAGAAAATGAAAATATGCACCTTTTACAAGTCAAAGAAAAGTGAAAGTCTTAGCCACTTGAATTGGTCTGCATAAGAACCGTATACATTAGAGGTACAAACTGTGATACAGCAGGTTTAAAAGAATTTTTACATAGTCCTTTTGAAAAAATTAAACTGTCTTCAAGGTTACTTTTAACATTTAAATTTACAAGCATTGATCAATTTACAAACATTTACATAAATCAAAAAATAATCTTAATAAACACTGTAGCTTGGGAGCAGAAAATGACAATTTTTTTTTTTTTTTTTTGCTTTTTGGGTCACACCCGGCGATGCACAGGGGTTACTCCTGGCTCTGCACTCAGGAGTTACTCCTGGCGGTGCTCAGGGAACCATATGGGACGCTGGGAATCGAATCTAGCTATCTCTCCAGCCCAAAATGACGAATATTTTTAAGAAGTAGAATTAAGATGAATGTTTAAATGGTTGTTGGACTGAGGAAAGGAGAAACATAACCTTGGTACTTCACCCTTCGGCGGGTCATCTTGGTAAATGAGAATTTCTCCTAGAAAAAGATTCCCCTGAAGGAAGGACAATACATTACAAGTCAATACAATCTGTTGATTATGTATGACCACACCTATGTGTAATTGCTACCCAAATCCCTCATGATTTGGGATATAACTAAAGCTGTAAGAGCGGGCTGGAGAATCAAGGAGAATCGGGAAGAGTAGAATCAAGGAGGACAGATAATAACAGGACAATCTAGACAAGATTGGAATGAACTGCAACTGATCACCAACCAGCCTTGGCCCTTGTTTCGCCCTTCATCTGCCCATTGCCATCGGCTCTCCAGGGTGGGGGAAGTGGACCAAGACCACCAAACAGAACTCTTGCTGCAGGCGGCGAGAGAGAGCTGTAGTTTCGTATTCATTTTTTGAATACACAATAGATTTTCAGCTGATCTTTGAATGTTTTTCAGCAGTCATATAGACGACATATAATGCTATATGCTCTCATTCTGTTGCACTTGCCCAAACTTCAGAAAAAAATTGAAGACTACAAGACAAGAAAAAGGACATAACATCTTCAAAGCAATAAGTGTTCAGATCCTTCTTGTTATCATATTCTTTTGTATTTTTTTTATTTTTGTGAATATAAATTTTATTTCTTACAGAATTTTTCACAAGTTTACAATATTAGAGACTCTCAAGATCTTCAGTATTATAGAATCACACTTCTTTGTGTATAGGATTCATGGAACCCATCAACAAAGTCCCAGCACCTTTATCTGAGTGAGCTACTCTCCGAAGTACTCCCTCCTTTCTCCTCTGAGGACCACCCTTGTTTGTACAAAGTCTCAGAATTGCTTTTCTTGTTCTTCCAGTTTATTTACCTGGGTTACTTATATCCTGCATATGTGCACGAGCCCAGCTGATCATTGCCTTTCACATTCTTGTGTTTATTTTGTTGTTTAGGGCTGGAGCGATAGCACAGCAGCAGGGCGTTTGCCTTGCACGCAGCCAACATGGCTGACCCGAGTTCGATTCCTCCGCCCCTCTCGGAGAGCCCGGCAAGCTACCGAGAGTATCTCACCCGCACAGCAGAGCTTGGCAAGCTCCCCGTGACGTGTTCGATATGCCAAACACAGTAACAACAAAGTCTCCAATGGAGACGTTACTGGGCCCGCTCGAGCAAATTGATGATCAACGGGAGGGCCTTTACCTTTTTACCTATTTTGTTGTTTGTTTCAGGGCCATACCTGGCAGTGCTAGGGGATTTCTCCTGGATCTATGCTCAGGGATCATTCCTGGCCATGCTTGAGGGACCATATCGGGTGTTGGAGATCAAATCCAGGTCTGCTATGTGCAAAGGAAGCATTCTCCCATCCTTGTATTCAAAGACATTTCTTTCTGTCCCTTATTTACATCATTCATTTAATTGGAAAAACCTATGACATTTTATCAACTCTTTCTTACTCTATTCCTTTTTCACTCTGACTTAGAATGAACTATACCAAGCGATTTCCTCATAGTCGAATCATCCTTGTCCATTTAAAATAAACTTTGCATCAACTGAATTTATTGTTCTTTGACTGCACTGCTGGGCTCAATTTATTAATCTTTTAATTAAGGTTAAAATAATTTACGATTAATCAAATTGGTTGATTGGAGGGAGCATTGGGGGTCACACCAGTGATGCTGAAGGGGTGCTACTACCAGCTTGGCCCTTGTGGCTCAAAGTCATTTATGACTAAGCTTAGGGAACCATGCGATGCCAGTGATCAAACCTGGACCTCCTGAATGCCAAGGATGCACGCTAGTTCACTGAGTTTTCTTTTATGCATCAAATTAGGTGGTTCTTCAGAGCCAATTTTTTTAAAATGAGTAAAAACTGTTCTAAGTAATTTGGAAATTTATCTTCCTTCAAGGTGGTGGAGTGAACATTTACAAAGTATATTTACTGGAGAGTGGAACCTTATTTGTGAAGGCGGAATGATACTGGGCTCATTGGAACTGGTGTCCAGAGAATAGGATGGAGAGAACATTTGGTTTGGGTACCAGGTGGACAAGTTTTCAAAGTATACGGCTATGTCCTGAAGTAATATGAAGGAAATATGCTTTATAAACTAAAACGACTTTTGCAAATCTTAGTAATTTTTTTCTTTTAGGAAGGTTTTATTTTGTGTTGTCATTTAGCAAAATGAATACAATAGTGTTAATGTTTGTGGTTTTGATGTACAAAGTTACTGCACCACCACCAAAGTGCCCAGACTCTCCACCAATGTCTGTATCACCATTTTCCCCATCAACCTCCCTTTCCCCAGTGCTTGATAGTCTCAGTTTTATAGTTGAAGGCTGAGTTTGTTCCCATTAGATTTTATTATTTTATTATTCTATTTCTCTACGGTTATTTGGGCTGGAGCGATAGCACAGGGCGTTTGCCTTGCACATGGATGACCTGGGTTCCATTCCTCCATCCCTCTTGGAGAGCCCAGCAAGCTACTGAGAGTATCCTGCCCACATGGCAGAGCCTCGCAAGCTATCATGGCATATTTGATATCCTGAGAATATATCCCAGAGATTCAAAAAAGTATAACCGAAGTGACATCTGCACTGTTTGTTCATTGCAGCACTGTTTACAATAGCCAGAATCTGGAAAAAAAAACCCTGAGTGCCCAAGAACAGATGACTGGTTAAAGAAACTTTGCTACATCTACACAATGGAATACTATGCAGCTGTTAGAAAAGATAAAGTCATGAAATTTACATACAAGTGGTTCTACATGGAAAGTGTCATGCTAAGTTAAATGAGTCAGAAAGAGAGGGACAGACATAGAAAGATTGCATTCATCTGTGGAATATAAAGTAACAAAATAGGAGACTAATGCCCAAGAATAGTTGAGATAAGTAGCAGGCGTTTCGCTCCATGATTTGGAGGCTAGCCTCACATGCTGGGGGAAAAGGCAGCTCAGATAGAGAAGGAAACACTAAGTAAAGGGTATTGGGAGGATCCTCCCAGGATGGGAGAAGCATGCTGAAAGTAAACTATAAACCAAACATGATTGCCACTCAATACTTCTATTGCAAACCACAGCACCCAAAAGGAGGGAACAAAAGGGAATGCCCTGCTACAGAGGCAGGGTGGGATGGGGTGGGGGTGGGGGTGGGAGGGATACTGGGATCATTGGTGGTGTAGAATGGGCACTGGTGGAGGGATGAGTATTCAATCATTGTATAACTGAAACTCAAGCACAAAAATTTGTAAGTCTACAACTGTACCTCATGGTATTTCACTTGTAAAAATTAAAAAAAAAACAGTAACAAGTCTCATAATGGAGACGTTACTGGTGCCCGCTCGAGCAAATCGATGAACAAGGGAGGACAGTGCTACACACAGTGCAGTGCATTTTTATCTATGATCACTGAGCTAGAGAGTAAGTACTGAAAAGGGTCTTAAAGACCATGTTGTCATGGTCTTAGTTCACAACTTAGTTCACAGCTAAGCTTAAGCACAGAGTATTTAAAACATTTTGTTAAGTAGCTATTGAGATCTCCAAGCCTACTCGGATCGGGGCTGAGCATCCTCTACCCAGATCCTCCAAATTCCAGTAGGCGGGGGTCACACCCACCAACTGGCCCCCTGGTGCCGTGTAATCCCATCAATGGCCAAGACCCAGAGACTATAAAACCCAGCTCCCGGAAGAGAACAGCGCAGAGTCTCCTGCCCCCGTGCCTGGCTGTCCTCGCCAGGGCCCCTTGGAGAGGAGTGGGTTGAGTTTTCCTCCCCGCCCCAACCAGGGATCCTGCAGCTGAAGACCTCTAGAACCAACCACCACCATGCTGAGACCACTCTCCGCACACATGAAGGTACCGGCAGAGGAACAAAGGCACGCGGGTTCCAGGGCTGAGATCTCCAAGCCTACTCGGATCGGGGCTGAGCATCCTCCACTCAGATCCTCCAAATTCCAGTAGGCGGGGGTCACACCCACCAACTGGCCCCCTGGCGCCGTGTAATCCCATCAATGGCCAAGACTCAGAGACTATAAAACCCAGCTCCCGGAAGCGCGTGGCCGCATTTGCGGCTGTGTGACACCTTATCATCTCATTTCTACTTTGAACAAACTGGCAGGCTACCGAATGTAACCTGCCCACACAGCAGAGTCTGGCAAACTCCCCATGGCGTACCCAATATGCCAAATACCAGTAACAATGAAGGGTCTCATTCTCCTAATTCTGAAAGAGCCTTGAATATGGCACTTTTTTCAAAAGTCTCAGGGCTAGGACGAAGGAGACATTACTGGGGCCTGCTCGAGGCAATTGACGAATAACAGGATGGTTGTGATTGTGATTGTGATTGTGGTTGTTTGTTTGGGGGCCACACCCAGCCATGTTCAGGGCTCCCTCCTGATTTTGGACTCAGGTTTCACTCCTGGCAGTGCTGCAGTACTACATGTGGTACTAGGGATCAAACCTGGGTCGCCTCTTCAGCCATTTGAATGTAGCTGATAAAAATCCTGTACACACGCACAAACCCAGCTGATAATTGCCTTTCACATTCTTGGATGTATTTATTTTGTTGTTTGTTTTAGGGGCATACCTAGCAATACTCGGGACTTTCTCCTGGCTCTGTGCTCTTACATTGCTGAAGAAACGTTATGACTCATTCTCATTGAAAACAACATTACTGCACTCTACCCTAACTTTCAAGATTGGGTTCAACTATTAAGGATCAACCACTGACAAACTTTTCATAAAGTAATCTATAATGCTTGAAATTGTCCGTATTACAGAATTTTGCACTAAGACAATTCTCTCTTCCTCTTCCACACACCTCTCTTAGCTGGTTGAGTTTACACACACACACACACACACACACACACACACACACACACACACACAGAGCCCAGGGAGACCTGGAATAAGGACGAAACAAGAGCCCCTGAAGAGCATATAACAAAGCCAAGGGAGAAAGCAGGTGAAGGAATGAAGAAAGTATTTGTAAGATTAAGATATAGAAAACAAAATCAGTCCTCTCCTAAGACAAGAGGAGAAACAAGAACCAAACAATGAGATCTGAACTCTGGTTTCTGCCATTCCTTTAATTTTATTATCACAACTGGAGCGATAGCACAGCGGGTAAGGCATTTGCCTTGCACGTGGCCGACCCTTGCACGAGTCCTCCGCCCCTCTCAGAGAGCCCGGCAAGCTACCAAGAGTATCTCGCCCGCATGGCAAAGCCTGGCAAACTCCCTGTGACGTATTCGATATGCCAAAAACAGTAACAGCAAGTCTCACAATTTGTTGTGAGACGTTACTGGTGCCCGCTCGAGCAGATCGATGAACAACAGGAGGACAGTGCTACGGTGCTGTTATTGTTAGAGCAAGTAATGAGGCAGCAGGAGCCATGTGCTTGGGAGACCGGCTGGACTCCACAGAAAGAAGCAGGAGACCAGAAGTAGGCGCAAAGGAGAGCAGAGGGGCCATGTGAGAGGGTAGGAGCTCATGGGAGAAAAAGGCTGCGTTTGTGCCCATGGGCCTGGAATATAAAGACCCAGCCTGTGTCTGAAAAAGCGCCAACAATGAGGCAAGGCAGCTCCTGGTTGAAGTCTGACATGGTAACAACTCCTGGCAGGAATTAAGAAGTGAATATAAGCAGATGAAACGTTTGCTGAAGCTGAGATCCAGGAATGTCTTCAAAATTATATATAATATGTATATATTATATAATATATATCCAAATGCATCCTGTAAATCTTCCATTAAGAAACATGACAAGGAATGAAATTCAACTGGAAGAGAGAGAGAGAGAGAGAGAGAGAGAGAGAGAGAGAGAGAGAGAGAGAGATGAAGCCCTAAATAACTCACCCACCCCTAAATGGAAAGGCTCTATTGAAAACCCCAGCGATTATTAGTTTTAGCTGCTCAGGGAAATTATCTTGGCACAATGATGGACATCAACATTCAGCTCACAGTGGCAGTCAAAAGCAGCAACTGAGATGTGAGGCTATCCTAATTAGAGGATGGAGAATTTTCAAAAGGCGCCGGAGCGGTGACATTCCTGGGGGACTTTCCTTCCAGGAATGCCACATTAGGGTTTTGGTCATCACATTCTAAAAAGAAAAATGGTGTGTATATGTGTGTCTCTACGCATGTATGTGTGTTGTGGGGGTGGGGGGTGGCTTAATAGGAATGATCTCGAAAGGAACAACAGACGTGACTTAGTGAAAGCGTGTGAGAAGCTCAGAGGATCAAAACAGAAAGCAAGAAATCACTTCCAAGAGAAATCATTTTAACACGGAGGGGCTAGAGAGGCGAGGCCAGGGGCTGGTGAGAGAGGAAAGGACAGCTGGAAGGGTGGACTGTTGCTCTGAGGTCACTCCGGAAATTGGTTGGGGAGAGGGGAGGGATAACTTTGCACCCACTCCTACGGAGCACCCCGAGGGAGGTCAAGCTCTGACTACAGATGATCTCATCTGAATTGCTCTTCGATTGTTGGTTCAGCATGTTTAGTAAGCAGCCTCCTGATGCAGACCCTGTCTCAAGCTTCCCAGGATGTATCAGGGAAGGGAATAACCCTTCCCTGCTCCTAGTGTAGGTCAAACGTCAGGGATGAGTGGGGCGGGTGTGGTAAGTTGGAAGGGACTACGAATGATGGGGAGCAAGAGACAAGAGACGAGAGTATGGAAGGGCAGGAGGAGTGGAGGAAGTTCTTGCTTGAGAAGGGAACATTTCTTTTCTTTTCTTTTCTTTTTTATTACTGAAACACCATGAGGTACAGTTGTAGATTTACAATTTTTTGTGCTTGGGTTTCGATTATACAATGATCAGATACCCATCCCTCCACCAGTGCCCATTTTCCACCACCATGGATAATATCCCCCCTCCACCCCCATCCCCCCATCCCCCCTGCCTCTGTGGCAGGGCAATCCCCTGTATTCTCTCTCTCCTTTTGGGTGTTGTGGTCTGCAAAAGAGGCATTGAGTGGCAACCATGTTTGGTCTATAGTCTACTTTCGACATGCATCTCCCCTCCTGGGAGGATCCTCCAAACACCCTTTATTTGGTGTTCCCTTCTCTGTCTGAGCTGCTCTTTCCCCTAGAATGCCTGGCTGGCCTCTAAGCCATGGAGTAATCCTCCTGGTGCTGATCTCAGCTATTCTTGGGTATTAATCTCCTATTTTGCTACTTTATGTCCCCCGGATGAATGCGATCTTTCTATGTCTATCCCCCTCTGTCTGACTCATTTCGCTTAGCATGATACTTTCCATGTTGTACCACTTGTATGTAAATTTCATGACTTCATCTTGAGAAGGGAACATTTCAGGGATAGTCTGCAGGGGGTTAAGGGGCAAGATTCATGGACATCTGGACAGAGAATACGCCGGCAATTGTCAGTATAAAGTCCCTAAGAAGAAAGACAGACAGACAGTCAGAGAGGGTGGGGTAGGGCGGAAAGAGCACAAGTGTGTGTGTGTGTGTGTATGTGTGTGTGTGTGTGTGTGTGTGTGTGTGTGTGTGTGTGTGTGTGGTACAGCATATCAATTAACGAATACATTTGTCCCTGGAATGACCTGGGGAGGGAGGGTTAGTCAGCAGGGGTTAGGGGTGATGACTTAAAGTCTCTGTCCTCTATCACACCCAGAGGCTACACACCCAAGTTGTCAACCCACCAATATCTATGGTTGGTTGAATTCATGGGCTGGAGTGCTAGCACAGCGGGTAGGGCGTTTGCCTTGCACGTGGCAGACCCAGGTTCGATTCCTCCGTCTCTCTTGGAGAGACCGGCAAGCTACCGAGAGTATCCTGCCCGCACGGCAGAGCCTGGCAAGCTCCCCATGGCGTATTCGATAGGCCAAAAACAGTAACAACATCTCACAATGGAGACGTTACTGGTGCCTACTGGAGTAAATCGATGAACAATGGGAGGACAGTGCAGAGGGAATGTGTGCATTTATAATGCAATGCTCATTCACAATAATCTCTTTGTGCAGTGTGTTCTAAGAACTTCTTGAGGGCTGGAGCGATAGTACAGCGGGTAGGGCATTTGCCTTGCATGCGGCTGACCCAGGTCCGATTCCCAGCATCCCATATGGTCCCCTGAGCACCACCAGGAGTAATTCCTGAGTTCAGAGTCAAGAGTAACCCCTGTGCATTGCCAGGTGTCACCTAAAATGCAAAACAAAACAAAACAAAAGAAAAAACACCCTTTTTGAATTATGCACCTTTTCTGCAAGAACTGCATAGAATAAGAATTACATAGGGCTGGAGCGATAGCACAGCGGTAGGGCGTTTGCCTTGCACGCAGCCAACGTGGACAACCTGAGTTCGATTCCTCTGCCCCTCTTGGAGAACCCGGCAAGCTACCTAGAGTATCTCGCCCACACGGCAGAGCCTGGCAAGCTACCGTGATGTATTCGATATGCCAAACACAGTAACAACAAAGTCTCCAATGGAGACTTTACTGGGTCCGCTCGAGCAAATCGATGAACAACGGGAGGACAGTGACTGTGAAGAATTACATCTCTATGGGCTGTTAAAACAAATTTGATTGTTTCGGTTGGTTTGGGGGGTTCTATATAGTGGTGCTCAAGGATTACTACTGACAGGGCTCAGGGGACCATATGTGGTACCAGGGATTGAACCCGGGTCAGCCACAGGCAAGGCAAGTGCCTTACTCTTTGTAATATCGCTGTCCCTAAAACAGTTGCTTGCTTGCTTTTTTTTAAAAAAAAAAAAAAAGGTAGAATCTTGCCTTTTACCCTCCACCTCTCTTATCCCCTCCTTTTCTCCTTCATGCAGCTTCAGAGGCTGAGAATCATACTCAGAAAATTGCTCATCTTGGGCCAGAGAAATCATAATACAGGGGTTAACTTGCTTGCCTTGCATGCACCACAGGGGAATCACTCCTGAGCACAGAGCCAGGTATAGCCCCAATCCTTGCCACACACGTACACGAAGAGAGAAAGATGCTCCCCTTTCATAAATCCCAAGTGCCCTCCCACAAAATTACAACCCTAACTCCAAGTTTTCCATCACTATCGTGAGGAGGATAAAGAATTTTTTCCTTGTTATACCTTCTTTATTAGAAAATATATCTGTAACATTTTAATACTTTTATTTTTGTGCTATGCAATTGATTTGTCACATTCCTGCAAAGCACGTTCCCTTCCAAAGAGTTACATTCCCCAACCCCGACATGAATTTTTTTTTTTTTTTTTTGCTTTTTGGGTCCAAACTGGCAGGCTACCGAATGTAACCTGCCCACACGGCAGAGTCTGGCAAACTCCCCGTGGTGTACCCACTATGCCAAATACCAGTAACAATGATGGGTCTCATTCTCCTAAAGAACCTTGAATATAGCACTTTCTTAAAAATCTCAGGGCTAGGATGAAGGAGACGTGACTGGGGCCTGCTCGAGGCAATCGACGAATAACAGGATGGTCGTGCTTTTTGGGTCACACCCGGCGATGCACAGGGGTTACTCCTAGCTCTGCGCTCAGGAATTACCCCTGGCGGTGCTCAGGGGACCATATGGGATGCTGGGAATCGAACCCAGGTCGGCTGCGTGCAAGGCAAATGCCCTACCAGCTGTGCTATTGCTCCAGCCCCGAATTTTTTTTTTTTTGTGGGCAAATAAACATGCATATGCCTGTGTGGATAGGTACAGAGATAATGAAGTCATAACAATGCCAATATCCAGGAATGTGGATATGAAGCAGTGCCTTGCCTACGGCTGGCTGCTCTCACCCAGGGGGCTGGAGGCTTATTTAGTCCCTGCATTAGGAGAGAGAAGTTTGAGATTGTCATGTTCAAGTCTGAAACTCGCAGGAAATTTGGGGGCTGATGCAAATTCCAACCAGGTGATGAGACTGAGCAAATCTCAGGATGGGGAGACGAGAGATCTTTATCTCATAGTCCATGAGGTAGTGTCCAAATGAGACAAGTCGATGTGAAACCCCACATGACAGTGCCACAGCTCTCAGACACACAGGAAGCAGGAAACACAATTCAGGCCTTCAAGTAATTTTGTATTCACTGGATGACACTAAAAAAAGAAAGCCCTTTTGCCATGTCTCACTAAGTGATAAACATTCAAACTATCCAAAGAATGCAAGGACAAAAAGACACCAAGCAAGGCGTTATCAGATGCCTGGCCTTGCTGACTTTGCTTTGACTCACCTGTGCAATGTGACTGGGCCCTTCTTCCCTGGGGCCCTTGGGGTTCACCAAAGCAGCACTCAGACACAGAGGCCTGTGTCTGAGTGCTCCATTCAACGAATAAGGAACTAGCAGAGTAACAGAAGAATATTAGGATTCATGGCTAGAGCACGGGGCCAACCTGATATCTGGCACCCTGTGTGGTCCCCTGAGCACTGCCAGGAGTGATTCCTGAGGGCAGAACCAGGAGTAACCCCCCCAGCATCACTGGGTGTGACCCAAAAAGGAAAAAAAAAAAGAATCATGGCTGGAAAGATTGTACGGGGGGGGGGGGTGGGGAGGGCGAGCGGGGGGTGTGTGTGTAAAGGTGCTTGGTTTGCAAGCATCCAACTTTGACTCAGTGCCACCTCTCTGACCCAAGTAGAATCATCCCATACAAATGCCTCCACCTCCACTCAGCCTGCATGTGGAAGGCAAATGCAGAGATTAGCTTCTTTTTAGAGCCCAGTAGATTAAACAGGACCTTGTTTTAAAGTGTCTTGCTACGGGACTGGAGAGATAGTACAGTGGGTACAGTGCTTGCCTTGCATGGTCCAACCCGGGTTCGAACCCCGGCATCCCATGCACCTGTACTCATACCTGCTCAAGCCTGGCCAGAAGTGATCCTGGAGGACAGAGCCAGGAATAAGCTCTGAGCAGCATGGGGCGTGGTCCCCAACAAAACAAAACAAAAAAATGTCTTGTCATTCGTTTGCTTTGCCTTGGACAGAACATGCATGGCCAATGCCTCAAACATGGGCTCTGAAAACAGTTTAGTTGTGATTCACAACAACAGGTTTGTGTGTCTTTTCCTCTGTCCCCCTTTCATTACAGCCTACTTCCCACAGTCTAGGGATTTTTGCACATCTTGGGCTGGAGCGATAGCACAGTGGTAGGGCGTTCGCCTTACAAGCGGCCAACATGGCCGACCCGAGTTCGATTCCTCCGCCCCTCTCGGAGAGCCCGGCAAGCTACCGAGAGTATTCGATATGCCAGACACAGTAACAACAAAGTCTCCAATGGAGACGTTACTGGGCCCGCTCGAGCAAATCGACGATCAACGGGAGGGCCTAGTTTCCAACAAGTCCTTGAGGGCTGGGAGGGTCAGACTCAGTGGTGCTTCGGGGAGCAGGGGGCCTCTGGGTGGAATGGGGGGCTTCCTCATGCAAAGTGTGTTCTCCCACTCATCACGATCATTTCCCCCACACCCCCCCTCAGCCAGCCATGAGTTCTTGGGTGGGTTTTGTTCATATGCCACGTTCAGTTTGGCGTGAAAGATTTTGAAAGGGCTTGACGTGGCACTGTTTTTGTTCCATCTCAGTGGAGGAATATGGTTAGTGTTCTAATTAACCGCACCACAATATCCTGTTCTGCTGCTAAGTTTTCTAGAGTCGGGGTCTTGCAAAAGCTGTTCTTACCTTTAGTTACGCACTGGTTGGTTGTTCAGGTGCGCAGGGATGCCAGATTTATATACTTAAAAAATAAAATTGTGAAGGGCGCCATGCCGCTTCCCACACCTCACGGAGGCCAATAGAGATGGGTAGGTGAAGGAAGGAACGAGGGTCAGGCTGGTAGTATCAATTGTAGTTTAATCTCCTCTCCATTCTCCTCTGAATCCTGCTTCTCTCTCTCTCTCTCTCTCTCTCTCTCTCTCTCTCACACACACACACACTCTGTCTCTCTCTCCCTCTCTCTCTCTCTCTCTCACACACACACTCTCTCTCTCTCTCTCTCACTCTCTTCTCTCTCTCTCTCTCTCTCTCTCTGGATCCCTCAAGCCCACTTTCACAGCCTAGTTTATATGGAAATCATGGAGGGAAAGTTGGGATTGAACATCAACAAATCAACAAAGAGAGGTAAGGCCCTCCTCCAGAAGATAAACTCAAGAACAAAATCTCATCTAAGGAGATGACTCCAGATTACTAGGAGATCCGCTCAGGGTGGGATTCCATTCAGGGTGTGTTGCTTTCTTCTTTCCCTGGTTAGTAATCTACCTAAATAGTTGTAGTAAATTTACTTCTAATACTTCTGGCAATGCCATTTTGTATGAGCAAAATAAGAGACATACCAAGTTTAAAGTTTGGTTCTTCCTGAGGACATCTCACTATATATTCCAGACCACAGTCCTCAGGCCAGGTTAGTCTCCCTAACCCCATCAGGGTCTTTATTCAGTTACCTCTTTTGGGTCATGACAGAATCTGTCCATGACCATGCTCTTGGCCATGACCATAGCTAAGTATTGTGGCGCTTTGGCCTGGCCCCTTTTGATGCCAGGGTAGCTCACAGATTGCCCTGGATCTATTCAGTCCTCATTGGGACTCTGCTTTTGGACAATTGAGGCTTAAGGTGAGAAAGCAGATGCCCAGGAGTGACTATTATTCAGAATCAATTAACTCCCAAGTGACAAAAGCATAATATGAACTGGGCAGAGTCTCCAGCCCCCGCGCCTGGCTGTCCTCACCGGGGACCCTGGGGGGGGGGGGCAGATTGAGTTTCCCTCCCCGCTCCGAGCAGAGCCCCGTCAGCCAAAGACCTCCAGAACCAGCCATGCTGAGACCACTCTCCACACGTCCGGACAAGCCTCATGCATTAAGAAACTGGCAGAGGAACCCAGGCATGCGGGTCCTGGGGCTGAGATCTCCAAGCCTGCTCGGATAGGGACTGGGCCTTCTCCACCCAGATCCCCCATCTTCCAGTAGGTAGGCGTCACACCCACCAGCTGCTGCCAGTGCCAGGTGGTTCCATCAACAGCCAAGACCCAGAGACTATAAAACCCAGCTCTCGGAAGCACGCAGCTGCATTCAAGGCTGCACGACATCTTATTATCTTGTTTTTACTTTGGAGAACCCAGCAGGCTACCAAAAGTATCCTGTCCGCACGGCAGAGTCTGGCAAACTTCCTGTGTCATACTCAATATGCCAAATACCAGTAACAATGATAGGTCTCATTCTTCTAGCCCTGAAAGAGCTTTGAATATGGCTTTTTTAAAATCTCAGGGCTAGGAAGAAGGAGACATTACTGGTGCCTGCTTGAGGCAATCGACGAACAACAGGATGATCATGATCGTGATTGTTAATATGAACTGTCTTCCTGTATCCATACAAAAAGAACATTGCTTTAAACTATGCAAAGGACATAAAGAGAGGAGAAAGGCAATATTTCACTCATGACTACAAATCACGTGTCCTTAGAAAGATCTGTTCTTACAAGTCAACAGAATCTGATTAGGGGGAAAAGGCAGTTAACTGGTTGGGGAGGAGAGCACAGAGAAGAGTTTATAGATAAACACAGAGGAATGGGAGTGACTCTGGAGCACTGTGATGGGTATAAACCCAATAAACCTAAGCTCCCTGTGGCAAGGGAGAAAGGAGGAGTAAGGACAAACCAATGTTATCCTACATCTCCCTCTTTTCTGTTTACAAAATAACAAAATTTTTCCTAGGGACAATGCCTTCTGTCCCTCACCAGACTCAGCATCTGTAATGGCTGAGTGGGTAAGTAGCCATGAATGAGGCATCTCTGTGCCTCCTGGGTCAATAAGCAATTGCTGAGTGGGAGAATAACCACGCAGTCACTGGCCCAGAGGTGGCATCTTATGAACTAGAAGTTCACTTCCCCCCAAAATAAAACTATACCAGCCTGAGTCTTTGAATAATCTTCCTTGGAACTGACACATCACCACAGGTTCTGATAAAAAAAAAACCTGAGAGTTGGTTGTCCAGATTGAGTTTCTGGCAGATGGTCTTGGGAATCAAGACTAGAAACTAGAGAAGGCTTTCTCCACCTCTGACCCGACTGAGGGCTCTTAGGGTAGCTGAGCCCTTTTACACAAAGTTCTGCTAACTTTACCAGTGCAAATACACCAATAGACACAACTCTTTGATTCCAAATTTCCTCACTTTTGTCCTGGCTCAAAACCTGATGCCCATTAGGTACAGAACTCAGCTATGCATATCCCATATACGGAATAGCTCCTTGTTCCCTGAATTCAACCACTTATTGGTGAGCGTCTAGATACTCTCCATGAGGAATGGAATCAGGGATCAGAGATGCCTTTACCTTCACTGTCCGGGAATCTTCCAGACAACCATGAAAACCTGATGTGCTGCTTATAAGGTTCACTTGAGTAAGCTTCCTTTCTACCGGGGGATTCAAATCTCGTCCCTTTGTACCAGAATTTAATCTGTAGGGACTCTGGGTGGGAGAGGTGGTAACTGTATCAGGGCAGGGAACATCCAAGGTGGCGTTCTCTGCCGTTCCTGGTTGCAGTGAATCTACTAACTGGAGCTCTGAAACTCCACATTGGGGAGAAGGGCTGCAGCTGGGAACATCCCCTAATTTTGCAGGGCCTGGGGCTGGTCCCACTGCAAATTTCCTGAATTGGGGTCACCAGCTGCATCAAAAATAAAGCGACAATCTCTGGCCTGATGGTTTCTCCTCTTATATATGGGACAGGGCCTGGGAGATGCAAACCTGGCTCGGCAGTCCCTGACCCAGTGGTTTCCCTTAAGGCATTGTGGACCAGGTCCAGGTGGTGCTCTCACAGCGGCATGGTTGGATAGCTGGAAGCCTGCCTCGTGAGCAAAGGGGAGAAGGCAGCTGGAATAGAGAAGGGATCACTAAGAAAATGATGGCTTGAGGAACCGGTTGGGATGGGAGATGTGTACAAAAGGTAGATAAGGGACCAAACATGATGACCTCTCAGTGTCTGTATTGCAAACCATAATGCCCCAAAGTAGAGAGAGAGTTTGGGGAATCATGTCTGCCATGGAATCAGGGGGAGGGTGGGAAAGGGGGCGTATACCGGGGATATTGGTGGTGGGGAATGTGCACTGGTGGAGGGATGGGTATTTGATCATTGTGTGATTGTAACCCAAACATGAAAGCTTGTAACTGTCTCATGGTGATTCAATAAAATTTAAAAAAAAATTTATATATACATATCTGTAAATAAATCAGTTCCATTTTAGAACTTAAAAAAAAGTGGCATGGTTGGGAGGTGCCCTGCAGTCCTTCCAGAAGTGGCCTGGTTTCCCACAATTAAAATATTTGCCCTGATCTTGCCTCTGTACCGCGTAGGCCTCAACAGCATTAATATGTGCCTGATGTTTGATAGAACCAACATTCCGACAAGCCTTCAAGTACCCCATTATGTTCTCCTTCTTAATGGGGCGCAGAATGGCCTGGCCATCCTCGTTAGCATTTTCAAAGGCCAATTGTTTAGATAAATGCTCCTGAGTTTCCTTACCCTTAGCCTGCCTTTCCATGGCTTCCATCAATCTCCCTATGAAGTCTGTAGAAGGTTCTGAGGCACTCTGAATAATCTTTGTATAGCTTCCCTTAAATTCAACATCTGCATCAATCTTCTCCCAGGCCCACAGGGCGGCATCACAGACATGAGCAAAAACAGCATGAGGCAAGGTGACTTGTTTTTTAGGGTCCTGCCATTTCCCTTCACCTATTAACATCTCATAAGTCAATTGAACCCCTGAAAATTTTCACCCAGAATGGCCTAGGCTCTGAAGTTTTGCCTTAGCCTCATCACTGAATCACATCCTCCACTGTAGGCACTGAGAAGAGCTTAAGCACGTCTTAGCGACCACATGAAAATCTTGAGGTACCCAACAAGTCCTTTTACTCCAGCCTGTAAGATGCTCCCTGCAGTACGGAGATGTAGGTCCATACAAGGCACAGGTCTTTTTGAAATGACTGAATGAATCCATTCCTAACCCTTCCTAAGATAGAGACTGGTCTTCCTCCAGCTGGATGGGGAAAAAGAGACGGAACTCGTGAGGTCTGGGTGGGATTGACTACTTACGGTTGAGAGGTCTCAGCTGTAAGCTTCTATCGGAAGCATGTCCCGAGCAGCCTGGAGGTCGCTTGGCTGAGGAGCAGCGGCTTCTGTGAAAAGTTTCCTGTACCAAGCCATTCTCAGACTCAGAATCTGAGGAAGTGGTAGCTGGCTCATCATACACATCACTTTCTTCTGATGCACTGGAAGTGGAGTCATACAGAAGAGGTGGGGGTCTCTCTGGCTTGACATAAGTAGGGAATATTACTTTGCCAGCATCAGAGAGACTTTTACTTTGAGAACATGCTTCTTTCAGGGCTTGGGTATAGGAGTTGCCAAGCATTGAGCATCGGGTTTCTTTCTAGGCTTAGGTAGGGGAGGAACAGAGGGTATGGTTCTCTCAGTAGTATGAACTTTCTTCATTTCATCCTCAAATTTAAGATCCTCTCTGTTTAACTCCTGAGGAAAGCTTCTCATAATATACCTAACATCCTCCTTCTCGGAGGTACCTTCAAAGCCTTAAGAATGGAGTTAACAGCTTCTCAAGTTATCTAGAATTTTGGGAGGAGCCAAGCCCCTTCTTTAAATCCCTGAAGACATTATCCTTCATCCTTTCTCAAACCTTAGGCTCTAAAGTACCCTTATCTGGAAACCAAGGATGAAATTTGTAGACAGTTTTTAGGCAGGACTGGAGTTGGTCCGAGAAATATGATGTCCAGTTCTATGTGGAAAATGCTTGATTAATTCAATAAAGAACTTGCCACGTTCAGTTTGGCGTGAAAGATTTTGAAAGGGCTTGACTTGAAACTGTTTTTGTGCATCTTAGTGGGGGAGTATTACTAGTATTCTAATTCACCACAACACAAAATCCTGTTTTCCCACTAAGCTTTCTAGAGTGGGGGTCTACTGAATGGTGTTCTTACCTTTAGTTGCGCACTGGTTGGTGGTTCAGGTGTGTGCAGGGATGCCAGATTTGTATATTCAAAAAATAAAATTATGAAGGGGGCCATGATGCTCCCCCCACCCCCTCGGGGAGGCCAATAGCGTTGGGCAGGCGAAGGAAGGAATGAGGGTCAGGCTGGTCAGTATCAATTGTAGTTTAATCTCCTCTCCATTCTCCTCTGAATCCTGCTTCTCTCTCTCTCTCTCTCTCTCTCTCTCTCTCTCTCTCTCTCTCTCTCTCTCTCTCTCTCTCTGAATCCCTCAAGCCCACTTTCACAGCCTAGTTTATATGGAAATCATGGAGGGAAAGTTGGGATTGAACATCAACAAATCAACAAAGAGAGGTAAGGCCACTCCTCCAGAAGATTAACTCAAGGACAAAATCTTATTTAAGGAGATGACTCCAGATTACTAGGAGATCCGCTCAGGGTGGGATTCCATTCAGGGTGTGTTGCTTTCTTCTTTTCCCAGCTAGTAATCTATCTAAATAGTTGTAGTAAATTTACTTCTAATACTTCTGGCCATGTTGGCACTGAAGTATTAGAAGTAAATGCCATTTTGTATGAGCACAATAAGAGATATATCAAGCTTAAAGTTTGGTTCTTCCTGAGGACATCTCACTATATATTCCAGACCACAGTTCTCAGACCAGGTTAGTCTCCTTAACTCCAGCAGGGTCCTTATTCAGTTACCTCTTTTGGGTCATGACAGAGTCTGTCCATGACCATGCTCTTGACCATGACCACAGCTAAGTATTGTGACGCTTTGGCCTGGCCCCTTTCGATGCCAGGGTAGCTCACAGCTTGCCCTGGGTCCATTCAGTTCCTCGTTAGGACCCTGCTTTTGGGGTGATAGGAACTATGGGCACCTGAGGCTTAAGTTGAAAAAGCAGATGCCCAGGAGTGACTATTATTCAGAGTCAATGAACTGTCTTCCTGTGTCCATACAAAAAGGACATTGCTTTAAACTATGCAAAGGACATAAGGAGAGGAGAAAGGCAATATTTCACTCATGACTACAAATCACATGTCCTTAGAAGGATCTGTTCTTACAAGTCAACAGAATCTGATTGGGAGAAAATGCAATGAACTGGTTGGGGAGGAGAGCACAGAGAAGAGTTTATAGATAAACACAGAGGAATGGGAGTGACTCAGGAGCATTGTGATGGGTGTAAACCCGATAAACCTAAGCTCCCCGTGGCAAGGGAGAAAGGAGGAGTAAGGACAAACCAATGTTATCCTATATTCGTCTTTTAAAAAAATTAAACAAAGGACATTCTAAGAAAAAAGTTATTGTCCTTTTATTCAATTTGGTCATTTGCATTGGTGTTAGGAGATGTTCTTTTCAGCTCCATCGTGGATTAAGACTTGGTGTCTCTGGCTGGATCTGGCCAAATGCCTACCTGAATAATGAGACAGGGATAGTAAATTTGAAGGAAGTTTTATTTCAGTTCAGATATTTGGGGATGAAGAGAGCAGCGATGATCTCCCTTTAGCCATAGATGATTCCTATAGGTCCCCCCACCCATCACCAACTGAAAAACGTGCTTGTTTCTACACTAGTTGAGGGGGCAGGAGGGAGGGAAATGTGCTCGTTCTAACAGTAGATGGCGCTCGCATAAAGGCAAGAAGAATTGGTGGGACAATGTGATCCCAAACTTTCTAGTTAAGTCAGAATGCCTTTGTTTCTGGATGTTCATAATCAGTTTGGTTTGGTTTTGTGTTTGAAACAAGCACACTTCAGAGCAATTTCCGGAGCACGGGTCCAGAACTGCTTTGCCCTAAATTAGCCAAAGGGTCAAGACGGAATGAAAACTCAGAGCTTGGCGGTGAAGCTCTTCGTATAAACCTCTCAGTGGCCTGGTGTCAAAAAAGCAGGTGATAAGTGTTAAGTCTACTCTGATATGAGTAAATTTTTGCCAGTTACTTAATGCTGATTCAAGAAACTTCAAAAGAGGTGAACTCTTTTGTTCAAGCCAACAAACCAACCAATTTCAACGTATTTGCACTTATCGGAGGTGCCTTTGGAGGCATGGTTTGGCTGATCATTCCCTTTTGAGCTTGAACACCAATCAAATCCCTGTGAGATGATACCAACGTTGAGCTTAGAATTTGAGGAGGAGAGCCTGTGACTTCTGCCTTCCTCCCAGCATCGAAGGCAGGCCATGAACAAGGACTCTCCCTGTTTAAATGATTGTAGTCATGGCCAACGAACCACTCAGAGAAGATGCCCTTACCTTTCGAGATAGTTTCAGAAAGTTCTTCTTTCACTTTCCCTACCCCTCCTAGATTCCCATCATCCTTAAGGTAACATGGACTTTAACATAACATCCTCACACTACATTATTATTTTTTTCATTAAAAATTTTTTTAATAGTGAGACATCATGAGGTACAGTTGCAGACTTACACATTTTTGTGCTTGGGTTTCAATTATACAATGATCAAACACCCATCCCTCCACCAGTGCCCATTTCCCACCACCACGGATCCCAGTATCCCTCCCACCTCCCATCCCCCCCGTCCCACCCTGCCTCTGTGGCAGGGCATTCCCTTTTGTTCTCTCTCTCTTATTGGGTGTTGTGAGACTACCATTATTTTTACTGTTTATTTGTTTGCTGGAGCGATAGCACAGCGGGTAGGGCGTTCGCCTTACAAGCGGCCAACATGGCCGACCCGAGTTCGATTCCTCCGCCCCTCTCGGAGAGCCCGGCAAGCTACCGAGAGTATTCGATATGCCAGACACAGTAACAACAAAGTCTCCAATGGAGACGTTACTGGGCCCGCTCGAGCAAATCGACGATTTGTTTGCTTTGTTTTTAGGTCACATCCAGCAGTGCTCTGGGATTACTCCTGTTCTGTGCTCAGGGAGCACTCCTGAAGGACTCCAGGCACCCGACTGGGTACAAGGAAAATGCCTTACCCGGGATTAAACCCATGTTGGCCTCATGCAAGGCAAATGTCTTACCTGCTGCACTATTTGTCGGGCCCCAATAAACTACCTTTTGATAGGAGAACTATTAAATAGATGATGATTTAGATCTCCTCAGACTAAAGTAACCCTTTGCAAAGAAAAAAATTTTCCCTGTCACATGGTTTCTGAATGTACCTTTGTTACCTTTCTTTTCATTTACTTTAGAATAATTTACTTGTTGGCCAAACCTATAGGCCTGTGAAGTGCCTCAATTTATCGTCTGTGTTTCTATGAAGGAAGTTGGCATCGGGGGAACTTTCTTCACGGTTTTCTCATTGGAACTTAGGGCCAATGAAAAACTTCCAGGTCACTCACGTGCAAGTGGAGGGTTTGACAGCCCCAACTTCTCTGTGCAACTCATGTTTGGATTAAAAAACTGTAACTATTTAGCCCTGTGATTAAAACGTGGATGTGGACGCCTAGCTGTGGCCTCACGCAATCATTTAATTCCTATTCTGGTACCAGACCTAGGTAGACACCAAGCCTGGTCCTCCATCCGGTGAACCATATCCTTGTAAGAACGTGACTTGGTCTTGTAAAACAGCCCATTCCCTGCTCTCTAAGTGGAGAGAATATTACTACTTGCCCCCTATGGTGGTAAAACTTAGGTGCGATGGTTTTGCTGAAAGAACAAAGTATGGTGAACACAAATCGCGGCACACAGCAAGTGCTTACAAAGTGTCTGTGGCAGAGCGGCTGATGCATCCTATAGATTCCTCATTGACATGGCAAGAAAAGCTGAAACATCGCCTCTAAGATGCAGACAAAAACAAAAAAGATACTCCCAGAAGGCAAGAAAGAGAGTGGTCCCAATGGCTCAACACCAGCTTCCCTCCGGGCAGATCTATGGACTAATCAGCACTTTTAGGTACAATTCTCACCCCCGCTTGGTTGTGCCCGCTGGCGTCCTGCCAGTTCCTGTCTTATCCACTAGGTGATTAGGATAGATCTTGTCAAATGCCCTGATGAAAGTAAGTATGGTTCTGATGCCTCTTCTTTCTACCAATCTAATATCCCCTTCAAAAGGGGGAATAAATGAAGACATGTTTTGTTTTCTAAGGTTTTGGGTTGGCTCTGAGTGGTCTCTGCTTTTCTAAAGACTTACAAAGAGTCTACTTAATAATCTGTTCAGTTGATGGGTTAAAGTGGTGAAATTGTGGGTTATTTCCCCCGTTCGTTTCTATTATTATAATAATGTTTGGAGAGTAAATAGCTTTTTAAAATTCTGTTCTAGAATTCTGCCAGGGATAATTGTCAAGCTGACTGGCTTATAGTTTTTATAATATGCCCCTTTCCCCCTTTTTTGAGAATCGGGACAACTTTGTTCTTCTCTTGGCTGTTAACAGTTGTCCTATTCTCCATGCTTTTTCAAAGGTTATTGACAATGGTTCTGGGGGTTCTTTGAGCAACCTGGGATGTGATTTGTCTAAGTCTGCAGCTTTGAATTTTTTAAGGCGGGGTGGAGAGTGAGGGAAAGAACACCACACTAGTTTCTTGCTCAGGCTTTGCCCTTTCCTAGCTGAATGAGTGTGAGCTGGTTTTCACTTTATTTTACCTTAAATTTTCCCAATCGGAAAGACCTTGGGACCAGCAAAAGCTGAAAGCTCCTTCGAGTTTGGATGGTCTGTGTTCCCTGTCTCAAGCAATTGAACATTTTCTTGCTAAATTTCTTCTTTCTCAAGGCTCTCAACTGCAAGATAATTTTTTCTTGCTCCCCTCCCCCTCCCTTTTTGAAGATGTAGTAGAGAGGGGGTTGGGGCTACTCCCAGCAGTGTTCAGGACTTTTTCCTGGCTCTGTGCTTGCGGATCACTCCTGGGGGTGCTAAAAGACCTCGTGCAGTGCGGGGTTAGAGCCTGGATTGACAGTGTGCAAGACAAGTGCTTTATCGTCTGTGTTAAGACACGTGTTTTTAAACTTTAAGGTTACATTAGAAGGTGGGTTGGAGCGATAGCACAGTGGGTAGGGCATTTGCCTTGCACGAGGCCAACCGGGGTTCGATTCCTCCGTCCCTCTTGGAGAGCCCAGCAAGCTACTGAGAGTATCCCACCCACATGGTATAGCCTGGCAAGCTCCCCGTGGAGTATTCGATATACCGAAAACAGAAACAGCAAGTCTCATAATAGAGACATTACTGGTGCCCGCTCGAGCAAATCAATGAACAATGGGAGGACAGTGCTACCGTGCTACATTAGAAGGGTACTCAGAGATCAATGCTATCAGGGTGGGCATTTTCTTCTGGCTTTATATCCATTTTCTGCCAGGTTTATATCCCTCTCAGATGGACCATGCCCCCCCTTCCACGTGCAGACCCCTCTCAGTCCTAAGAACAATTCCCTGAGTGGGATGGTCTGCACAGTCACCTTTTTTTTAAAAAATATCCTTTGTTTATATTCTTGGGTTTTAATCCACTGTACTATCTCTCTGGCCCCATCAGTATAACGGTCACGGTCCTCCCATTGTTCATCGATTTGCTCGAGTGGGCCCAGCAACGTCTCCATTGTGAGACTTCTTGTTACTGTGTTTGTCATATCAAATACGTCACGGGGAGCTTGCCAGGCTTTGCCATGAGGGCGAGATACTCTTGGTAGCTTGCCGGGCTCCCCGAGAGGGGTGGAGGAATTGAACTCGGGTCGGCCATGTTGGCTGCGTGCAAGGCAAATGCCCTACCGCTGTGCTATCGCTCCGGTCCACACAGTCACCTCTTAGTTCCATAATTCCTGTGAAACTCAGTTCACTTACCAGCTTCTTAGGTTACTGCACACAGGTTGCCCCTTTCTCTGCATTCTGACTACGTGTAGTCTAGATCTTCTGGTACTTCATCAGGAGCGTCCTGTGGCACTTAGGTATGTCACATGCAACCTAACTGGACTATGACCGATTTACATGTCACACCTCCTGGGTGCAGGTCTGCTCCTCCAGTCTGGGGGTGGAGTAGGAGACTCTAAGCCCTGGAAGGATGTTGAATGACTTCCAAGCTATCAACACTTTCTCTGAATCAGAATGTTTAGGTAACTCTCTAATAGATGGAAGGTTGCCTTTTTTTCCCCCTTCCATCTTAGCGGGCATAAAAAAAGGTGAGAGCTCAGGTAGCTTGATGCTAGGAAACACCTTAGCTGTAAGACAGAAATGGGGGTTTAGAAAATGTCTGAAAATGAGCTGTAACTAGTTCATTTTCTTCCTCTGTTAGCACAGAGATGGGATTTGAGGAAAGTTGCCAAATATACAAAATTATTCATTGGTTCAGAATCAAGTTTCAAGTTCTTGTGCCTCAACTATCCAGTTCGGACCTCTCCCATCTTAGCCAATACAACCTAAAGGCTTTGGATCCTAGGTAGTTTATCCTTTATCTAACACAGTAGCACAGCTCCTCTTCATAATAATACAGACACTTTTTGCATGTGCTGTATGCCGAACCTGACATGCACCTCAGCAGACACAGGTTGTTAAACACATTGATCCCTGCACTGAAATTGGCACCCCTAATTCCACAAACCTGTTTGGAGCAAAAAGCATTCATTCATTCCATGGGCACACTGAGTGTCTGTGGGTACCCGGAACGTGATGTAGCGTTATTTGGTATGGATGTGGAGAGATGGAGAAAAGATATGGAGACTTTGCTGATTGTCCCATGAAGCGACATCCTAGTGGGAGCCACTGGTGGTATGTGCAGGTGACAGTGTGTGAGGTCCTCCACTTCCCATAGAATTTGTAGGATACTTGTTTGAGCTCGACTTGTGTGTTGTGATGACCAATCTTAACAGAATGCCTTAGAATTTCACCATTGTCCTAATTGACCATTCATTCATAAGAAAAGACAGCGAGGTTGTCACTGAGGAAAAACAACGCCTTTCCAAAAATGAGCAGCCCACTAGCATTCACAGGCTGGAAACAGGACTGGAGCAAAAAAAGCATTCATTCATTCCATGGGCACACAGAGCATCTGTGAGTACCCAGAACCGATGCAGACTTGGGTGTAAGGATGTGGTGGGTCCCCACAGAAAAGATGTGGGGACTTTGCTTACAAAGAGCTCATGATGTGAGAAGTAGGACCCTCCAGGGCACAGATAATGACAGTGTGCTAGGAGGAGCACTGGAATAGTCAGCCCCTTTGGCCTGGCTGATACGTAAGCAAAATGCAGGCAGGGGCCTTCCTAGGGCGGCACTCATAGACATCCCTGAAGCATGTATATGTGTCTGCAAGGGAGCACACACACAGGCAGCGTGCATGTGAGGAATGAATTGATGACTTTATATGTCAGCCTTCATGTTGTGAGGCCTCACGCATGAAGGAACAGGCAGAGGAACCCAGGTAGGCGGGACCCGTGGCTGAGATCTCCAAGCCTGCTTGGATTGGGACTGGGCCTCCTCCACCCAGGTCCCCAGTTTCAGTAGCTTGGCAGTCACATGCACAAACTGCCCCTGGCGCCATGTAATCTCATCAACGGCCAAGATCCAGAGACTATAAAACCAAGCTCCAGGAAGAGAGCGATGTGGTTTCTTCCTCTCGAAGAGCCCAGGAAGGTACCAAGATTATCCCGCCCACATGGCAGAGCCTGGCAATACATCCCTGTGACATATTCGATATGCCAAAAACAGTAACAATAACAGGTCTCATTCTCCTGACCCTGAAAGAGCCCCCAATATGCCATTGAGCTACGCTAGCAAGTGACAGGGATGAATGCAGACGTTACTGGTGCTCGCTCGAGCAAATCAATGAACAACGGGAGGATGAGTAAAACAAGTGATACAAGTGATATGTCTGCCTAAGAGGTAGCCTAACATCTCCAGGGAAAGGTAGGGCACTGAACAGCCAAAGCCAGGACTGTTGGAAAGAGATACAAACTTCCTCATCACTCCCTGGCACGCCCCCTTTAATTGCCCTACTGGAGGGTGATAAGCACTGTGATCCCCATCCCCGGCTGATAAATGTAAAGATGAAGAGTGTCATGGGGGTGTGTAGAACTGTCCAACCGTGACAGCACTGCAGCTCCTTCCCAAAAAGCAAAAGCGAAAGTGAGAGGAGAAACAGCCTGGCCACACGCATCGCTTGAGTGGGACCGGAAGCACGGAAACTTTGCACCTGCCACCTGGGTTCCTTGAAGTGACAGTCATTAAGATATGACACCGCCTAAGCCTAAGCCGCACCTTTTCCCAGAAAGCACACCCTCTCACTTTGTTCCTAAGAAGTAAGGGACGAGCACGTACCTCCCTTCCTCCAATAAGGCCACCCTCCAACCTCCAAATCTGAGCCCCCACCCCGCTTTCCCAACTGCGCCTGGTTGTCAAACCCATCCTTTGGCCTGATCTGAACCCTGGCTGTCCCAGTTTTTCTTTCCTACCCATTTTATCTTCAAGTACTGAGACTCCTTTCCTCTCTTCTTTTACCCTGAGCAGAAGCGTGACACCCTCCCTCCATCCCCCACCACTGCCCTGCCCCTGGAGGAGGAGATTACCCCTCCTTCCAGGGAGAAAATCAAGGTCTAGCGGGGGCTCTAAATGCTTGTCCATACATCTAGGAATGATCTAGATGTATTTAGCTGACCTGTGACCTTAAGCAGAAAGTGTGAGAGGATTCCCACGAGGTCAAGTCATGAGGGCATCCCCAGACAAAGACAGGGGTTGGAGCAATTTCCAAAGACCACCCCTCTGGTTTTTGGGTGATTTCTCGCCATACCAGTGGGGGTGAAGGCTCATAAGAACATGACAAGGGATTCCGGCAATGTGACCCCAATTCTGCCTTTCACCCACTCTTGGGCGTGGGTTCACGTCTATCTCTGCACCTCCCTTTCTGTAGCTATAAACTAGGAATTGAGAATACCCACCTTCTCAATTGGCTTTTAAGCTTGGATTTGATCCTACACGTGAGGGACTCTATATAATATTTCAAGTCCTCAGCCATATCTGTTTAAATTCCACAAAAATGCATCTTTGCATTAAGTAAAGAGGCAGTTTTTCTAAATGTTATTTTTCTGAAACTTAATGTATCGATGAACTTGTTTAGCTACGTATTAATAAATATTCATATATTTAAAACACAAGGAAAGCAAGTTCTTCAGAAGTTCATTCCCCATCCCTTCACCCATGACCCACACCTCCTTTAGATATTTTTCTTATTTTTTTTGGGGGGGGGGTTGGAGATTTGGACCACATCTGGTGTTTCTCAGGACTTACTCCTGACTCTGTGCTCAGGGATCATTCTTGACTTGTCTAAGAGGACCAGTTGGGGTGTCAGGGATCAAACCCAGGTCAGTCATGGGCAAGGCAAGCAATTTACACCAATGTGTTGTTCTCTTGCCCCCGATATTTTATTTCTAGTTTGTTATATCCCCACAGAATGGATGAAGACCAAGTTTCTACTGTTACTAGGACTAGTAGAACCCGGGATTGATTCCATAAAATTCATCTAACCCGTGCTGTCTATCTGACATTCTGAATGTTTTCACTACTCCCTTTCTGCCTATCTTTTATTATTATTACCATGGCAACAACACATCATCAGTAGGGATTTTTTTTTATTGAGATAACATTGGTTTCCAATATCACATGTGTCAGAGGAGCACATGTTCACATCACTTCAAAATGTATGTTACCATGACCACTACCCACGGCCACTGCCTACGTTACCATCTCCCTCCACCCCCGATCTTTGGGCCCCCTCCATGCTGTACTCCCAACGCCCAAAAAAGTAGACGTCTTTTTTTTTTTAAGTGTAAAACGTTTAACTGGCGCGTTAGCTCTGAAGACTTAATGAGTCCTTTTCTAAGAACATAAGAGGGGTAAATAACAGGAGGGAGGGCATGAAGCTTTTTATTCTTCGGTGGCTGAAGTGTTTCGTCTGAGTATCCAGAAAGGCCTTTGTGAGTTGGTGCTAGAAGGATGCTTTAGGACCCAAAGCACAATGCGTTATTCTTTCCCCAGTGCTGCACGGCCGCTCCCTGCAGGCACAGTTTCCAAGAGGAAATGCTCAGACCCCTCCTGTTGAATGAAGCCCTGTTACAGCGCTCTTCAGAGACACACATTTACAGGGGTAGAAGCATGTGGGAAAAGCAAATAAGAAAGAGCAAAAGAACTCAGGTCTCCGTACCTACACGCCCTGTCTTATGTAGTCTTTGTAAGTCGTCAACGTGCCCAGCCTGACAGCTCAGGAGATTTGGGGACACGATACATTACCAGTTCCCATTTTCTTGTCCATGGTCTTGTCAAGTGGTGGTAAAAAAAAGACAGATGGAAGGTCTTGAAATGTCCTCCTACCTCTCTCATGTCCTTCTACCTCTATCTACCTTCTATCTTCTACCTTCTACCTCCAGATCTACTGCAAGGAAGCCCCAAACCAATGGCCCTTCCCACCCCACTATTGCCTGAACCTTTTCCCTAATGAGATCTTTGAACTGACACATATTTCTTTTAAAAAAAATCTCAAAAAACAGAAACAAAGAGTGCTGGATAGATATGGCAGGTGGGGGGAATTGGGAATATCCCAACTTCCTCTATGCCATTTGCGGTTGGTTGGAATGTTGACTGTTTCAATCTATATGGAAAATCATATGGACTCTTCTAAAGAGCCTGGCCTTCTAAGACTCAAACACCATTCAAGAAAAGAAATTTGGACTCCTATGTTCATTGCAAGGCTATTGACAATAGCCAAAATCTGGAAACAATCCAAATGTCCAAGAAACAATTTCTGGATTAAAAAAAAATGTCTGTGTACACATACACAAGGGAACACTACTTGGCTAGAAGAAAAGATGAAATTATGCGATGTACCACTTCAAGGATGGTTCTGGAGGGTGTCATGTTGAATGAAGTAAATCAGATGTGGAGGGACAGAGTCAGATAAATAGTGTACGACAGGCAGGGATCTTGAATTGCACTTGGCTGACCCAGGTTTTCTCCATAAGGGCCACCAGGAATGATCCCTGAGCTAGAAGTCCTGAGCACCACTGGCTGTGACCCCCAAACAAAAGCAGAACGAAAACAAATAGACAGAAGGGGAGGGACAGATACAGAATGTTGTCTCTCATCTGTGGGATTCAAGAAGCAGAGTAGGGGAATAACAAATAGCCAAAGGCAACAGAATCCTAGAACAGGTCAACAGAACTGAACTTACCATGATAAGGGTAAAGGAGGGGAGGGAGGAATAGGGGTGGGGGTGAGAGACACACTGGCAGAGGGTATAATGTTGGAACATTGTGTGCATAAAACGCTATTATTAACAGTATTATAAATCATGGTGCTAAGCTTTTTTTTAAAATGTAAGATATTTTGTTTGGTTCTTAGAAGGACAGTCTAACCTTTCATAGGTCCACTGTGGCATGGCCCCTGTGAAACCTCACAGCCCCCTGCAATCACCACCTCATCCTTTACTCCCTCTTTAGCCCTTGGCATTCACTGGGCCTGTCCCCATATCCTCTAATGCCACTACAGCTTCAAAAGCCAGTGGTCTACGGGACCAGAGAAATAGTAGGGCAGGTAGGGCCTTGCATACAGGTGACTTGAGTTTGCTCCCTGGTACCACCCATGATCTTCCAAGCACTGTCGGGAATGATCCCTGAGGACAGATCCCTCAGGAATAATCTGAACTTTATAATAATAAGCTTTAACAGGTCTGGCCTCCCTGTCCCCCAAAATTCGTGACCTTCTGATATCTGGTAACCCTTCTGAATGCCTCACATACATTCAAGGACTAGATGATGGTTCTTTCTTTCAGGAAATACTTTCCATCCCAACAATCCTCTCTTGTTCATTTGTCTTCAATTCTTTGGGCAAGAAAGTAGGTATGAATCAACCAACCCAAAAAAGTAAAAATAAAAAAAGAAAGAAACCCAATGCTCTTTTTCTTTTTCTGGTTTTCTACTGACTTCTCAACCCCATCTCTCTCTCTCTCTCTTTCTCTCTCTCTCTCTCTCTCTCTCTCTCACACACACACACATACACACACAGAGGCTTTCTTAGTGTGGGCATCGTGGGCATCTTGCTGTGCTCATTCCCTGGCATGTACACAAATCCTCTCTTTCTCAGGAAGCTCACCAGGCTCTATTTGAGCCCTTGGCATTGAGAGGAAGCTCCCATGATCATTTTTCATGTGACTCTGCAATCTTTGGTCTTGTGGATGAAAGGTGTCTCCACTCAGCATCTTCGCAGATTGTTGCTGAGGCTAAACATTTGATTCCTTACCCCCTTTCCATGAACCTTTGGACCTGCCTCTCCAAGTTCTTTCACTCCTCCACAACCCATTTTCAGTTTGCTGATGATACCCGGTTACAGAGTTATGACTTAATTTCATATATATTCCTAATCTATCTATCTATCAATCTACCTATATCTTGCCTTTTCACCAATATCCTGGATGAATTGGCCTCATTCCTTGCAAAGACCACTCTCTCCATGAGTCACTTCCATCCCTTGCTGACCCCTCTAACGTTATCCTGGACATTCGCTCCACTCTTCCTCATCACTTACACCCCCTCTATAAGTACTCAGACATGCTCCCGTCTTAAATACAACTCTCTGGGAATCCCTTATACCCTCCAGCTACCATCCCATTTCTCTTTCCTCTGCACAGAAAAAAAACTCTAGAACCTTATTTCTTTACTCACTATCCAATCCCTCGTCTCCCATATTCTCTGCAGAACCCAGTTCTACTTGGGTTTTCCTAGCATCTCATCCCTCCCACACATCCATATGGTGGATTATTATTTTTATTTTATTATTATTATTTTATTATTTTATTATTTTATTTTATTATTATTATTTTTATTTATTTTAATATTTTATTTATTTTTTTATTAAATAAATAAATAAATAAATAAAATTATTAAATAAATAAAATAAATAAATATTAAATATTAAATTAAATATTAAATAAATTAAATAAATTAAATAAATAAATAAATAAAATTAAAATAATTTTAATTATTTTATTATTATTATTTCCCAGCATTCCATATGGTCTCCTGAGCACCTCCAGGAGTAATTCCTGACTGTAGAGTCAGGAGTAACCCCTGTGCATTGCTGGGTGACCCCCCCCAAAAAAGAGCCATCACTTTAGACGGAAAAAACCTGTCGCCTAAATAGCTCACAGAAAGATGTGATGATTCAACCTCTGGCTCAGAACTGTTGAACACTGGCATCAATGTTTAAATGCTTTTCTAATTACTTAAAAGAAAAATCACATTTTTATGGGCTGGAGCGACAGCATAGTGGGTAGGGTGTTTGCCTTACATGCTGGAGACCCACTTTCGATTCCTCCATCCCTCTCCAAGAGCCCGGCAAGCTCCCAAGAGTATCCCACCCACTCACAGCAAAGCCTGGCAAGCTCCCCGTGGCGTATTCGATATGCCAAAAACAGTAGCAACAAGTCCCACAATAGAGCCGTTACTGGTGCCCGCTAGAGCAAATCTATGAACCATGGGAGGACAGTGCTACTGTGCATTTGGCTGGACCCCCTATTATAATGTGATAGAGAGGGCCAAAGAGATAGTATAATGGGTAAGGTTCTTGCTTGCATGCTGCTGAACGATCAGGTTTCAATCCCCAGAACCCCATATAGGTCCCTGAGCCTGTGCCAGGAGTAAACCCTGACCACTACTAGGGGTGCCCTCCAAGATGAAATACCAAACAATGCTGACCAAGGTGACCATCCCATTCTTTAAAACACTTTCCTGCTTGGTTTCTGCAAAGCCCCTCTTTGGGTTTTCCTTATTCCTTCTGGAGAAGCTTTTTCAGTGTTCTTGACTGATCCCATTATGTCCCCACTTCTTACTAGTCCAGTGCCTGGGGCCAGTGCTGGCACCCATCTTTTCTAATTACTGTCTCGTCCTTAGTGATCTCATTCAATCTATGATTTTAAATGTAATCAATATGTGCAGGACACCCACACTTATGCACACACATAACCCAATTGTCCATTTATAATCTGTTTCCATACTTAATAGGCATCTGAATGTATTTCAAGCTGAACTGCTTGTTCATGCCTAGGTCAGCTCTTACCCAGCTTCCACAGAGCTCTCGTTGCCTAGGATTTCAAGGATTTTACGCAGAATCCTTGAGTATTCATGACTTTCTTCCTTCCCTTCTTTCCTTCCTCGCTCCCTTCCTTTCTTCCTTCTTTCTTCCCTCCCTCTCCCTCCCTTCTTTCCTTTTTCATTTATTTCCTTCTTTCTTTCCATCATCTCTTCCCTCCCTCCCTCCCTCCCTCCCTCCCTCCCTTCCTTCCTTCCTTCCTTCCTTCCTTCCTTCCTTCCTTCCTTCCTCTATTTAAAGACCCTATCTCTTCCAGACTCAGAGGTCTCCAATTCCTTCACCCTTCTTGAACGTTACCACAACTACCAACTGACATTATACATATATACTTGTCTTTTTATGACTACTTAATGTACTTGACTTTTTCATGGTCTCTCTCCCTGCCACTCCCCCCCAAAATGATAACAGAGCTTTTGCCTCACTTATTCCCTCGAGGATATTTATTGCCTAAAGTATGTCTGGAATACAGTTGAAACACACTAGGCCTGACATATGGTAGACGCACAATAAATTAAATCAATATGTATTAAATGACTGACTGGCTGACTGAAAGATTTCTCTTTCAAAACGATGCTCAAATTTTCCCTTATGTAAGGGGAAACGACTAGCGCTAGTCTGTGGCTCGCCCATCAGATCTGTATCACTGTGTTATCCCACGCACTGGAATGCTAAAGGGAACAGAGCCAAAATGGAAAGACAGGTTTCCCGATTCTCAGACTAGGTTTTCTTCGCCATTGGATCTCTACAGTCTTGCCTAATTTTCATCTAATTTTTACCCTTGAAAGTGCCTTAAAGCTGTTTTTTGGAGTTCGGAGTGATTTACAAACTGTTAATCACAGGGATTCATGCACACAACATATCAACCCCACACACTTCACCAGAGTCTGCTTCCCTTCTTTCCTGCCTGAAGCTTTATCTATGTTTAAGGGTCTGTGGTAGTTTCCAGTTATGGCTGCAGGCCTAGCCAGAGACCGGGAGATCACAGACAGCGTTCATCCTTGAGATTTCTGTTTAGACAAAGTGGAAGGGGGTGGGGGATGGGAGTTGTTTTAAGTATCCTTTGAGCGGCTTTTTTTTTTCTATTTTGAGATTTATTTATGAGTCCCTGGAACCAGGCAGGTATTGAGCTTCCATGGTAGCAGCAGTGGGGCATGGGCATGGCTGCCAGGTCTTCCAGAAGTACGGGGGGGTAAGAGAGGTCACCCATCCAGACTCCGAGAAGGCCTGGCGTTTTCAGCCACAGGGCCCCATGTACCTGCAGTTTTCAGCAGATTTGGTTCCCTGTAGCACTCAGCCTTGAGGTGATGGGATCCAGCTGGAGGTGTAGTGGTGGCTTTGCTAGGGTGGGTTCTGGCCCACTCCCTTCAGATCTCAACTGGGAGCGGTTGCCTGTTTTAAGCATCCTTTGAGGTTTTATGATCTTTAGCAGAGTACTTCAAGTGAGTCCATTATTGGGAATGGACTGAAGTCCAAGTCCAATGGACTAAAGACCTGGGATAAGCAAAAGAAAACACTTTTTGGAAACTCAGGATTCTGGGATCCAATTTTTCAAGTAACAAGACTGCTTTGAGTGTAAGAAATGTATCTTTCATTACCACAACATTTGCTCCCTTCTTTTCCATAGGGCAAAAGACTTTCTTTCTGAAATCAAGAAGAAGGAGGAGGAGGAAGAAGAGGAGGAAGAAGAGGAGGAAGAAGAGGAGAAGAGGAGAAGAAGAAGAAGAAAAAGAAGAAGAAGAAGAAGAAGAAGAAGAAGAAGAAGAAGAAGAAGAAGAAGAAGAAGAAGAAGAAGAAGAAAAAGAAGAAGAAGAAGAAGAAGAAGAAGAAAAGGAAGAGGGGAAGAAGAGAAGAAGAAGAAGAGGAAGAAGAAGAAGAAGAAGAAGAAGAAGAAGAAGAAGAAGAAGAAGAAGAAGAAGAAGAAGAAGAAGAAGAAGAAGAAGAAGAAGAAGAAGAAGAAGAAGAAGAAACAATGAACAGTGACATGACATGAGCTGGGAACTGTATATATGCAAACAGCAAGTAGGACCAAGTTGAGACTATCACTGAGGGAAATAAAGATTAAGGCAACCTAGAGAAGCTTCTCTCTAATGGGGCTGCTACAGTTCAGCTTGGCTCTGGGAAGAAATCCGGGAGAAAGAGTGACTTGATTTTTGGCTTGGGGGCTATTCTCAGCCGGGTTGAAGGCTTATTCCTGGTTCTGTGCTCAGGGATCACTCCTGGTAGGTGGTCAGGGAACTCTGTGGGGTGCCAGGGATCAATCCAAGATTAGCCACAGCAAGGAAAGTACCGTAAACTCTAAACTCTAATCTAGAATTTGATATACAGCCTCCTGAATCAGAAATACTGTCAAAACATCCGAATGTTTTCAATGTTGAAGGGTCCAGGGAAACCCCTCAGAGTTTCTCTAATATAAGGGAAAGCTACCTGCCTTAGTTTGCCGCTCACTCTCTGTGCTCTCTCTGGGATGAACGGCCCCATGAGTTGCTTCCCTGTCTTGTAGGAGAAAGACCGTGAGCAGGAGAGTCAGACCAAGTTTAATTCTTGGCTCTGCCTATTGGAGCAGGAACAAAGTTGTTGCAAATTACTTAACCCACGCTTCATTTTTTTCCATCTCTAAGATTGAGTGCATGCTTCCAGGATTGATATGAAGACTAAATGGAATCATGTTTTGGATACTGAATATTCACTTTCCTTCTTTCTCTAATCTCTGCCCTCTCCCCTCTTTCCCATTGCACAATAAACTGGAAAGAACTGCTCCTCCACATTCTTACTTGAAGCAAGTTAGGCAATACTTTTTTAAAAAAATCACTCATTTGATATTTTTCTAGGAAAATTGATCACGATGAACTCAAATACACAGGGCCAGTTATTTCTTGGATAACGTTTGCATTTATAGGTCCAAAGAGGTCACACCACCTCTTGGTGATGGTGATTCTGTTTTGTTTCATTTTGTTGTTTTCGTGTGCCCAAGAATCAGAGGGCGAAGGCTGCATTAAAGAAGCATTCCTTCCAGAATTGATTTCTGACACTATAATCTCTGGAAGTCCTGACTTGGAAGTAAGAGACGGCCCAGCGCTTACAGCGGAAACACACCAACCCTCTCAGGCTTGCAATGTGCCTTGCCACAATGGAGAAGGAGAGGTACAGAACCAGCACAGAAGAGCAAAGAGTGTAACAGGTTTGCAGTCACTGTATTAGCAAAGGCTGGGGCTCAGAATGAGCTGAGACTTGCAAACAGTGCTCAGGAAGAGCAAACCAGCTTTGTGCAAGTCAGTTCTGAGCAGGAAGAACAGGGAAGAGTCAGGTTCAGAGCTGGGGGATGATGGTGTAATACTGAGAGATGAAAGACACAGCACCGAATTACTCAGCTCCTTCGCTTCTATCTTTTGTATCTCCAAGGACAATCTTCAAGTTAGAAAGGGGAGTGCAAACATGGTGAAGAGGAAACTGCAGCCCTAAGTGTGAAGTTCCTTAGAAAACAAATACCCTGTCTTTCTAAAGGAGCTCAGGTCTTCGGCTCCCCGAAAATACATCCCTGGGTACTGAAAGAACTCGTAGATTTATTCACAGAGACATTGTCAGTAATAATTCCGGAATCTCAGGAGCGATGCAAAAATGATCAGTAGTGGGCAATTGAGTTGTCAAAAGGGGAAGGAGATAATATGTGTGTGTGTGTGTGTGCGCGCGCACGGGTATGTGTATAACATATATGTATATTTTGAAAAGTTTGCACTATTGAGTTTAGCTTTGATCTCCAGCAAACTTTAACCTGGGTTATTAAAGAGTTAGATTGTTATCACTTCTGAAAGGAAGTGGTCATCTCAAGAAGCCAGCACAAATTCATGTAGAACAAACCACATCATATGCGCATCATTTCATCTTTGCTTTTTAATTTTCTTGTTTGAAAGGTTACCAAAGTACACCGGATTGTTCCGGAGCCTTTGACAAACTTTCTTCACGTCAGTTGAATAGATAAGGACTAGAAGATCCTCAACTCAGGGATGGAACCGCTGGGCAAACTGTGGGACCCCAAAAGCATTGATTACTGAGTCAAGTCACCCAAAGGCACAAAGGACAAGGTGTCCTACTGCTCCTCAAGTTCTGTGGTGTGAAGAATTTTTCAGTGACATGAAATCAAGGGCACTGTCTCAACACAGGCTGACACAGAACTAAGGGGAGTGAGCTGCAAGACAGACACAGGATATGATTGGCTTGAACTAGTAACCCAAACAAACAATGGAATTCAATGAAGGAATATGCTAGTCCTTTATTTCTATTTAAAAACATTAAACAAACCTCTGTTATTTAAACTAGTGGCAATTGTTCAAGTGATAATGTCTCAAGGATGTGGGTTAAGGGGAAAAAACTTGACAGAAGCCAAAAATGAGGACACAAGTACTAAAACCAAGTTGGTTACTGAGCATGAATAGAAGTAAATATTCAGATCAATGTTGGGGACAGGTCATTGCCACCTCCTTACACCCCAACATCAATGCACTGGGGCCTTGCTTGGGGTACTATGTTTCTCCATAGTAAGTTTTGTCCTTTGCATTTTTTTGTTGTTTGTTTCGCTTACAGAAACAAAATAGACTTATTTCAGGAAACCTAGGTATAGAGAAGAAACCAAAAATGGTATTTGATTCCCCCTTAAGAGTTATCATTTTGAAGTGATGACTTCTATTATCACTTTGACAGGCATCCTTCAATTCTTTTTTAACCCTTCTGCGTGGGCTAGAGGCACCAGAGGGAAGCCCTAGGAATGGGAATTCGGCAAAGTTTATTTTCACTTTAATAGTCAAGATATAGAAGTGACCTGGTGACCAAAGGCAGGTGAGAGACTGAAGAAGGGGAGATTCATAGAATTCGTGAAAGTTTAAATCTTGCTTCTGGTGACAACAGGAGATGGAACTGGAGGGGGCGGGTCAGATAAGTGACATGACTCTGAAGGAGAAAGATAGATGCTGGCTGATCTCATGCGTTTGAGGAGTATGGTCACGGTCACGGTCACGGTCCTCCTGTTGTTCATCAATTTGCTTGAGCGGGCCTAGTAACATCTCCATCGTGAGACTTGTTGTTACTGTGTTTGGCATATTGAATACATCACGGGTAGCTTGCCAGGCTCTGCCGTGTGGGCGAGATACTCTCAGTAGCTTGCTGGGCTCTTCGAGAGGGGCGGAGGAATCGAACTCGGGTCGGCCAGGTCAGCTGCATGCAAGGCAAACGCCCTACTCGCTGTGCTATCGAGTATAGAGAAACAAAGGCTGTAGATGGAATGAGAATGAACTTGAGCCTCTGAGCACAGAGCTGAGGCTCCTGGAGAGGGATGGGTGAGAATCCAAGGAATCCTGCCTGGGGAGTGGGGGGTGGGAGTGGGGATATTGTCTTGGTGTTCTGGTGGTGGTGTGTTGTTATGGTAACAGTGTGTGAAATTGTATGGTAAACTGCAGTCTTGTAAACCCATGTTCCCTCAATTAAACAAAAAAGTTCTACTACATCTCACCTCCATACGGAAATGCTTCAGTTTATTTAAATGCACTCAGTCCTGGACACATGAAGGTAACGATGGGAAGGCGAAATCTGATTTCACAGGGTTTCGGACAACTTGGGTGGACAGATCAAGCAGCCATGCTGCTCAGGTGTGGAACCAAAACTGAAATCAACCAAACAGAATAATCAATTTCCAAAAAAGTGTGAGCCTGTCTGACTACACTGCCTTAATTACTTAATTACTATGACTGACCTAAGTGTTTTGATCTTTGATAGGATAAAGTTCCTCAACATTTCTCCTCCCCATTGTCTTATCTATCCTTGTCTTTTATTCTCCCATATAAATTTAAGTCTGAGCTTTTGAAGTTCCATGAAATAAAACTCAATTTCTATACTCCATAGAATTAATGGAGTTGATTGAGAGGGGAGCTGATCCTATAGAGTCTTTCCTGACATTTATTTAGTGTGGTGGGCTTTTTATTGCCTGATCCTCAGAAATACACCTATTTTCCAACTCGGGAAACATGCCCTCATTCCAAGACAGAGACTGAAAATCGGGCTCTTTCCTAGTTTCCCAACCTGGTGAAAAAAGTTCGATCCTGGATAGTGAGACACAACGGGAAACTTTTTGGGAAAAAAAAAATGTGCAACAAGGCAGTAGACACCGGGCCAGGAATATTACGCCATAGTTGGAAGCCTGCCTCATGAGCTGGGGGAGAGGGAGGCTGGAATAGAGAAGGGATCACTGGGTCGGTGATGGCTGGAGAGATCATTCGGGGTGTGTGTTGAGAGTAGATGAGGGATCAAGCGTGATGGCCTCTCAGTGTCTGTATTGCAGACCATGAGGTTCCAAAGTAGAGAGAGTATGGGAGAAATTGTCTGCCATAGAAACAGGGAAAGGGTTGGGATGTGGGGGAGGATACTGGGGACATTGATGGTGGAGAATGTGCACTGGTGGAGAGATGGGTGTTCGATCATTGTATGACTGAAGCTCAAACATGAAATCTTTGTAACTGTGTCTCATGGTGATTCAATTGTTACTGTGTCTGGCATATCGAATACTCTCGGTAGCTTGCCGGGCTCTCCGAGAGGGGCGGAGGAATCGAACTCGGGTCGGCCATGTTGGCCGCTTGTAAGGCGAACGCCCTACCCGCTGTGCTTGTTATGGGTAAAAATGGCTGAATGAAGGGCTATTCCTTTTATTTCCTTTCCAATAGGATCATGTAAAGAAGGTTTTAGCCATCCAGGACATCCAAATTACAACTGTAAAGGCAAGCCATGAGGATAAGAAGTCCCTATAGAGGCATTCGATAGACAGTACAGGGCTTAAGGCTCTTGTGTTGCATGTGGTCAGCCCTACTCCAATCCCAAGCATCATGTGGTCCTCCAACTTTTGCTGGATGCCTTCCTAGAGGCCCTGGGTGGCACAACAGTCATGGCCCTCAAATTTAACTACCAGCCCAGTTGGTTAAACATGACGAGAAGGCCCCCTGGGACTTCTTAAGCACCTCATTTAAGCCAGGAGTAGCCCCTGAACACCACCATGTGTGCCCTCACACCACGTAAAAATAAATATTGTGGGGGGCTGGAGAGATAGCACAGTGGTTAGGGTGTTTGCTTTGCACATGGCAGACCGGGGTTCGATTCCCAGCATCCCATATAGTCCCCTGAGCACTGCTAGGAGTGATTCCTGAGTACAGAGCCAGGAGCAAGCCCTGTGCATCACCGGGTTTGACCCAAAAAGCAAAATAATAATAATAATAATAATAATAATAAAGTAAAGTAAAGTAAAGGCCCTCCCGTTGATCATCGATTTGCTTGAGCGGGCCCAGTAACGTCTCCATTGGAGACTTTGTTGTTGCTGTGTCTGGCATATTGAATACATCACAGGGAGCTTGCCAGGTTCTGCTGAATAATAATAATAATAATAATAATAATAATAATAATAAAAATAATTACATGTTGTAACGTTGAAGACTCTCCTGTTTGGGTATCTATTCTCAACCTGTGAAACCATCTCTATTTATCCCGATTCATACCCTTGGTCATTTTCCATATCCTTCCATATTACTTCTCCCCTTTCTCCACAGGCATGATATATACTTTACACTTCAGACTTTTGTTTTGTTTTGTTTTGTTTTGGGGGGTCACATCCAGCTTTGTGCTCAAGATCAAACTCATGACTTGTGCCTGCAAAGCATATGCTTCTGCCTGGTGTGTGATCTCTTCGGTTTTCCAAATAAGACACTTTTTTCAAATCATATTTCTCTTTTATTTTTATTAGTGAAACACCATGAGGTACAGTTGTAGGCTTACAAATGTTTGTGCTTGGGTTTCAGTTATACAGTAATCAAGTACCCATCCCTCCACCAGCGCCCATCCTCCACCACCACGGGTCCCAGCATCCCTCCCACCCCCCTTTCCCCCCATTCCACCCTGCCTCTGTGGCAGGGCATTCCCCCTTGTTCTCTCTCTCTCCTTTTGGGTGTTGTGGTTTGCAAGAGAGGCATTGAGTGGCAATCATGTTTGGTCTATAGTCTACTTTCAGCATGCTTCTCCCACCCTGGGAGGATCCTCCCAACACCCTTTATTTGGTGCTCTCTTCTCTATCTGAGCTTCCTTTTCCCCTAGCACGTGTGGCTGGCCTCCAAGTCATGGAGCAAAATTCCTGGTACTAATTTCAGCCACTCCTGGGTGTTAGTCTCCCATTTTGTTGCTTTGTGTTCCCCAGATGAATGCAATCTTTCTGTGTCTATCCCGTTCTTTCTGACTCATTTCACTTAACATGATACTTTCCATGTAGTACCACATATATGTAAATTTCATGACTTCATCTTTTCTAACAGCTACATAGTACTCCATTGTGTAAATGTACCAGAGTTTCTTTAACCAGTCATCTGTTCTCGGGCACTCAGGTTTTTTCCAGATTCTGGCTATTGTAAAGAGTGCTGCAATGAACAAACAATTGCAGATGTCACTTCGACTATACTTTTTTGCCTCTCTGGGATATCTGTCATTTTCATATTTTAATATATCAAATATCTCTTAGCTAGTAAACTTAATCTGTTGTGGGTTATTAGGTAAGCAACTGATTTCTTTGTTGATCTTGTGTCTAGCTAGCATCACTCTAATTAATAAATTGTTTATAAAATCTCTTACAGACTATCATACCCCCAACAAATAAAGACAGTTTTCTTCTAGCTTTAAAACACTTACTTGCATCTATTATCTATTTCCTTTATCTCCTTGTATTCTCTACGACTCCCTGGACAGTATTAAAAAGCAGCAACTACGGCAAGCCACTCTGCTTCCCCCCACTCTAATAGGAATGCTTATTAACTTCCCCCTTAATAAGGGACCCTCTGCATGGCGCAACTCCAGGGAGCCACTTATGTTGCTTTGTCGTTCTGTGTGATTTCTAATATGTTTTTATAAATGTTCTCTATCAAGTTAAGGCTTCCCTTCTTAAGGCTAAGTTTGCACCACTAGGCTCAGCTGCAAGTCACACACACACACACACACACACACACACACACACACACACACACAGAGGCTAAAGAGCACGAGCTTAAACAGAAGAGAAGTGTATTCTTAATGCTTAAGCGGATGAAGAGGTGATCAGTTCAGAGCACAAATAGTCCACTCCAGTCTCAGGGATGCAGGCAACTTCCTATTATCTGAAGGTCCCGCCATCTTCATAATGAAAGTGGAGAAATTAAGCTTTTTCTCAATAGAGGAAGAAACGGCGTTTGATAGAATTTACTACTGACGTGAGTTTTTAAAAATACTAAATTAAGACTAGAAGGTATGGAGGGAAGTGTTCATTGCACTCCCATATTTATTCTTTTCTTTTTCCCTTGTGAAAAAAAAATGCCAATCCTTTCTTCTGAAATTTCCATTGTATCTGCAAAGCTTACCATTTTCTCTTAAGATTTCTTTAGTCATGTAACTCTCTTCCCTTCTTCCTTACATCTCTTTTCTTGAGGGTGAGAGGGTGAGTTTCTCTTCATTATTATTATTATTATTATTATTATTGCTTTTGGGGTCACACCCGGCGATGCTCAGGGGTTACTCCTGGCTCCATGCAGTCAGGAATCACTCCTGGCGGTGCTCGGGGGACCATATGGGATGCTGGGAATCGAACCTGTGTCGACCATGTTGGCTGCGTGTAAGGTAAACGCCCTACCTGCTGTACTATCGCTCCAGCCCCCATTATTATTATTTTTCTTTCTTATTTTGGTTCAGTTTTAGGGCCACATTCACCCAGGTATGCTCAGATTCACTCCTGGTTCTGTGTTCAAGTGTCACCCTGGAGATTCCAAATTCGAATACAGTCTGCCAAATGCAAGCTAAGCGCCTCATTCCTCTGTCCTTTTTATCTCTCTGGTGCCTTTCTTGATTACTCTTGCTATATACATTTTTAAAATTTATTTTTATTATTTTTTTAAATGTTACTGAATCACCATGAAATAGTTACAAGCTTTCATGTTTGGGTTACAATCACACAATGATCAAACACTCATCCCTCCACCAGTGCACATTCCCAACCCCGGTATACCCCCACTTTCCCACCTTCCCTCTGCCTCCATGGCAGACATTATTCCCCATAATCTCTCTCTACTTTTGGGCATTATGGTTTACAATAAGACACTCAGAGGTTATCATGTTTGGTCCTTTATCTACTTTCTGCACACATCTCCCATCCCGACCTATTCCTCCAGCTATCATTTTCTTAGTGATTCCTTCTCTATTCCAGCTGCCTTCTCCCCTTTGCTAATGAGGCAAGCTTCCAGCTATGGAGCAATCTATCTTTCCCATGTATATACTTTTAATTTTATTCCAAAACCTATGCTTTGATTCACCTTATGTAGTGTTCATTTTCAAATGCATCGGTTTCTACTTGACCTTGATTATTTCCACCTACCCCTTGAAAGCTCATTCTGACTTTCACCCTTGTTTCTTTAATGGACAGTAAACTCACTTAATCATTCTGGGTGCAGAGAATCAACAAACTGAACAAATACAAAATTCATGCTCTGCATGCAGGAGGCCAGGATTTGCTCTCAAACACTCTGGAGCATCATTGGGAGCAAGTCCTACACCTCGCTGGGCAAGGCTGAGTGTGGGCTCAGAGTTTTATAAGTTAATCTTAGGTTCTGATTGTACCTTTTTAATTCTATGATAGCTGAATTCCAAGAGTTATATTATTATTTCATGTCCACTTGGTTTGAATTATTATGGACTTTCTGTTGATGTTTCCTCTTGAACCCCAAAGTTATTTAGGAGGACATCTCTAATCATCCAAACATGTTCTTTAAGAAACAAAAAAAAAACATGGGCTAGGATGACAGTACATCAGGTAGGGCACTTGCCTTGAATGCAGCCAACCCAGGTTTGATCCCCAAGGCCCCACATGGTGGCCCAAGACACTCCAGGAGTATCCCTGAGCACAGAACCAGGAGTTGGTTACACAGAAGTAAGCCCTGACCACCACTGGGTGTGAACCCCCACCTCCTGCAAAGAAACCAAATTTACCTTGTGTTTTAGCTAATAAAAGTAAAAGCTACCCCTTTTCTTCTCAAATATAGACACATAGCATTCATTCATTCATTCATCATCCTGTTAATCGTCGATTGCCTCGAGCAGGCCCCAGTAACGTCTCTTTCATCCTAGCCCTGAGATTATATTCAAGGCTTTTTAGGAGAATGAGACCCATCTCCAAGCCTACTCGAATTGGAGTCGAGCATCCTCCACCCAGATCCTCCAAATTCCAGTAGGCGGGGGTCACACCCACCACCTGGCCCCCTGGCGCCGTGTAATCCCATCAGCGGCCAAGACTCAGAGACTACAAAATGCAGCTCCCGGAACATCTTATCAGAACATCTTTTTATGATATCTCATTATCTCATTCCTACTCTGGACAAACTTGCAGGCTATCGAATATAGCCTGCCCACAGGGCAGAGTCTGGCAAACTCCCCGTGGCGCACCAAATATGCCAAATACCAGTAACAATGATGGGTCTCAATGATGGGACACATAGCATATCTGCACAATAGTCAAAAAATGTTTTACACAAATTCTTTGAAAACTGTTAAAATCTTATTTGTCATATGGTCAGGTTTTCAAATGTCTTATGTTAATATGAAAGTAAATTATAATTTTTTTCGCCATACCAAGCAGTACTTGGGGGTTACTCCTGAAGTGTCTGGGAACCGTACAAGTCTGGTGATTGAAGTTAGAATTCCCATGTGCAGTTGCCCTGGCCCTTTTAGCCATTTTCTGAATCTTAAATTATCTTTATTTAGTGTGTGGAGGATTTCATATACAGCTAATGAGCAAAGGTAGAACTATTTCCTTCAAAGGCTCTATTGTTTAACAAAACTTAATTTTTCTCTATTTGAAAAATCTCCTAATCCATGACACAATTATCAGTTATTCCCTTTCATCTAATTTGAAGTTCATGATTGCTTCATCATTTGGGCTTTTGATTTTCAGGGCAGGAGAGTACAGTGGGTAAGGCACTTGCCTTGCATACAAGTGACCCAGGTTTGATCCCTGGCACTACTTATAGTCTCCCAAGCACTTACAGGAATTATTCCTGAGTACCATTGTGTATGGCGTCAAAACCAAAAACACTTTGATTTTCAACCCTTTACTGTTTTGAGGAGTAGCTTTCTTGTAAGTTATATATGACTAGATTTCTGATCTCGCTCCATTAATTTTGTTGGTGTTGCTTGGGACTTACTCCTGGCTCTGTGCTCTTTGTAGCAACCTAGACTCTATGAACAAAGTGTCTCCATTCTCCATTCTTTTTTTTTTTTTTTTTTTTTGCTTTTTGGGTCACACCCGGCAATGCTCAGGGTTGATCCTGACTCTGCACTCAGGACTCACTCCTGGTGGTGCTCAGGGGACCATATGGGATTCTGGGATTCGAACCTGAGTCAGCCGCGTGCAAGGCAAATGCCCTACCCACTGTGCCATTGCTCCAGCCCCTCCGTTCTCCATTCTTGAGTGCCTGGTCTTGTCTTTTGTGACCCCTTGACCAAGGAACATTAGCAAACAGGATTCAGACAGATTAAGAATTGATTTTGTATTGAAGCAGTTCATTGGGGGAATCCAGAGAACCTTATTCCATCACATAACCAGTCTGGTCTATCCTCTTGGAAAGTGGGATTATATAAAAAGAGAGTCTCTGACTGCCCCCATCATTTTTGTGAGCACCCTGGACGTGCAAAAGATGGCTCCACCCACGTCAGATCACCAGCACCAGCCAGCCCAAGAGTCTTTGGCTTTCTGAAATAGCAGAGATTTGTTTTGTAAGGTGTTAGGATGGTTTGTTTGGAAACTAGAGTTAACTCACATGCCACCCAGATTATTCAGTTTTACCCTGTGTTAGTTCTGATTTTTGTTATTTAAAAAGGAAAAAAACCCACACGAACAACCCAAGAGTACTGAGGGTAGGTGGTAGGGTGCTTGCCTCCTATGTGGCTGACCCAGGTTCTGTCCCCAGCATCTCACATGGTCCTCAGAGCTCTGCCAGGAGCGGTCCCTGTATGCAGAGACAGGAATAAGCCTTGAGCATCTCCGAGTGTGGAATACATGGGGCATAGGAGAGGACTCCAAGTAGCACTCAGGACTCATTACCAGCAATATTCTGCCAATCAGAGTGGCAGTTCACTGTAGGACCCAGGGATGCTGCCCAAGCCCCGTGGTGTTGGGAACCATCGGGGCTACACTGGCGGTGCTGGGTGGGACCATCAGGGCAGCACCCAGTGGCGTTGATGAGACTTAATCCCTGCACTACCTCCTGAAGCCCCATTCTTAATGAATCTACCTTCTCTTTCATCTCTGTAATCTTCTGAAACGTACCATGGCCATCCTTATTAGACAGCTTTCAGAGTTATTTCCAGCCAGAGTGAACTATTATTGTGCATTGGTTGTTTCTCTTTGCATTCATTTTCTCCACTTCCTTTTGAAAGTTTGCAGCCTACACACTTGCATGGGAGACTTGTGGTTCAGTTCTATTTAGTTTTATTGTGTGGCATTCCCTTGTGCCCAGCAGAGTCATTTTCTGGATGCTTCTATGCAGTACCCTGGGCCTTCAGTCCGTAGCCAGCTTCTGCTGGCTCTCCAGGGCTGCTGGCCTGCACTGATCATAAAAATATTACAGTTGGTCACAGGGCCTGGATTAGTTTCTAGTTAGGAGGCTGGAGCTTCGATGGAGTCCCAATTCCCTTCTCCCCTAACTTGTGAGAGTCTGACCTTGCCTTTTGAGACTGCAGCTACTTCTAGCAACTTCTGAACAAATACTTGGTGGCTGTTATTCAGAGGATATAGGCTCTACTTCTCTGCTGCCTGATTGGGGCCACAGTGCCATTGCCACGCCCTGATTGCAACAATTTATAAAGAAAGAGGATCCAGGGAGATGGCTTTAAGGACCGGAGTGCATGCTCTGCATTTGGAGGTTCTGAGTTCAATCCCCGACCCCACCGGGGCCCTGAGCACTGCCAGGGATAGCTCAGTCGCTCCTGGCACGGGTGGATCTGAGTCACGGACTGAGCCATGAGTCATCAGTGCTGCTCAGCTGGGGCAAGTATAGTGGAATATAATCCTATTCCCGTGCATTTCTGGAGAGCCACTTCCTCCTCCCCCAGAAAAAAAATATTTTTGAATTTGTGTCTGTCTTCTTACGTTTGCCTTTTTCTGTTCTTTATTTGGGGATATGTGTCCAGTTGTCACACAACCAGTTGTGTTCAGGGTTTACTTCTGGCTCTGCTCAGGGATCACCTCTGTCCGGCATTTCTCTGGGGACCATATCTGGTGCCAGGGATCAGACTGAGGTTGGTTGTATGCAAGGCAAGCACCTTATCCCCCATACTATCTCTCTGTCACCTGATTTTCCCCATTTATATTCTTGTCTTTCAATGTTTTGTAACTTAGAACACAGGGAATATATAGAAATATAAAATTAATGAGGTTGTACTTGACCAGAGATTCATTATATATCATTTACCCCTATTTTTTTTTTTCTTAGGGCTGGAGCGATAGCACAGCGGGTAGGGCGTTCGCCTTACAAGCGGCCAACATGGCCGACCCGAGTTCGATTCCTCCGCCCCTCTCGGAGAGCCCGGCAAGCTACCGAGAGTATTCGATATGCCAGACACAGTAACAACAAAGTCTCCAATGGAGACGTTACTGGGCCCGCTCGAGCAAATCGACGATTAACAGGAGGGCCTTTACCTTTTTACCTTTATTTTTTTCTTAGTTTGGGGGCCACATTGGCAATGCTCAGGGCTTACTCCTGGTCCTGTGCTCAGGGATCATTCTTAGTGGAACTCAGGGGAGCTTATAGGGTGCCAGGAATCGAACACTGATTGGCCATGTGCAAGGCAAACACCTTACCTGCTATACTATTTCTCAGACCATCATTTGCCCCTAAAAATGAAGATGTAAGTTGCTCTCCATTCAGAGCAACTTCTCACACCTCTAAGAGGCCTTGCTCTAAATTCCATTCACACACACACACACACACACACACACACACACACACAAATTTCTCCAAGAGGTTGCTCTCAGTCCTTCAGGAGAAGTTCTTTATTTCTTCTCTGTACACACACTCCTTCCTTCCTATAAAACCCAGCTCCCGGAGGAGAACAGCACAGAGTCTCCTGCCCCCGCGCCTGGCTGTCCTCACCGGGGCCCCTTGGAGGGGGGAGGGTTGAGTTTTTCTCCCCGCTCCCACCCCCAGCAGAGCCCCAGCAACTGAGGACCTCCAGAGCCAGCCATGGCCATGCTGGGACGGCTCTCCACATGTCCAGATGGGCCTCATGCATGGAAGAACTGGCAGAAGAACCCAGGCATGCGGGTCCTGGTCTCCAAGCCTACTCGGATTGGGACTGGGCCTTCTCCAACCAGACACCCCATCTTCCAGTAGGTAGGCATCACACCCACCAGCTGCCGCCAGCACCAGGTTGGTCCCATCAACGATCAAGATACAGAGACTATAAAACCCAGCTCCCAGAAGCGCGTGGCCGCAAATGCGGCTGTGCGACATCTTATTATCTTATTTTTCCTTTGGAGAACCCGGCAGGTTACCGAAAGTATCCTGCCCGCACGGCAGAGTATGGCAAACTTCCCGTGTCATACTCAATATGCCAAATACCAGTAACAATGATGGGTCTCATTCTCTAATCCTGAAAGAGCATTGAAATGGCTCTTTTAAAATCTCAGGGCTAGGAAGAAGGAGACGTTACTTGTGCCTGCTCGAGGCAATCAACGAACAACAGGATGATCATGATCGTGATCACACACTCCTTATGCATGGGCAGAGAAGAAACCTTCAGGTACATAAGACTGAAGCACCGCATCCAGCTATCTTCTCATTCAGCTGTTTATCTAAGTGTTGGCTCTGAGCAAGTGTTATATGCTTATGCAATGTTTTTGTTAATTGGGGTTCAAGGGGGGTAGGGACTGGGGGCCACACCTGGCTCTGCACTCAGGGATCCCTCCTAGCAGGAATTTGGGGACCAGATGGGGTGCTGAGGATCAAATCCAGATAGGCTGTTTACAAGGCAAGTCCAGACCCACTGTACTATTTCTCTGGCCCCTACTTATCCAATGTTTTATTAAATAAGGGGTGGACACAGTTTTCCATAATGTTTGCCTTTTAAATGAGTGAAGATCATCTGCTATGCCTTTCACAATACTGTTCTTTTTTTTTTGCAATGAGCAAGGCAAGATGCTGAGAGTCAAACTATCCCATTTCCTTTTTTTTTTCAGTTATGTGGTGTTCTGTAAGAAAGACGAGGAGAGAGTTAAGCTTGGCCTCTCTTTTCCTATTTTAGGTAAGCTGAATATGCAATGGGGGGGAAAACACTAAATTACTTCAAGCTCTAGTATGTCTAAATGTTTTAACAGCCATAAAAACCTGATTGTACCTTTCTATTTGTGATGTTTCCAGCTTGAGAGAAGAGTTACCTTTTAGGGTTCCTTTCTGACAAGGAGAAGATCATTTATCAAGGAGAATGGTACCAAATGGCATAGTTTTTTGAGTAAAAATATTTACCTAATTGTCTAATTTTTCTGGAATCCTTTGGGATACCATTTCTTCCCCAGCAACAGAATGCAGTCTCTGTGACATAGAAACACACACACACACACACACACACACACACACACACACACTCACACACGACGAAAGGATTTCAGTCTGATGGGAGCTTGGATTTTTTTCCTCTCCATCTCAGTTGCATGAATTTGAGCAAAAACAGAAATTCAAGTGAGTAGCAGTTTTGTTTGAAAACCATGCTAAATCCATCACAAATCTGTATCTCTGCTAGGGAGAGACACTAAGCCATTGTAACAAGTAATTAAACAAACAAATTTTAAAAATCCCCTAAAACCACAGTCTTCTCTGGTGCCAGTCTCCACCCCTTTTCCTCAATGCACCCCCCCATCACCCTCCACCCTCAAGTCCATGGTCTTCTCCAGCACAAACCACGCTCATCACGCCCATTTACTGCCATGGTTCGATTCATTCTGTCCAGCACTGGGCATGGGATGGGTAAAATGTGGGAAATATGGGTGAGAGAGGTAGACAGGGGAGTTTGAAGTTGTGTTATAGTTCAGAACGTTGTTCCTTAATTGCACTAGTCATCCAAAAACATCTCAGAAATCCCAACATGTAACTGATGTGGGATTTCTTCTTCTCCATAATGATTCATTTTTAAAAGTCTAAAACTAGTTCTAAAAATTACTGTTTCACCCTCCCTGCATTCCTAACCGGAGCCCAAAACTTTATTCATTGGGGGAGAAAAAAATTTTAATAGAGGCCTGGAGGACACTCTTGAAGCAGCTCAGTTCAGAAATGCTGCCCTGAAGTTTCCATGCTCAACCCAACGAGACTGGGCCACCAGGAGGGTCAAACTCAGAGCCCTATTCATGCCAGGCATATGCTCCACCACTTTGACTCACCCTCACCTCCAGTTCCTGAAAAATGTCCTTCAATAGAAATTTGCTAAGTGCTAACTCTACTCAATGCTTTGTCTCCTGCAGACATAAAGGTTGACTCCATCATGGGTCCTTGGCTAGAAGTTCAAGTTTGGAAATTCAGAATTATGAATCAATTTCACCATTTCCCAAAAAAAGGCCTAAAGTTGACCACTTATCTTTTCTTTCTCCTTAGTTCACTCAGTATTTGAATGACTCTGGTATATCTCAGAGAAAGGGGGTGAACGAGGACATGAGTTTGGGGGGGTTTTAGGTTTTTTTTCCTTTACTTTATACAGAAATAAAACATCTGGAAGCATCTTTTGTTTAATGGTCTCGATCTTTCATACTAAGCGACCAAAGTTTTTTGGCAGGAGGAGCTTGGGGGAATCAAACTAGGCAATGCTCAGGGGCTATTCCTGGCTCTGTGCTCAGGAATGACCCTTGGCAGTGTCCAGGGACCACATGTGGTGCTGGAGATCAAACTGAGATCAGCTGCATGCAGGGCAAGCTCATTACCTCCTGGACTATGTATCCAGCTCCATCAAGAAACTATGAATTTTTGCAGATAAAAAAACAATGACAAGAACTGTTGGAAGAAAGAAGTGCTGCCTATGTGTGCTCTTCAAGTCCATGTTCTCCCTTGAACACGTATCTCACTCACTTGTCCCTATGCTTCTTTGCTTTCTTATTTCCACTCTGAAGAAATCTGTTTCTCTCTCATGCATGTACTTCTCCCTTTCTCTCTCTTCACATCTTTCTAAAATGAGTTTTGATTAAAAAAAACTACCTTGCTTCACCAGAAGAAGAAGAGGGATGGGGAGGAGGAAGAGGAGGAGGAGGAGAAAAGAGGAAGAAAGAAGAAGAGGAAGAAGGAAGAGGAGGGGGAGGAGGAGGAGGAGGAGGGGGAGGAGGAGGAGGAGGAGGAGGAAGAGGAGGAGGAGAAGGAGAAGAAGAAAAGAAGAAGAAGAAGAAGAAGAAGAAGAAGAAGAAGAAGAAGAAGAAGAAGAAGAAGAAGAAGAAAGCTGCCTAAAAATATTGTTATCAGATATTAAACTTGAACATTGAGTTTAGTTTTATTTTAAATCACAGTTACAAGTATCTTCCAGTTATGAGGCACTTTGTTGAGTTCTAGAGTGACTATCCAGTGGAAATAGAATGCAAATCATAAGTCATTTAAAAATATTTAGTAGCCACATTAAATAAATAAATAGGTGAATGCAGTTGTTGGTTTTGCCAACAACTTTCAGTATCATGTCTGTCTTCTGCCCTTGAATGTCAACCTCCTTGTCCTTCCAGACCCTCTCCTATGTTCGTCTCTCCCTCCTTGTGGTCTTCTCCAAGCTTTTGCTCTGTCTGCTGGATTTTATTCTCACCTTCCACTGTGGCTTGTTTGTTGGGAAGAAGAAATGCAGTGATGGCCGATAAGTCCTGAACATGCCCTTAGTGTCAGCACAACTCTCATGCCTTTGACCATGGTAATTTTCTCTTCATGACAAACCATTTCTTTTCTATATTCACTCTTGGTCTCATTGGGTTTTTCATATTTCAGCTCATCTCCTCCTTTCTCCTGTGGTTTCTCCCCAGCCTCCTTCCCTATATATCCATCTCTCCTCTCACGCCCTTCCTAGCTAGAATGCCTACTTTAGTTTCTGGACGGTAAGCTGGAGGCGTTCTCTCAAAGAATCCAGAAGGATGAGCATGAACATGCCTGTGGTGGCCAGGAAGAAGCCACCAGAGGATTCTAGTGAAAAAAGAAAAAGGGCGGCGATTGGTGAGAAGTCTGAGAAATTAGAGGGAAGAAACTCAAGAACTTGGGTACCAGGTGGAAATGTCTACTTTTCGAAGGGGTGAGGGGGGAAGGACCACCTCTGAGCTGCCTCTGAAGGAAGAATGGGAATGGTTGGGTCTGGGAGGGGTGTCTCTGAGCCTTTGATCACTATGTGGCACCCTGGAATCATTTGCCTCCATGTCCAAGGATCCACTTCCTTGGTCTCCAGATGTTCAACTGTCTCTCCTTATCATTCACTCTGTCCTTGTCTCCTGCATCTTCAAGGTCACGCCTAAACAAGAACAAGCTCTTCCGGGCCTTTCAAATGCCATCACATTCTTCCTCTATGTCCACCCCTCCTCATTTCACATGTTCACCCTGTCCTTGGCCCATTATCATAAACTCATGCGTATTTCCCTATTCTAGGTAGGAGCTCACGCGATGATTCGTCCACGGATTCAAATTCCTACCATCAACGTATTCTGTCTCCACTTCCTGGTTTCCTGATGCTCCCAGTTTCCATTAGCATGATCAAAATATTGGTGGATCCTCATTTTTTTAAGACTCTTGAGGCACTGAATTGCGTGTACCAAGACGGCACTTGGACGAAACATCTCGAGTGGAGCAAAACGATAATGGCTTGTCACTGAAGATAAATGCTTTTGCCCTTAGAGGGTCTGTTACCTATTGGGGTCACCCAGGTAGGCGGGGTGGAAAAGGTCATAGAGAACTCAATTGAGGGACCCCGACATTCTTCCTCCCTCATCGCCCTAGATCCTCGCAAACACCCTGCACAGACCTGGCGGCTCCCCTGAGTTTATTTTCATCTGTTTATTTTGCAATGAACAAAGAGAAGTCGCCTCTCTTGGAGGTGTGGGTTCAGGGGGGTCAAAGCGTCTTAGTTACCTTGACCCTTTTCCCAGCCCCCGACGTCCCCAGGATGCCAAGCCGACTGGGAAAGATTTATACTTATTTTTATATAATGGAAAACTCATTGCAGGACATCGAGTTACTCACTTTGATTTGTTTTCTTTGGAAGAAGCAGCCCGGTGGAGGCGGCGGCGGCGGCGGCAGAGAAGGCGGTGGCGGTGCCCCTAGCTGGGTCATTAATATGGCAGCACAGCAACAAAGATCTTTCCAGCCGCTGCCTGTAAACCGTGGATAAAGTTCAAGCATTGATTCTGTTTGAGGCCTCCCAGTGTCTATAAAAGCCCAGCACGATTATATGATCAGTGTCAAGACCCACTTTCCCCTCTTTGTGCTCCGGGATGCATTTCCTTGCTCTCTGTGCCTCGGTGTTGCCTCCGCAGCTGCTCTGGCTTTAATAGCAACCCAAGGCATACACTATTGGAGTGTTCCTTGGGCTTTGTTTTAAACATAGTTTTCTGCTTGTGTTAACTACCGCCTGGCTCTCTGACACCCGTGAATGGGGCTATGCAGGGCTGTCAATCAACAACAATAATAATGCCATCTGGGTTTGAATAATACTAATGAGAAGAAGAAGAAGAGGGTTACTGTGTATTAACATAGCACCTTTGTCCCAAAAGCTCAGAGGGCGTTTGGGGTATCATTCATTCATGCTCTCAGCACTGCTTGGCAGTAGATACTATGATCCCACCGCAGGGGACGGAGACACAGAGAGGGCAAGTGGCTGGCCCCCGGGTCACACAGTAAGTCAGCAAGGGCAGACGACGGAGGGGCAGCCAACCCTCCGAGGCACAGGCCCCACACGACCATACCCCCGTGGGCATTCTCCCTGGGTGTCTGCCTTGGAAATCTGGCCACGATAAGCAGCTCGTTGTGGAAGAAAGAAAAGGAAGGGAGAGGAGTGTGCAGGGCAGACCATGAAGAACCTCGGAATGCTTAGGGAGCCTCTCCACGGAGGAGAGATACTGATCCAGGTTCTCTGGAAGTGCCCCCGGGGATCTGGATGCAGGCATGGGTCAGCAGGATGGTTATGGCAGATCAAAGTAGAGAAAGAGGGGGGGGGGGAAACAGAGCCCTCCCAAGTGGGAGAGAAAGTGAGATTTGGTCTTGGAGACCAAATTGGGGCCAGAGACTTCCAGAAGGAAACATACTACAGACGACACCAAACAGTTCCCTGTTTGGTCCAAAAGCCCCTTCTGCCCTGGTGAAGTCACCCCAGAGGCAAGACCCTCTCTCTCTCCCACCACAACCCCCATAGCATGTGAGGGTTGGAGTGTTAGGGGGAGAGAAAGGTCCTGTCACTGTCACAGTCCTCCCGTTGTTCATCGATTTGCTCGAGCGGGCCCAGTAACGTCTCCATTGGAGACTTTTGTTGTTACTGTGTTTGGCATATCGAATACGTCACAGGGAGCTTGCCAGGCTCTGCCGTGTGGGCGAGATACTCTCGGTAGCTTGCCGGGCTCTCCGAGAGGGGCAGAGGAATCGAACTCGGGTCGGCCATGTTGGCTGCGTGCAAGGCAAACGCCCTACCGCTGTGCTATCGCTCCAGCCCTTTTTAAATTTTAAATCAGTTGAAAAGTCTATTGTTGTTGTTTGGGGGTCCACCCAGCAGTGCCCAAAGGACAACTCCTGGTGATGCTCAGGGGATCAACCATACATTGTGCAGAGGAGGAAATCTGTGTCAGCCATGTGCAAGGCAAAGCACCTTGGTCCCTTAACTCTCCTTCTAGCCCCAAATCAGGAGAATCTTTATGGGTCATACCGGATGGTTCTCAGGGGCTAGTCCTGGTTCTGTGCTCATAAGTGATCCTGGGTGATGCTTGGAGTACCACACGTGGTGCCAGGATTCGAACCAGAATTTTAGCTGCCATTGCATGCAAGGCAACCGCCTTACCTTCTCTACTATCTCTCTAGTCATCCTGGCTAGAATCTTACTGAACTTCTCCCAGCCTCAGTTCTCACCGCTGCCAACACCACTGATAATACAATCTCACTGGGTTGCTGAATAAATTACATTATCTCCCAGTTGATCTTCCCATCTTCCTCCTCTCCCAGCTATCTCATAGGGGAGTGGGGCATTGATGAGGATGCAGTTAGCGAACCTATGAAATGCTTAGCAGAAAATATGACAAAGGGTAACTCTTTAAGACCTAGCAGCTATTATTATTATTATTATTATTATTATTATTATTATTATTTTGCTTTTTGGGTCACACCTGGCATTGCACAGGAGTTCCTCCTGGTTCTGCACTCAGGAATTACTCCTGGCAGTGCTCGGGGGACTCTCTGGGATGCTAGGAATCGAACTTGGGTCAGCTACGTGCAAGGCAAATGCCGTACTCGCTGTGCTATCATTCCAGCCCCCATAGCAGCTATTATTACCATTGGGAGTATCGGGACTGTTGGCATTAGGGTCACGGTCACAGTCCTCCCGTTGTTCATCGATTTGCTCAAGTGGGCCCAGTAATGTCTCCATCATGATACTTGTTGTTGCTGTGTTTGGCATATCGAATACATCATGGGTAGCTTGCCAGGCTTTGCCGTGGGGGCGAGATACTCTCAGTAGCTTGCCGGGCTCTCCAAGAGGGGCGGAGGAATCAAACTCGGGTCGGCCATGTTGGCTGCGTGCAAGGCAAATGCCCTACCGCTGTGCTTTAGGGTAGTTATCACATCATCTTCATATCACCATCATAGTTCTCTTCTGGTATGCGGATCAGTTACTCCTGACCTGAAGAAAATAAACACCTCAATGGAAGAGAAATAGCCAGTGGAAGCCAGCGTCCTGTTCTCAAAGAACATATCATGAAGCTACCCAGAGCCTCTGTTCCCCACCCCCACCCCCAAGTCTGTGCTTTATGCGTTTAGAATCAGTGCCCTGGACATGAGCATTCCTTCACTGATGGGGTTGATTTTGTGACATCTAGCCGATTCTAGGTGAATGCATGGTCACCTCCCTGATCCAGCTGGATATGTGGTGTCTACACCATCCATGTGCCAGTCTCTTGAGAAGCTCTGGGGGAGAATACAATAGATGTCTCAACAACACAAGACTTAGGACTGCTAACTGATCCACACGCCCACCACCACTAAGAAGTGGACAATCCCCTATAACTTTGACTGTCTCAAAGTCTATCCACTTTTGGCCTACCTTTGTCTGGAAGCCTGACTAAGGGCTTGAGCACACCCTGTGTATCACATATTGATGGGTGCCATTCTGTTTTTGTTTTCAACTGCTCTTCCAGTAGAGCAAGCTGCAAAGAGAGGAAAATGTTAAGGAAACTTAGAGGTGGATCATTAGAAAGGTTCTACTCCCCATCTTCACACTGAGCAGGAGGAGCAAATGGAGGGGGAGGAGGAAGAGAAGAGGTTGGAAAGCCTCTTTTCTAAATGGACACACACAGTTTAAAACCAGGTTTTGAGCAATTTTACTTGCTTGGTAGAAGAGACAAGTGATGTGAGAATGTACTCATCTGCCCAGCCCAGCCTCAGAATCCTGGAAGATGTTAGGATGATCAGAATCAAATTGATGTGGCAACCATCAAGATTTTATACTTCTTTGTCCTTAAATGAATAAAGATTTGTAGGAAGGTTGAGTTGCATAGATTGTTTTCCCAGGTGTCTACCTGAGGATACAGGAGACCGATAAGCCCAGGGTGAGATGGATAAACCCAAGGTGAGATGGACATTGGGGGAATAAATTTGAAAGTAATGGTGTTACAGTAGGGAAAAAGAAAGATGTACCCAATGAAGGAATGTATTGCTTTCCTGGGTCTGAAATCTCCCCAAACTTCTAACCAAATCATTACATTTCTGACTCCTCTTATTATTCCTTCCTTCCTTCCTTTCTTTCTTCCTTCCTTCCTTCCTTCCTCTCCCTTCCTTTCTTTTTCTCTCCTTCCCTTCCTCTCCTCCTCCCTCCCCTTCCTTCCTTCCTTCCTTCCTTCCTTCCTTCCTTCCTTCCTTCCTTCCTTCCTTTTTTCTTCCTTCCTTCCTTCCTTCCTTCCTTCCTTCCTTCCTTCCTTCCTTCCTTTTTTCCTTCCTTTCTTCCTTCCTCCCTCCCTCCCTTCCTTCCTTCTCCCTTCCTTTCTTCTTCTTTCCTTCCCTTCCTCTCCTCCTCCCTCCCCTTCCTTCCTTCCTTCCTTCCTTCCTTCCTTCCTTCCTTCCATCCTTCCTTCCTTCCTCTCTCTCTTCCTTCCTTCCTTCCTTCCTTCCTTCCTTCCTTTTTTCTTCTCTCCCTCCCTTCCTCTCTTCCTCCCTTCTTTCCAACCTCCCTCCCTGCCTCCCTCCCTTCCTTCCTTCCTTCCTTCCTTCATTCCTCTCCCTTCCTTTCTTCTTCTTTCCCTCCCTTCCTCTCTTCCTCCCTTCTTTCCAACCTCCCTCCTCCCTCCCTGCCTCCCTCCCTTCTTTCCAACCTCCCTCCCTTCTTTCCTTCCCTCCTTCCTTCCTTCCTTCCTTCCTTCCTTCCTTCCTTCCTTCCTTCCTTCCTTCCTTCCTTTCTTCTTCTCTCCCTCCCTTCCTCTCTTCCTCTCTTCCTCTCTTCCTCCCTTCTTTCCAACCTCCCTCCCTGCCTTCCTTCTTTCCTTCCTTCCTTCCTTCCTTCCTTCCTTCCTTCCTCACCTTTTTTCTTCCTCCCTCCTCCTTTTCTATCTTCCTTCTCCCTCTCTCCATCCCACCTGCCTACAATCTATCTACCCTCCCTCCACCCCTTTCTTCTCTTCCTGCTCCCTCACCCACCTGATGACCGAACACCAGGCATTTCCTCCAGGTAGGAGGGAGCTCAATCTCCACCCTGAAGAAGTTCTGATATCTTGAGAAATACACAACCTCCAAAGTGTCACTTTAGGTATCGGCCTTTATTTGTGACTAATACAAGGCACAGGCAACAAAGTGGAGACGTGAAGGAGCAGATTAGGGGCTCCGAGCTCGTCCTGATGAGGCTGAATAGTGGGCGAGCTGCTGCTCTATGGGTCAGTCATGACTCATCTGAAGAGAAGCAAGAACAGGGCTTTCGGGCTGTGGCTCAGTCTTTGGGCCGCAGGGAGCTCTGGGAATGGTGGGGCCCATTTTGTGGCCAGTGAACTGTGATGAGTTGGAGAGAGATCAAACCTTCGGGGAAACAGGTTTGTCTTCCCAGACAAGGACCACACATGGCATCCTTGCCTGTCACTCAGAACCCACATCTAGTTTGGAGGGGACGGTGCTCACCCCAGATAGTCAGTCAGCATTTACCCTGTGGCCTGCCATGAGTGGAACTTTCTGTCCTTCTCCCAACAACTTTGGGAGAAAGGACACTAGTGAGACCATAGCCCATGTCCTCTAGGGACTGATGCTGGGCTTTTATCTGGCTTCTCTGTGGTGGAAGGATTTGTCCTTGGAGAATTTCCTTGAGAAAGGGGTTGTCCCTGAACATCGTCTCTCCCTCCCCTCTGCTCACCTCCAGGGTGGTCTCCAGCTTGACCTTCACTGAGATCCAAGATCTCTCAGAAGGGATGGACCACCCCTAAGAGCCCCAGCACCCCGGGCCCCACCCCTCTGGCAGCCCCCCGATGCTGGCTCATCCCTTAGCATGCATGAACTTTCCTGGAGGAAAGCCACTTCGGGTGCCCCGCGGTCGGGGCTGGAAGATTCCAGGCTGTCTGCACCGAGCCGGGAGGCCCTGGGAACAGGCGGCCTCTCGCCTCTCCCCCAGAAAGCGCCCCCCTGGCCGGCCCTGCAGACAGGCCATGAATGGCTGGTCTCTTCCACACACTGATGTACTGTGGTCCAAGGCGTGGGGAATTGGCCTTACACAAACAAATCTCGCCATCTCCTCCCTGCACTGGGCTTGCCTGTCTCCCAGAACCTTGGCTTCTCTGATGGTCCCGGCTGCCCGGGCCAGACCAGTCTGCAAGGGGTGGGGGGAGGGGGCCGACCTGGCACAGGCACCCACTTACCCGTGTGGTCTAGGGATGGGGGGAACTGACTGTCCCCACCCTCAGCCTTCCCTCTCCTGCCCCTCCACCCACAGAATGAACCCACCATCCACCAGGTACTATACCTGTCCTCGGCCCTGCTCCTCCAATTATGCAAGGGAAATTCCTAATCATTGTCCACGACTCCGCTCAGCTGGAGGGTCCTTGGACAGGGAGGATTTCCCTGGTTTCTGAGGAGAGAGGGACTCCCTCACCACGACTTCTGGGATGTCAGTGATAGCACCAATAAAACTGTGGAATGATTTCTCATCTAAGTTAGCACTTTTCCCAATGAGATGCTGAACTGCTGAACACGGCAGGGAGAGAGCCAGAGACCGTTGAACAGGTTGTGCACTGCTCACAGCTAAGTGCAGTGTGTCTTCACATAGCATCTCAAGAGGTCCTGCAGGATTCTAAGCTGTAGATCTGAGGAGAGCTAGGTTATCTCTTTCTCTCTCTTTTTTTTTGGGGGGGGGTTGGCATGAAGTCAAAGCATCTTGCTCTTAAAGCAATACTTATATTTCGCTTTCTCCAACTCTGGCCATATAAAAGAGGTTAGAAATCCACTTAGTCCAGCACCCTACAGTGGGAAACTAATCTAGTCTCTCAAAATACAGCATACCAGCTTCAGATCAAGGAGGAAGCTCAGGGCCCTCTCACGCCTTGGAATATCCACAGATGGTCCAGGTTGACCCATTTCCACTCATGGGTCAAATCAGATGAAGAGGTTGCAAGTACCAAACTGAGATGTATTCTAAGGCAGCATCTAAAATGAGTGAGAATGAAGAGCCAACGGGTTGGAGTCTGGGGCAAGTGGAGGTCTGAGAACCACACAGCCACCCTCCTGCCTGGTCTGGTTCTACGCTAATGCCACCAGGGTCACATGTCCCACCCACATGTCCACTTGTGGCCAGGACCCATGAGCTCTGCCCCAGCTGCATTTTCTCATCTTCACGATGGAATGTCATTCTTCATGGATTTTGGAGCGGTGACATGAAGGGTTCAAGGGGAGCTTATGAGCATATGACTCCGCCCAGCCCCCAGTAAAAGGCTTCCAAACCACCCATCCAAGCCGGGAACTACTTTGTTCTCACTGGTGGGGCACTTCCCTTCTGCCTACCATATGCACATAATACGACCACTCTTCCTGAGATGAGGAAGAGTCTTCAATACAAGAGCCTTCTCCTTCTTCCCCTCCTTCTTCTATTACTTCTCCTTTTCCCCCCTTCCCCTTCATCCTCCTCTTCTTCTTTTTTTTTTTTAAATTGAATCACCAGGAGATGCAGTTACAAGCTTTCATGTTTGAGTTACAATCTCACAATGATCAAACACCCATCCCTCTACCAGTGCACATTCTCCACCACCAGTGTCCCCAGTATACTCGCCTTTTCCTGCCCTCCCTCTACCTCCATGGCAGTTAATTTTCCCCATACTCTCTCTCTTCTTTTGGGCATTATGGTTTGCAATACAGGGACTGGGAGGTTATCAGGTTTGGTTCATTATCTACTTTCAGCACAAATCTCCTGTCCCGACCGATCCCTCCAACCACCATTTTCTTAGTGATTCCTTCTCTATTCCAGCTGCCTTCTCCTTCAGCTCATGAGGAAGGCTTCCTACCATGGAGAGATATTCCTGGCCCTTGTGTTTACCGTCCTTGGGTATCAGTCGTCTCAAGTTATGTTATTTTATGCTCCACAAATGAGTGCAGTCCTTCTATGTCTGTCCCTCTCTTTCTGACTCATTTCACTTAGCATGATACTCTCCATGTCTGTCCACTTCATCCTCCTCTTCTTCCTCTTCACTCTCACTTGCAGTATCATGGATTGAACTCAGGGCCTCACATTTATAAGACCATTGTTATTTCTACTGTTGAGCCCAATCCCAACCCACAGCAATAATGTTACCCTAAGTCATTGTATAGGAACGGAAAAGAAAATGAACGCTTCTAGTTAGCTTCGTTAGTAGAAGGATACCAGAGAGATCTGGTCAGGAACCCTGCAAGCTTAACACCACACCACCAGGCTCACCTCTAGTCTCTTATAACCATTAACAACGTGACCCTGGCTCATTACTTGCCTCTCCCTTTTCCTTTCCTTGTCTGTGAGAGGGATTCTTGGTGGGGCACACTTACTTACAAAATTGTGAGCACTGGTTTTGTCATGAATACAAAGCACTCAGACAGAGCTGGGTGCAAGGTGAGTTTCCTTAGCTACTTTTGTGATGGCGCTCACTCTTACAGGACTGACTGCTTATTCAGACCAACAAGAAAGGGCAAGAGCATTGGATGATTAAAAAAAAAGAAATGCTTGAGAACAGAACCAGGTCATACCATGAATAAACTGATACACATTCATCATCTCAACCCAATGCCCCCTCCTCTTCTTAATAGTATAGCTTTCCTGGAGGAGTATTTTCTTTCCTTACTAGCATGGATAAATCTTCATGGCTAAGACTAAGTGAATGGCAGGGGCCTCGGCACCCTGAATATTCTTTTTGTTTTTGTTTTTGTTTTGGGGTCACACCCAGTGATGCTCAAAGGTTGTTCCTGACTCTGCACTCAGGAACTAGTCCTGGCGGTGCTTGGGGACCCATATGGGATGCCAGAGACTGGACCGGATCAACCACATGCAAGGCAAACACCCTACCCACTTTACTATCACTCTGGCCCACCCTGGACATTCTTCCAATAACCCTTTTCACATCAGTCTTGGCCCTTGTGTGAATTGGTGTTATGAGTTTGTCAAATTGGTATACACAAACTCTGTAAAATGCTCTGCTCACTATTTAAGATTCTTTTCACATCTATTAATTGATGGTGTTGAGTAAGAGAGAACACTGGCGAAAAGAAAGAGATTCCTTGCTCATTTTTCATGCCTTCGTACTCATGAGCTTGGAATGCCTGTTGCTCCTCTAACCTACAAACCTCTAGCTATTCCTCAAAGCCCAGTTCAACTCTAATTCTTTCCATGAAAACTTTTTAATCATTCCCCAACCTCCAAGTTGAGTCAGTAACTTGGAGTCAGGAAATTTCCTCAAAATTCTGTTTCACCTACATTTTAGAATAGACATTGGGATGCTGTGCCCTGCTTGCTTATGACACTGTGAGTAGCTTTAAGGCAAAAAAAAAATTTTTTTTTCAGAATTATGAGCACCTGGCATATATCCTGGCACTGTCAGCATCCAGTAAATCTTGTTGAATGAACCCTTTTCAGACTACAGTGCCTCTTGGTGGGGTTGGAGGCATGGGGGGGATGTGGAGGGGGGAGAGCATATGTTCCTTAAGTTTAAGATTTATTTTCTGGTTCTGAACACAAGCCTACCAACAAGATTAAAAGCCAGTAGCCCTGCTGACCCCAGCACCCTGGCCCCAAGCATCACCATATTGGTAGGCCCCAAACCTGAATTATTGGAACTATGTATCTGGCCTGGAGTCATCAGGAGTGGTCCATAAGCCCACTGAGCACTGCTTAAGAGTAGCACTGGAGTACTGTCCTCCTGTTGTTCATTGATTTGATTGAGCAGGCACCAGTAACATCTCCATTGTGAGACTTGTTCTGTGTTTGGCATATCGAATACACCACGGGGAGCTTGCCAGGCTCTGCCATATGGGCGGGATACTCTCAGTAGCTTGCTGAGCTCTCTGAGAGGGACAGAGGTATAGACCTGGATTGGCCGTTTGCCTTTCATGCAACCAATCCGGGTTCAATCCCCAGCATCCCATATGGTCCCCCAAACACTGCCAGGAGTAATTCCTGAGTTCAGAGCCAGGAGTAACCCCTGAGAATCTCTGGGTATGACCCAAAAATAAATAAATAAATAAATAAATAAAATAGAGGTAGAGATCTCAATTCCCAGCACTCACTGTTACCCACAGAAGGTGTCACCAGCCATTGGGCCCAAAACAGAAAAAAAACCAGTTTCATCCAAATTGAAGGCATATTACCCTGGGTTCAACTCCTAGTATCCCCCTCCAGAAAAAAAAGTCAAAATGGGGGAAGGGGAACACTCTCCAAAAGTTTTGAAACAGAGAACTTAGCTCTATATTAAGTTTCCCCTATGCCTGGAAATTTCTTTCTCTTCTGCTTACTTTCTAATAAAGTTGTCCATTTTTTTTTTAAGTTTTCAAAACGGGGTCAAGGTGTTAGCACAGCAGGTAGGGCACTTGCCTTGTTCATGTCTGACCCAGATTTGATTCCTGGCAACTCCAGGAGTGATCCCTGAGTGCAGAGTAAACCCTGAGCACAACCGGGTATGGCCCAGGCACAAAACAGAAATTTCAAACTCATTTTTCTGGAATCTTTTCCCTAAGTAAACAAGGATTACCTTGTAGAGGAGAAAGGATGCGTTGGTGATGATTCTGTTTGGGGAGGGGGGTAGACCAGTTGGCCCTCTGTTGACCTACCCAGCTCTGGGAATCAACAAAGAGGTTTATTGGCCTAAAAGGGAGGACGTAGGTGAGTAAGAGGAGATTCCTCAGTCCTCCTCGCCCTTCTACATGATGGAGGGTGCCAAACTCTTTTTATTATTATTATTATTTTGGGGGGTTATACCCAGTGATGCTCAAGAAGGGTTACTCCTGGATCTGCACTCAGGAATCACTTCTGGCAGTGCTTGGGGGACTATATGGGATTCCGGGGATCAAACCCCAGTCGGTCACATGCAAGGCACACGCCCTACCCACTGTACTATGGCTCTGGCCCTGAGGGTGTCAAACTCTTGCTTTCCTACTGAAGTTGTCACCTTCATCCCCAACAGTATCTCCTCTGCCACCTTCCCTGATAGCCTTGTCCAGAGGAAACTCATACGGTGGGCTTCTGGGCAGTCTCCTATTCATCAGACTCCTCACTGCTTTGAGAATATGTTACTTGATTCACAACGGGAAATTCCTTTGAGAGAAAAATGATTTCTCTGAGTCCTCTTGTTTCCTTCCCCCCACCAGCCGAGCATAGTCTGGGAAGTGTGTGCGTGTGCGTGCGCGCGCGCGTGCGTGTGTGTGTGTGAGTGTGTGTGTTGGCATGGCAACACAATGTGTCTCATCCGAGTCAGAGAGCCCAGCGTCATACATCTGGAACAAAACAAACTCATTTATGACATCTTCCAGCATGCCTCTGAAACATTGAGATCTCGACAAAACAGAACAGCTCCAAAACAGGGTGGAGAGCCCACATTCCTTCCCTGCCGCCGGCCGGCCGGCCTGCCCCCCTACCCACCTCCCCATATACAGAATGGAAACTTTCAGGGGGAAAGAATTCTGAACAGCTGTTGGGAGACCACACAGACTTCCCCCACATCTGCTAACACACAGCCGCTGAGCTCATTTCCCCCCCAGGGGGAAGCAGTCTGAGTCTGTGGGGTCCACTTAAGTCTACCTTGGGAGGGGCTGAGGAGGAAAGAGGAAGAGCCCCCCCACCGCCCCGGGTGCGGGGCTCTGGGGCTGGATGGAGAACTTTCTCATGTCTGAAAATGCAGTGAGGACAGGAGCAAGGGAACTCAGCGATGTCTCTGAAATCAGGAGCCTGGGCTTTGCCCACCATGGCGGAGAGATCGCATTTACAAGGGATTTGAAAAGCGAACCTTGACGTGGCCTCCTGGGGCTGGTCCTTTCTGCAGAGTCCTCCTCTCCTCCTCCCCTGAAAGTCCAAGGCAAGATGCAAACACCAGCCCGTCAACTCTGTGCCCAGGAATATGATCTTGGGTCCTGCGAGTTTCCCCAGGTGCCCTGACATTGATAACATCGTGTGTACAGGACCCCTTTGTCCAAAGAGCCTTCCCTGGTGCCTCCCAGGACCCTCTGCGAGAGGCAGGGTGGGCATCGTGAAGGGTGATGTTCTACCCAGAATCCATCCTGATAAGGATGTTGACATCGTGGTGACCCTGAGCCCTGACTGATTGACTTTCTCTCATGGACTCTCTGGTGGCTTCAGGACGTTGCATGGACAGCCCAAGTTCACCAGACAGACCAGAAGACCTGAGCTATGACCTCCGACCTGCAAAGCCATGTGCTTTCTTTCCTCCCTCCAACGCCCTGGGTTGTCTCTCTCCCAAGAACAGCTGGTTGTGAGCCAGGTCCTCTCCCCTTCCCGGAGGCCTCAGGCTCACCCGTCCAACCAAGCCCTGGGATTCTGGTGGGTGGACAGTCCCTTCCCACGTTGAGTCTTGGCTTCCAACGCTGGCGGAGCAGCTGAGAGCGGGGTGCAGGGGAGAAGAGCAGTGGGACCCTTGAGGAATTCCTGGACAGACCAGCAGGTGGGCGGCCAGGAAGCGCCGGCAGCTGGGGTTGCTGGCGGGGCGAGGGCGTGCAGACCGCCTCCCTACCAGCTCCAGTTCCTTCACCTGGAAGCCCAGGAGCTTTGGCCCGGAGCGGCCCATGTGTCTGCCGTCTCCACGCTCTTGCCCTGCGCCTGCTGTTAGCCCGGGCTGGCCTACTCCTCTGGCTTGGGGACATCATTGTGTGCAGGAGTGGAAGGTTTGGGTGAGGGCGGGCTCGGGCCGGCAGGGGGGAGACCCACTGGGGTCCTTTTTTCAGATGCATATGGACCCTCTCAGGCAGGCCTTTCAGAGCTCCGGACAATGTGCTCTTTTTGTCCCAGGCCCTTTGAGCCGCCTGCTCATTCTCTTTGCATCTGCTGTCACACAGGACATCCCGGCTGGCAGGCGACCATGGGGACACATTGTACTCCCTTAATGAAGCATGGGGCTGGGGATCTGGGGGTGGCTGGGGGCCTGCAGGGGCTTGGGGTGAGCTGAGGGGCACCCCATCTCTCTTGGCCTCCCCTTTGGCCTCTCACCCTTCTGCTGGACGTGCCAGGTCAGAGATGGAAGCCAAGAGGGGCACAGAGGGGGCAGAGAGGAGTGTCCTGGGGTCCTGCTAGATTCCCTCCAAGAGTGGGTGGCACCATGAGGAAAGTGGCCTGGGTCTGCCAGCAGACACCACGAATGTTTGACCTTCGCCCTCTCCCCAGAGACATCCCCTAGGCCCTCTGCAGACAGCTCATCCCTAGGAGATGCATTCTGGAAAGCCTCAGGGACTGCCTCAAAGGACCCATCCCTGCACCCTAAGAGTAGGGGCACTGACCTTTTGGCTGGTCCTTGTCTCTCCGGGAGAAGAGGACAAACAAGGAGGGTTCTGGAAGCTTCCAGAAATCATCCTAAGGACCAGTGACCCACAGCCTTCTCCAAAAGACAGTGGGGCAAATGATGAGATTAGGGAGAGAATGTCTCCCTAATTCTCTCCCCATCCCTGGGAGTCCTTTAAAAATGTCCTCCTCCTGATCCCCACAAGTCAAAGAGGTGAAAGAAAAGAATAAAATGAGGGGAAGCGGGGGGGGGGATCGGGGGGGAAGGGGTAAGAGGTTTTTCTCCCTGTGTGTCTTGAGGCCTCTTACTGTGATGGGGAGTGGGGGGTGGGGGGGGGCAGGATATGCTCCCCAGACTGCTGATCACTCTAGGGCTGTGACCTGCAGGGGGCGCTGCAGCTCCCTCTGGGAGCCAGAGCGGATCCGGCTTCTCGAGGCTTTGCCCAAGGTCCCCTGGCCAACAGAAATCCTTCCCCGGCCTGGGCAGCTCTCCTGCTTAGGTTCTTTACCTGCTGCTTCAAGGTGGCCTTGCAGGAACCCAGGGCTCAAGGTCATGTTCTGGCCCTTTCGGAGGTCTTGCTGACGCGTCCTACCCCTTGGAGTTGGTCTTTCTGGTATGTTTAACACACACACACACACACACACACACACACACACACACTGCTCCTGCCCGGTCCACCCCTCACTCCTTCAAGCCTGCAAGCCCACCACCCTCCACCCTAAAGAAACCCCCCTGGGTCTTGTCCAACAAGGCTCCCTGTCCCCTTTAACAAGCGAAGTGTGCTGGCATTGCCATCGGTGGTCTTCGCCCCGAAGGTCGTTAATTAGTACAGAATGTGCTCTTCAGCTGTCTTGCCAACGCCGATGAAAACGCAGCTGGCAGGTAGCCGAGACGGAGGAATTTGTCATAGGTTAGATGAGCCCGGGCTCTAAGAACCAAGTGTACAGCTTATGCAAATAGTTTTGCTTAGCATGGATCCTGTGTTCCTCAGGCCCCCTCCCTCCCCCCATCACTTTTTTTTTAAACTGAAGGGTGGGGAGGGAATGGGGGAACAAGGGAAGGAGGGAGAACAAGCACTTACTTGCCAGATCTCATTCTCCATCAGAAAGGAGCAAATTGCTTGCCCTAAAAAAGAAAAAGGCAGGGAGAAAAAGAAGACAAAACACCCATCCTTTGCTCTAATGTACCAAGCATTTGAAAGCTGAATTGCCCAGTAAGAAAAGCTCTCGCAGTGAGTGTATTTGGAGGGAGACCATTATCCCCATCAAGCTCCATTCACACTCTCTGGGAGGCCCTGCTGAGCACCTGGGTGGGGACTTGGAACATGGGCTTGTAGTCCTCTCTTTGCCATGATGCTGTTACTTCTCCAGCTCTGCCTCGGTCTCCCCAAAGTTGGCAGAGGCTGCTGTTAGTCTCCTGGGCCAGGAGATCTGGGCAGCCGAGAGTCCCGGGGGAGAGAAGGGCTATGATGGTGCCTCTCAGCATGTGGATCTGACTCACCAGGCCCTCATGAGTTGCCCTGGGAATGGCAAGGGCCAGCAGGGACTGTGTCACCTTGACTGCTTGGAGCTCCAGCTTCCTCATCCACAGAGAAATGGGCCTGGCAATTCTTCCTTCTCCGGAAGTAGTATGGTGGCACCTACTGAGGATTCCGGGAATGTTTGATGGGAATGCGTGAAGCCATATCAGCAGGGAAAGCCATGAGCTCACTGCCCAGTGGGGCCAGAGCTGCCCTGAAGAATGTAACTTAGTCTCCACTGGTATTCTTATCATAGTGACAAGATGAAAGGAATCCAGGGAGAAGGCCATAAGATAGTACTCAAAGCATCAGTTGATGGAAAGGGAGTGGGGGCGGTGTGGTACCACAGGGGAAGAAAATCTTAAGGTTAATAGTAGGATTTGTCTATCTCAGCTGTAGATAAGCTGGATACCTCTCTCTGTTGGTGTGAAGGGCTGTCCTGCCCCAGGGAGCTGGGAAAGAGCAGGTCAGCTCCTCCGTGGAGAACTCCCCTTTCCTCTACATGAGAAGAATGAAGATTGGACGTGATCCCTGGCCTCACACGAGAAGTTCAACCTACAAACTCTTCAAAGAACTGGCCTCAAGGCAAAGCTTCATTTTTGGTCTTTTTGATGGACAACTTTTCCCCAGCCAGGCAGGGAAAAGCTTCATGCCTGGAATTCAGAAACCTATCTATTACTGGACCTTCCTGGGAGACGGAAGTGAGACAGGAAGGAGCTAGTCCAGTCCATCATCTTGGTGGATGACCCATTGATCTCCACTGGGCATGCACAGTCACCTGCAGTGTCCTGAGCCCCCAGCAGAGCCCAGGGATGTCGCGAATGCTGACCACTGGACCATGCATGATTCCTGGAGCCAAATGAGACTTTCTCTGGCAACAGACATGAGAACTGCCCAGTTGAACAGATACTTTCAAATCCTACTCTAGAGAGCTTGGATTAGAGATTTGTGTGAAAAATAAATCGCATCTAGAATAACTTTTTTTGAGTCTTATGTAAAGGTCATCAATTTTTGTTGCAACTGGTACGAACAACTCTATGTGTGCAATAAATCTCATCAAAACTCCAGTGACTACTTAGATTCATCATCCAGCACTTGGGCAAAACAAGAGTATGTTACTCATAGTCTAAGTAACCAAATGTGCACAAGGGGTTTTAAAAAAAATACCCTGATCAGGCTTTTTTTCAGAGAGTCAACCATAACACTCTATCCTATAATGTCCCCCAGCCCAAGCTTCTTCCTCCCAATACACCTTGGTCTGGGAGAGAATTCTGGCCACTGATAAATTTCTGTTTCTTGTGTACAAAAGCTGGATGTCTGTTATGCCGGCAAGCAGATTACGAGCATGTAATGCTTGCTTTGCAGCTGCTAACCAACTCTCTGGCAGGCTTGCAGCTCTGCTCAAGGACTGCTAGGAAGGTCAACAGAGGCTGTGAGCTGTGTGTGTGTGTGTGTGTGTGTGTGTGTGTGTGTGTGTGTGTGCGTGCAACACGCACATGGAGAATGGAAAAAGTAAGCTGAAAACAAAGTGCCTAGATCTATTAGATTTATAAAATGGTAAAACAACCTACTCCCCCTACCCTGCCACAGCTCTCCCTTGTAGCGACAGGAGAAAATCTCAATTTACTGGAATAAAAACCCACTAGCAGGGCAGGAGAGATAGTTTAGGTAGGTTTGATCGTGGCATGGAATATGGTTCCCTGAGTACTTCCAGGAGTAAGTCCTGAGCACCACTGGGTGTAGCCTCAACACCTTCATCCAAATAATTAAACAAACATAGAAGCTTGGGAGACCAGTATCAGGTAAAGCAAACCTAAACTGTAAGGCACGGGTTTTGGGAAGCTCATTATGGATAAGTGAAATTTGAAATTTCAGGAGTGCCCAAGTTGTCCCATAATTGGGTTAAATATACCTTCAGACTCTCAACTACTTTCTCAAAGTGAATATTGGAGAAAAACCCCCTTGGACTCTGGCAAGAAGGAGGGAGAAAGGAAACATGCTTTAAATAGGCCAGTGCATTCTGTTCTTCGGAATGAGGGTTGCCTTCAAGAACAGCCATCTTTCCAGACTCTAACTTTCTGGGGTCTTATCTGAGCTCCACACTTGGGGGCGGGGAGTGTGATACTATAGCCTGTTCTAGCCTCCCCCGTGGGAAGGGAAGTTAACCCAATTTAGACCTCTTGCCACCCCTACAACACGAGGTGGTGAGGTGCCGTTGCTCAGAGACCCTAGTTAAGGGGTCAAGTCTAAGAACATGTATCATTGAAAGACTAACAAACCATCACAGGTCACAAAAGGCTACACCATCCTGCACATTCCCAGTGACCTATTTAATTCCTTCCACCTGGTGAGATAGGAGACTAGCTAGTGTCAATGGGGCTCAATAGCTAAGCTAGCTAGAGAAGGAATTAGAAAACGTCTAATTAGAAATTAGAAGGAATTAGAAATTAGACCATTAGAATGGTCTCTCTACCCATTCGGTCTCACCCAGTGCTGATCAACCTTTGTCCCTCGTCTGAGGACTAGGGGAAGCCTTGCTACCCTGTCCTTGTCTCCACGACCTCTTTCCATGGACCTGTGAAGCTCCTTCTGACCTAGCTCAGGACAACTACACGTTCTTCTCAAATGGACATAAAACATTCTATAAGAGAGATCACATGCCATGCCACAATATAAACCTCCACAAAATTAAGAGGATAAAAATCCTCTCACTTATCTTCTCAGGCCATCACAAACAGAAAGGAGATTGAGCTCAAACACTTAGAAATTAAACAGCTCACTTTTGAATACCAGTGGGTCTAAGAGGAAATCAGAAGATTCCTAGAAACAAACAAGAATGAAAACACTGGCTACAAGAACTCGTGGGACACAGCAAATGAGATGTTAAGAGAAGAGTTCATAGCTATGCAAGCATTAATCAGGAAAGAAGAAAGGACCTACATACATAACCTAACTGCATAGCTTAAGAAACTAGAATGGGACCAAACAAAAAAAGCCCAAAGCAGGCAGAAGGAAGGGAATAATACGACTTAGAGCAGAAATCAACAAACCTGAATTTAAAAAAAATCCAAGTGATTAGTAAAACCAAGATCTCATTCTGTTAAAAAATAAACAAGATTGATAAGTTGGAAATTAAAGGGGAGATGTTTCAAAGGATATCACAGAAATTCGAAGGATCATCAGGGATTACTTTGAAAATCTTTTATGCCTTGATATGAGAAAACCTAGAAGAAATGGATAAATTTTTAGATCCTACAACCTCCCAAGGTTGAACCAAGAAGATACAGAATACCTGAATAGACCAATTACATATGAGGAAATTGAAATGGTAACCAAAGTCTTCCCCAAAACAAAAGCCTAGGCCCAAATGGGTTTGCTAGTAGTTCTTCCAAATATTTAAAGAAAATCTACTCCCAATCCTTTCAGGATATTTCAGGAAATTGAGAAACACTCCCCAAAATTTCCCAAATGCTACCCTGCTACCAAAAGCAGACAGAGACATCACACACAAAAAAGGAAAACTACAGACCTATATCCCTAATGAACATGATGCAACTATCCTAGACAAAATACTAGCAACACATAAAAAAAACCATACACCATGACCAAGTGGAATTCATCCTGGGGATGCAAGGTTGGTTTAACACACATGAGTCAGTCAACAGAACACACTATGTCAATACAAGGAAAAATAAAAATCATACAATCATGTCAATAGATACAGAAAAAGTGTTTAATCAACACCCATTCATGATTTTAAAAAAATCGATAAAATGTTGAACTTTCTTCAACATAGTTAAAACCATTTACCACAAGCCGAAAGAAAACATTATACTCAATGGGAAGAAACTGAAAGCATTTCTTCTAAGATCAGGCTCAAGACAAGGATACCTACTCTCTCCACTGCTATTCAATATAGTTTGGGAAGTTCTTGCTGCAGCAATTAAGCAAGAATTAGATATTAAGGGAATCCAGATATGAAAAGAAGAAGGCAAGTTCAATTTGTAGATGACATGTTACTATATTTAGAAAGCCCTATAGACTCTAGTCAAAAAGACTTCTAGAAACAATCGACTTGTATAGTAAACTGACCAGTTACAAAATCAACATGCAAAACTCCATAGCTTTCCAGATGCATATGTAAATAATGAAATAGCAGTGAGAGAATTTTTTTTAAAAATCCCATTCATAATTGTGTCTCAGAAAATCAAGTACCTAGGAATCAGCTTAATAAAAGAGATGAAAGACCTACACAAAGAAAACTACAAAATACTGCTAAAAGAAAATGAAAGAGGACTCAAGGAAATGGAAACACATCCCCTGTTCATTAATTGGGAGGATTAACACTACCCAATGACAATATTTCCTGAAGCATTTTATATAGATTCAGTGCAGTCCCTGCAAGGATATCCATAACATTTTTCAAAGAAATAGATCAAAAAACTCCTTAAATTAATATAAGAATTTTTAACCTTCCTCTAGAAGTTAGAGCAGTTCTAGGTACAAAGAAAATGGAAGGCACTGATCCCCCCAACTTCAAGCTGTACTACACAGCTATACTAATTAAAGCAACATGGTATTGGATAAGAACAGACCCTTAGATCTGTGGGATAGAACTGAAAATCCAGTGACTAATCCTCAGATGTATGGACAGTTAATCTTCAATAAGTGATTGTGGGAAAAAACTGGTCAGCTAAACGCAAAAAAATAAACTTAGACCCTTTTCTAACACCATGCACAAAAATCAAACCAAAAGGAATTGAAGACTTCAATGTCAGACCAAAATTCATAAGTTACATCGAGGAAAATATAGGTACAACTCTCCTTGACGTTGAAGATAGAGGCCTCTACAAAGACTCAACACCATTGGCCAAGCAAGAAGGAACAAAGACAAACAAATGGATTATGTTAAATTAAGAAGCTTTTGCATCTCAAAAGAAACAGTACCCAGAATGCAAAAGCATACCACAAACTGGGAGAAGATATTTGTTCAGCATTCATCTGATAAAATGTCATTATACAAGATACATAAAGCACTGGTAGAAATTTTTAAAAATTTTTATTAGTGAAACACCATGAGGTACAGTTGTAGACTTACAACTTTTTGTGCTTGGGTTTTGATTATACAATGATCGAGTACCCATCCCTCCACCAGTGCCCATTTTCCGCCACCACTGATCCCAGTATCCCTCCCACCCCCCATTTTCCCCATTCCACCCTGCCTCTGTGGCAGGGCATTCCCCTTTGTTCTCTCTCTCCCTTTGGGTGCTGTGGGTTGCATTGAGTGGCAGTCATGTTCGGTCTATAGTCTACTTTCAGCATGCTTCTTCCATCCTGAGAGAATCCTCCCAACACCCTTTATTTGGTGCTCCCTTCTCTATCTGAGCTGTCTTTTCCCCTAGCATGTGTGGCTGGCCTCCAAGCCATGGAGTGAACCTCCTGGTACTTATCTCGGCTATTCTTGGGTGTTAGTCTCCTATTTTGTTACTTTATGTTCCCCAGATGAATGCAATCTTTCTATGTCTCTCCCTCTCTTTCTGACTCATTTTGCTTAGCATGATACTTTTCATGTAGTACCAGTTACATGTAAATTTCATGACTTCATCTTTTATAACAGCTATATAGTACTCCATTGTGTAGATGTACCAAAGTTTCTTTAACCAAGCACTGGTAGAAATTTTTAAGAAAAAAATCCAGCCCTATCAAAAATTGGGAAGAAGAAATGAATAGAAACTTGCTCAAAGAAAACATACAAATGGCCAGAAGGCATATGAAAAAGTGTTCTTTATCACTAAGAATCAGCAAAAGGCAAATCCAAACAATTATGAAATATCACCTAACCAATCGGGATGGGCTGGAGCGATAGCACAGTGGTGGGGCGTTTGCCTTGCACGCAGCCAACATGGCCAACCCGAGTTCGATTCCTCTGCCCCTCTCGGAGAGCCCGGCAAGCTACCGAGAGTATCTTGCCCACACGGCAGAGCCTGGCAAGCTCCCCGTGACGTATTCGATATGCCAAACACAGTAACAACAAAGTCTCCAATGGAGACGTTACTGGCCCGCTTGAGCAAATTGATGATCAACGGGAGGGCCTTTACTTTACTTTACTTTACTTTACTTTACTTTACTTTACTTTACACCTAACCATAGATAATGGCACTCATCAAAAAGAACAAAAACAACAGTGCTAGTGTGGTTGCAAGGGCGTGGAAAAGGGACTCTCCTTCACTGCTGGTGGGAATATTGACTGTTTTAACCTTTTTTGTAGAACAAGATGAACAATCCTCAAAAATATTAGGAATATCAATTCCATTTGATCCAACAATTCCACTTTTTAGAACATACCCCAAGAGCCCCAAAACACAATCCAGAAAAGACATTTGTACCCCTGCATTCAGTGCAGCACTGTTCACAACAGCCAAAATCTGAAAACAACCCAAGTGCACACAAACACAGATAAATGCATAAAGAAATCATGGCACAGATACCAATGGAATTTTACTCAGCTGTATTGAGTCATGCAATTTGCTGTCATATGGATGAATGTGGAGAATATCATGCTGAGTGAAGTTAGTCAGAAGGAGAGACACGGAATGATCTCTCTCATATGTAGGGTATAAAAAACATAGTTGAGAAATAAAGAATGCTCGAAGACAATAGAAACAAAGAACATGACAAGTGGTCTTCAATAAGAAGCTTGCCACCATGGGGAGAAAGTGTGGACCAGGATAAAGGAAGGAACACTAAGACAGTCGTGGAGGGAAGGGGTCACTCTGGAAGGGTGCTGAAAGTTGTGAGTGTGCATGATACAATCTCAGTAACAGTGCTGTGAACCACAGAGCCCTGGGGTTGGGGGGGGGGGGGGTGGGTAACCTCCACAGAGGCAGGAAGAGGGATGGGAGGGAAACTGGGAACACCAGTGAAGCAAAATGGACTCTGGTGAAGGGATTGTTGCTAGAATAGTGTATGCCTGAAATGCAATCATGAATAACTTTGTAGTTCATGGTGACTCAACAAAAAATATTTTTTTTTTAAAAAAAAAGAAACTTTGCCTCCTCATAGGGGAAATAAAAATACTCCTTTGTAAAGATACTGTAGAGCAGAACAACCAGTGTTCTGTTATTCCCTTAAACTGGGAAGCTTCATATGTTCTTGCCAAAGGAGTTAATGTATTACAGATACTGAATACCTCATAAGGCAAGAAAAATGAAGTCCAAGACTTTTTTGAAACCTAAGATCAGTTGCAGCCGAGTAAATGCAAGATGGAAGAGCCTGTGCCCTAAGGATGACTTTCAGCTTCATTAAACGCTTGTTGTAATACATTTGCATGGTAAAATCACACCCACCCATACCGTGACAGTTTGCCGTTGTCGTGGCAACCCTTGGAAGTGACCAAATATGGTTAGAATCTGTGTGACACTGAACATGGGAAATAAGTACCCCCAATCCCTCTTTCTTCTACGAAATACCCATATCCCTTCCCTTATTTATGTAATCCATTTCTACACCTATATAGCCTAGAAGTTTATGTACAAGCAATACTAATCCCTCTGGAGTTTTAAAGTATATACTTTAGTGAACTATCTCAGAAGCAATGCTATTTATTCTTTCAGTATGCCGCAGGCATGCTGATTGGTTGGTTGGTTGGTTGGTTGGTTGGTTGGTTGGTTGGTTGGTTTGGCAGGGATGGATTCCTCAACTGGTGCTCCAGAGGTCAAGGACTTTTGTCAGTGATTTGCTGTGCAAGAGGTCTTTAACTCAATGCAAGGGCCCAAGAATGCAGTGTTATTCGGGCCTACAGGTGCCAGTGACCCCAGAAGTGCTCAAGGACTTCCAGGATCATACCCAGTGGTGCTTGGGGGCCTACAGAGCTGCACCCAGTGATAATTTTTTTTATTAAAATTTTTTTAATAGTGAGACATCATGAGGTACAGTTGTAGACTTACACATTTTTGTGCTTGGGTTTCAATTATACAATGATCAAATACCCATCCCTCCACGAGTGCCCATTTCCCACCACCACGAATCCCAGTATCCCTCCCACTCCCCATCCCCCCATCCCACCCTGTCTCTGTGGCAGGGCATTCCCTTTTGTTCGCTCTCTCTTATTGGGTGTTGTGGTTTGTGAAAGAGGTAATGGGTGACAATCATGTTTAGTCTATAGTCTACTTTCCGCATGCTTCTCCCATCCTGGGAGGATCCTCCCTAAACCTTTATTTGGTGCTCCTTTCTCTATATGAGCTCCCTTTTCCCATAGCATGTGTGGCTGGCCTCCAAGCCATGGAGCAAAATTCCTGGTACTAATCTCTGCCATTCTTGTGCACCCAGTGATAATTTTAAGGACCATATCATATTAGGGGTCCAATAAGTGTCAGCCACATGCAAGGTCTATTTCTTAGCCTCTCTGACCCCTCTGATTTTTAAGTGCATACTCTCCTCTGATACATCTTTTCCTGTTCTTTATCTGACATGTGATTAAATCACCTCCTGTGCAGGTCAAATAAACTTGATCCCTGGATGAGCTTTAGGAGGACCAAGCAGCTTTAGAAGACTTTACGTGGGCTGGAGCAATAGCACCGCGGGTAGGGCATTTGCCTTGCACGCTGCCAACCCAGTTTCGATTCCCAGCATCACTGTAGCACTGTCCTCCCGTTGTTCATCAATTTGCTCGAGCAGGCACCAGTAACGTCTCCATTGTGAGACTTGTTGTTACTGTTTTTGGCATATCGAATATGCCACGGGGAGCCTGCCAAGCTCTGCCTTGTGGGCGGGATACTCTCTCGGTAGCTTGCCAGGCTCTCTGAGAGGGTTGGAGTAATTGAATCCTGGTAGACTGCATGCAAGGCAAACGCCCTTCCCACTGTGCAATCACTCCAGCCCACATCACCAGGAGTCCAGGAGTGACCCAAAAAGCAAAAAAAAAAATAGGAAGCCTTTACTTTCCTACAAGCACTTGTTGCAACATTAGATAGTATGTCCAGCTAGCATGAAGATGGTACAATGTGAGTTGAGAGGCAAAAATCAAAAACCCACCAAGTCTGAAGAGATAAAAACTCAGACACAGCAAGGATGTTGGAATTATCAGTGGGAAATTGAAAACAGCTACAGTTAATATTCTGAGGGTGTTAATAGACAAAGCAGATCAACAAAAGAAACAGTGATGGAAATTCTAGGAAGGTATTGGGGGGAGTTAAATTTAAAATAATGGCAGAAATGAAAAACTAGGAACTGAAATACTTTTGTATTGAACTGAAATGTACTTGCTGTGTTCATTCATAGATTGCACACAGCTGAGGAAAGAGTCTGAGCTTGAGGCTGTCTGGATGAAGATTTCCAAAACAGGAAAGCGAAGAGGAAAGAAAAAAAAGCCAAGACAAAAATAGGCGAGATCTGAGACCTGTCAGACAACCACACAAGGTGCTATATGTATGTAATGGAAAATCAGAAAAAGAAGGAGGAAATAAAAAAAGATGAGCTATTGGAAGTCATGAGTGAAAATTTCCCCCAAATTAATACCAGACACCAAATCAAAGATCCCAAGACTTTAGAAATTGACTTTCAGGTAAACCAAGGGCATTGACAATATCCTATTGATGCTAAAAACTGAAATAAAATAAATCTTGAAGAAGTCAGAGGTGGGGAAATACCTTATCTAGCAAGGAGAAAGGTCAAGAATTTCTTTCATCTTTAACTTAGAAAACAGACAAAACAGGGGCCCGAGAGATGATAACACAAGGTGGGAACTTGCTTTGCTTCCAACTGACCTGGATTGGATTCCCAGCACCACCTATGGTCCCTGAGTCCCTCCAGGAGTGATCTATGAGCACAGAGTCAGGAGTAAGCCCTGAGTACTGTCGGGTGTCCAAATAAGTAACTAACTAAATAAGACAACACAGTAGGTTTCACAAAATTTAATCAGGTGGCTGGAGAGATAGTAAAAGGGTTTAAGACCCTCACCTTATATGAGGTCAACTTCTATTTGATCCCCAATACCAGATGGTCTCTGAGAACTGTACAGGCGGCCTGAATAACCCAACCTGGGTAATCCTTGTCACTGTTAAGGCCCAAGAAGCACCTCCTCCCCAAGCCCTTGCATTGACCTGCCAACCTGAATGGCCGAGAATTAGCCAAGAGGGGCCTCTTGGCTTCCTGAGCATGAATTGGGAGACCCCATGCAAAAAAAAAAATTAAATAAAAGACAAAAAATAAAAATAAAAAAGCACCACCAAAACCTGTATCATTGTAGCACTGTCATCCTGTTGTTCATTGATTTGCTCAAGTGGGCACTAGTAATGTCTCCATTGTGAGACTTGTTTTTGCTGTTTTTGGCATTTTGAATATACCACGGGTAGCTTGCCAGGCTCTGCCGTGTGGGCGGGATACTCTTGGTAGCTTGTGGGGCTCTCTGAGAGGGATGGAGTAATTGAACCCGGGTCAGCCACGTGCAAGGCAAACGCCCTACCTGCTGTGTTATCGCTCCAGCCCAACAAAACCTAAGTAAATAAGCAAATATTTAATCAAGTGGCCATAAGATTCAGCCATCCCACTTCCAGGACTATAATCAAGAGAAGTTAAAGCAATCTCAAAAAGGAATCCCACTCATGTGCTTTTTTTATATATATATATTTTTATTAGTGAAACACCATGAGGTACAGTTGTAGACTTACACATTTTTGTGCTTGGGTTTCGATTATACAATGATCAAATACCCATCCCTCCACCAGTGCCCATTTCCCACCACCACGGATCCCAGTATCCCTCCCACCCCCATCCCCCCCATCTCACCCTGCCTCTGTGGCAGGGCATTCCCTTTTGTTTTCTCTCTCCTTTTGGGTGTTGCGGTCTGCAAAAGAGGCATTGAGTGGCAATCATGTTCGGTCCATAGTCTATTTTCAACATGCATCTCCCATCCTGGAAGGATCCTCCAAACACCCTTTATTTGGTGCTCCCTTCTCTATCTGAGCTCCCTTTTCCCCTAGAATGCCCGGCTGGCCTCTAAGCCATGGAGTAATCCTCCTGGTACTGATCTCAGCTATTTTTGGGTATTAATCTCATATTTTGTTACTTTATGTCCCCCAGATGAAGGCAATCTTTCTATGTCTGTCCCTGTCTTTCTGACTCATTTCGCTTAGCATGATACTTTCCATGTAGTGCCACTTGTATGTAAATTTCATGACTTCATCTTTTCTAACAGCTACATAGTACTCCATTGCGTAGATGTACCAAAGTTTCTTTAACCAGTCATCTGTTCTTGGGCACTGAGGTTTTTTCCAGATTCTGGCTATTGTAAAGTCACTCGTGTGTTTTTTCCAGAAGTATTTACAATCGGCAAGAGGAGGAAACAGCCTAGGTGTACATTCAGGGATGAATGAATAAAGAAACAGTAGTAGAAAGACACAATGTCATTGTCTCTTGGTGGGGAGGGGGGACAGGGGAGAGGGCAGTTGGGACAGAGAACAGACCACTATGAAAATGATAGTTGAAAATGATCGCTCTGGACAAGAACTGAGTGTAGAAGGAGGGAAAGGAGGGAAATTGGGGACATTGATCACTGGAAATGTGCACTGGTGAAGGGGCAGGTGTTGGAACATTGTATGACTGAAACCCAATCACCAATTTGGTCACGGTCACGGTCACGGTCCTCCCGTTGTTCATCAATTTGCTCGAGCGGGCCCAGTAACGTCTCCATTGGAGACTTTGTTGTTACTGTGTTTGGCATATCAAATACATCACGGATAGCTTGCCAGGCTCTGGTGTACAGGCAAGATACTCTCAGTAGCTTGCCGGGCTCTCTGAGAGGGGCGGAGGAATCGAACTCGGGTTGACCATGTTGGCTGCATGCAAGGCAAACGCCCTACTTGCTGTGCTATTGCTCCAGCCCTTGGTTTAACTTGAAAAACTGTGTTTTAAGTAAGAGAATCCTAGCATTTGCTCCACAGTGTAGATGAACCCTAAGACATTAGACTTCGTGAAATGAGACACTCATGGAAGAAAAAAATGCTGAAGGATCCCACTTACTCGATGTTAGGGATCAAGAAGCCAACTTCAGGGCCAGAAAAATAGTACAGGGGTCGAGATGCTTGTCTTGCAGATGGCTGAACCTGGTTTAATTCCCGGCACTGCATATGATCCCCCCTTAGCACTGCAGGTAGTGATCCCTGAGCTCAGAAACAGAAGTAAGCAAGGAGTATTGTTAGGTGTGGACCTTCTCTCCTTTCCTTCAAAGAAAAAAAGATGTAAAGATACAAAACACTTCCCAATTAATTTATATGGGGGGGGGGGGGCACATGCAACAGTGCTCAGGGCTTACTCCTGGCTCTGTACTCAGAGATCACTCCTGGTGGGGCTTGGGAGACTGTAAGTGGTACCGGGGATGCAAGGCAAGCCCCCTACCTGCTTGTACGGGCCTCACAAAACACCTTTTTAAGTGGGGGAGGGCACACCTAGTGTGCTTGGGGGTCTATGTAGTGCCAGGATTGAACTCAGGGTCTCAGACATGCAAAGCGTGAGCTCTTCCACTTGAGTCATACCCCTTACCTCCGAAACTCATTTTAAAGAATTAATACAAGAATTAATACTTCTCAGCAACAAAAGCTGACAGTGGGAATTATAAACCTAATGTCAGATACAAAAAAAGTGCAAAAATCCTAGTTAAATTAGTATATTAAATCCAGTGATGCAATATAAGGATAATTGTTTATGAGCAAGTAAGATTTATTTCAACAATGCCAAACTCTGCTCCGCAGTAATGACACGATCACGATCACAATCATCCTGTTGTTCGTCGATTGCCTCGAGCAGGACCCAGTAATGTTTCTTTCGTCCCAGCCCTGAGATTTTAAAGTGCCCTATTCAAGGCTCTTTCAGGGTTAGGAGAATGAGACCCATCATTGTTACTGGTATTTGGCATATTGGGTACACCACGGGGAGTTTGCCAGACTCTGCCAGTGGGCAGGTAACATTCGGTAGCCTGCCAGGTTGTCCAAAAATGACACATGCCATCAAATAAAAGGATTTGCTACTGATCTCTAGGACTTCCTTTAAGAGTTTCTAAGTTGTAAAAGTAATACAAAGGTTTCCTATGTGCTTTTCATCCAGATTTCTCAAAAGTTAGCATTTGTCTTCTCTCTCTCTGTCTTTCTATCTTTCTTTCTTTCTGTCTGTCAGTTTCTCTCTCTCTATATATATATATACACACACACATAAAACTATATATGCATGTGAACTATCTGAGGATAAATTTATCTCATGATACCCCTGACACCTTTATGCTTAAAATGTCTTACCTAAAAGCAAGATGTATTCTAACAGGTAGAGATCAAAAAATTAGTGTTGATAAGAGGACTGCTCCCCAAACAACAGACTTAATAAAGATTTCCCCAGTTGCTCTAATGATGTCCTTTGATTGCAAAAGAAAGTGCAAACTTGTGTTGCCTTTTTTTTAAGTATCTGTCCAAATTGACTCCCCTTCATCTGAAACCAGTTCTGCTCTTTGTGCTTATTTTTGGTTTATAATATTATTAATAATCATCGAGTTCGATTCCTCTGCTCCTCTCGGAGAGCCCGGCAAGCTACCAAGAGTATCTTGCCCACATGGCAGAGCCTGGCAAGCTCCCCGTGATGTATTAGATATGCCAAACACAGTAACAAGTGTCACAATGGAGACGTTACTGGGCCTGCTCGAGCAAATCGATGAACAACGGGAGGACCGTGACCGTGACGTGATTTTTCACGGTCATAATTCCAATAGCACTCCATCACCAGTGTACTCATTTCTCTCCCCCAAGGATCACAACCACCACACCCTCTCATTCCCCCCTCCCCCACTTAATGGTGTGAATCAGTTCCCCCATTATGGATCTTTCTTGCTACCTTGCGGTATATTTTTAAGTCCCATGTATGAGAAACATCATTTTTTAAAGAGTCCACTCAATTATTTGACAGAGCATCCTTCAAGGAATACAATGCTTCCTTGGGATTAGAGGATGTATATTTGGCAGGAACATGCAGAAATGATGCGCGTTCTTCTGAGAGCATCTTACTGGGAAGCATACAATGTCAATTTGCCCCATTCTGGGTGATGAGCAACTCTAATTGCTTAGTTAAGTAGTACCTGCGGATTCCCCCTATAATTAATAAATATTCAATGGGACAACCCTGAAATTATATGAACATCTTCCTCAAACTTTCACGCCTTGCTTTTAGTCTCCATTGATGTTCCTTACTCAAACCAAATAGGGGTAATGGTGATTGACAGTCGGTGCTTTTATCATTCCATCACTTTTCTACATAGAATAGTTGGCATTCCCCTGGTAAGAAAGAACCTTTATTTCTTTTTTATTATTTACTCATTTATTTGTATCAACATGTACCCCCAAATTCTTATTTATTAATGGGTCATCTACCTTTTGTATTTGTATTGATTTTGAGGCTCAAGTGGTCCTTGGTTTTCTCTGACTTTCTATTTTTTTTTTCTTTTTGGGTCACACCCAGCCGATGCTCAGGGTTTACTCCTGGCTCTGCAGTCAGGAATCACTGCCGGCAGTGCTTGGGGGACCATATGGGATAACAGGGATCGAACTTGTGTCAGCCGCATGCATGGCAAATGCCCTACCTGCTGTGCTATTGCTCCAGCCCCTCTGACTTTCTTTAACCCTTATATTCCATGGGAAGAGAAGACAGAGTATTACTTGCTTAGAAACACTCATGATAATTTTTGAGGGTGGTGTTTACATTGTCAACCAAATGCCAAAGCCACTGCCAAAAATTAACTAAGGAAAGATGCCATGGTTGAGTGCCGAAGCCTTGAACGAGAAAGGCAAAGCAATTTGAACCTTAGTTCTTGTGTGAGGTAGAGAGGAGACAGTTGTGTGAGGGTTGGGGGTAACCCCTTAGAGCAACCAAGTCCATGAACTACAGAAACGCCTCCACAGAGAATAGGAGGCTGAGTCTCCTGTTTCATTCAGGTGGTCATGGGAAGATACTTCATTCACCTTTTCTATGAGATCAGTTTAATCAACCCTGTTGCTCATATCCTTTCCTATTTGTTCTGACTGTAACCCTGATTTTCCCCCACACATGCTTCCTGTTCACTTCTAAAAATTAGCCACAGACAGACTTTCTTGCCCTTATTGTGAATGTTGGGCTGGAGCGATAGCACAGTAGTAGGGTGTTTGCCTTGCACGAAGCCAACATGACCAACCCGAGTTCAATTCCTCTGCCCCTCTCGGAGAGCCTGGCAAGTTACTGAGAGTATCTCGCCCGCACGGCAGAGCCTGGCAAGCTACCCCTGATGTATTCAATATGCCAAACACAGTAACAACAAAAGTCTCCAACGGAGACGTTACTGGATCCACTCAAGCAAATCAATGAACAACGAGAGGACATTGACAGGACAGTGATTGTGAATCTTGTAGGAACTATTTGGAAAAAGTTTCTTTAAGATAGTGGTCTTGGTAATTTCCGGTGCTGGTTCAAGTGACAAACTTAAGACTCCCTGGGTGTTTTCCAAAGAGTGTTTCCCTTCTCTGGAAACCTAGGTCACTCTTCCCAACCTCAATCTTTAGATCAATCTGTGGGCTTATTTTGTTTGTTTATCAGAGTATCTCCCAGAGTGCTCAGGAGCCCTGTGGGCCCCTCCCGGGAACCCAAACACATTGGTGCTCAGGTCCCTCCAGACCTGTACCTTTGGATATAATGCAAGCAAGCACATTAACTCTTGGACCGTCTCTTGGGCCCCACAGGACAATCTACTAGTTTGGTCAGACTGATAAGAAACTGTTGTCTTGTTGAACAGGGCTCCATCTGTTAAACTTCCAGGACTGAAGGGATCATAGAAGGATTAATGTACTTGCCTTCCATGCAGCTGACCTGAGATGGGACCCTCGAACCACGTATGCTCCCCTGAGCCCCATCAGGAGCCCTAAACACAGATGCAGGAGTAAGCCTTGAGGACTGCCAGGGATGCCTTTAAATCAAAAGACAGAAACAAACAACTTTGCTCTTGATGTGAAAAGAACTAGAAAGCAGAGAGCAATGCTTTAAAAAAAAAGCAGATCAATTTCTCTAAATGAGGATGACCACAACTGTTGGGATATTCAGTGCATCAGAAAGAGTATCTCTCTGCAAATCAAAACAATAATGAGATATTATCTCACACCACAGAGACTGGCACACATCAAAAAGAACAAGAACAATCAGTGCTGGTGCAGATGCGGGGAGAGAGGGACTACTTTTCGTTGTCGGTGGGAATGCCGACTGGTCCAATCTTTTTGGAAAACAATATGGACATTCCTTAAAAAACTGAAATTGAGAAATTGAACTTCCATATGACCCAACAATACCAATTCTGGGAGTATATCCTGACAGTGCAAAAAAAGCACAGTAGAAATGACATCTGCACCTGTTATGTTTATTGCAGCACTGTTCATGATAGCCAGAATCTGGAAACAACCTGAGTGCCCATGAACAAATAACTGGTTAAAGAAACTTTGGTATGTCTACAGAATGGAATATTATGCAGCTGTTAGGAAAGATGAAGTCATGAAATTTGCTTATAAGTGGATGGTCCTGGAGAGTATCATGCTAAGTTAAATGAGTCAGAAAGAGAGGGACAGACATCGAATGCACGAATGACTGCACGAATTTGTGGAATATAAAATAACATAATATGAGACAGATACCCAAGGATAATAGACACAAGGGCCAGGAATGTTGCCCCATAGTTAGAAGCCTGCCTTATGAGCTGGGGGAGAAGGCAGCTGGGATAGAGAAGGGATCACTTAGTAAATGATGGTTGGAGGGATCACTTGGGATGGGAGATGTGTGCTGAAAATGATAAAGAACTAAACATGATGACCTCTCACCATCTGTATTGCAGACAGACCATAATACCAATAAGTAGAGAGAAAGTAAGAGGGAAACTACCTGCCATAGAGGCAGGAAGGGTGGGATGGGTTGGGGGAGGGATACTGAGGATGTTGGTGGTGGAAAGTGTACACTGGTGGAGGGATGGGTGTTCGATATTAGAATGACTGAAACTCAAATAGGAAAGCTTTGTAAGTGAAGCTCATGGTGATTCCATAAAAAAAGGATAATCTCTCAAAAATGCCTCTGCAATAACAGAATTCTAGAACAACTTTCCCTCTTGGGCCAGGTCTAGAAGGGAACTGGGGTTTTGTCGTGATGAGGAAAGTCCCCAAAATGCCATAAGCATTAGAAAACAAAAAGCTTCTGTGTAGTTTTCCCTGCCCTTGGGATGGGGGAGAGTTTGGGGTGGGAGAGGAGGTGTTGGGAGAAGATAGATATTTAGGGATGGGTAAGGCTTAAATTGACTTCTTCCTCTGCAGCACCCACATGGGCAACATCACCAGAAACCAAAGCAAGCAGGATTGAAGAAACCAAGCAGGAAAAGAGCTTTTCACGCTGCCTCTCCAAGAAAAAGCAAAACCGTAGTTATAACACAATGAAATGCTGACAAGGGCTAGGCAGGGAGCTCAAAGGGCTGGATATTTTTCTTGTACAATTCTACTAGTGTCTTGTGTATCCTGTATATTAACCCCTTATCAGATGGGTATTGGGTAAATATTCTTTCCCATTCCAGGGTCTCTCTCTGTATTTTGGTCACTGTTTCCTTTGAGGTACAGAAGCTTCTTAGTTTAGTGTAGTCCCATTTGTTTGTTTGTTTCCACTTGCTTTGTCATGGTGTTTTATCCTGAAAATGCTTTTAGCTTCAATGTCAGGGAGGGTTCTACCTACATTTTCTTCCGTGAACCTTATGGATTCAGGTTTGATATGGAAGTCTTTTTTATTATTATTATTAGTGAAGATATGGGGGTCTTTAATCCACTTTGATCTGACTTTTGTGCCTGGCATTAGACAGAGGCCAGAGTTCTTTTTTTTTTTTTTAGGTAGCTGTCCAGTCCAGTTTCACCAGCACCACTTGTTGAAGAGGCTTTCAGAGAAGGAATCACTTAGTCAATGATGGTTGGAGGGATTGCTTGGGATGGGAGATGTCTGCTGAAAGTAGATAAAGGACCCAACGTGATAGCCTCTCAGAGTCTGTATTGCAAACTATAATGCCCAAAAGGAGAGAGAGAGTATGGGGTAAATTGTCTGCCATAGAGGCAGGGGGAGGCCTGGGATGGGGGGAGGATACTGGAGACATTGGTGGTGGAAAATGTGCACTGATGGAGGGGTGGGTGTTTGATTATTATATGACTGAAACTCAACCGTGAAAGCTTTGTAACTATATCTCACGGCGATACAGTTTAAAAAAAAGAGGGGGGAGGGGGCTAGAGAACTTCCTTTGCATACTGGGAGGCACGCAGTTGAGCCCTGAGCACTGCCTGTGCGGCCCCCAAACCCAAACCAATTAAGATCGAATATGATGGTGATAGCACAAAATCCATCCACTCAGAAAATCAGATGCCTGAAACATGCAGAACTTTGCCCAGACTCTGCCTCTGAATTGGTTTCCCATCCCTGGGCTGAGGCAGGGGGAAATGGCTCTCCAGGCCTGCATAGCTGAGTCTCTGGACTCTGGCTAGAATGAAAGGTGGCCTTGTGGGAGGAAGTGCTGTGCCCTCTCAGTCACCCTTGGAAACGCAGCAAGGGGTCTGGCACCCCAGGAATTTGCCCCTGTGCTTCCAGGAGGCCAAGGAAGCCTGCACTTTGCGTGGCTTTTAGACATTTCTCTGAAATGCTAATGAAGCGTTGATCTCAGAATGGCTAACAAAGTCCTCAGAATCCTTAATGTATCACTCCCTCTGAAAGCCAGAGGCCCCAACAAAAGGCTTGGAAGTCCCCCCACAAAAGAATTATTGCCTTCCTTGAAAGACTTCCAGGAAAGACAGTTTCAAATTCTCCTCAATGCCTCCGTTCCTTTAGTGCCCGGCAGTCAATTGGATGCTGGCTCCCTCTCAGTCTTCCTCTCTCAGGTGATTTTTAACCTGACTTCCAGAACAACCCTCTCTTCCCTTCATCCCTCTCTTCTGAAATGAGGGAGAACCGGTAAGAAGGAACCAAGGGGGGGGGGGGTGCAGGGGCGTGAGGCTGTGTGAAGAGGGGACTGCTGTTTCTCAGGTCAGATTCTTCCGTGGTTTTCACTTTGAAGCCCTATGACAAACAAAATAGATCAGAAGCAACTGAGGCTCGAAGAACACGAGTGGTCTTTCAGAGCTCTGGACTCCAACCATCCATCCTGTTCGGAGCTACCGGGGAGTGAAACTAAACTAAAGAACAATATTAAACCTAGACAACTGTCCTTGCCCCCAAGCCTAGGGATAAAGTCATTTCCCTCCCTCACTCACAAAGCCTAACCTTTTACTTTTTTTAGGGTTGCAGACTAGGTGTATTACCTGAGGGGACCAGCCCAGGAGGGACTTTATTACTCATTCTGGTGCCCACCGATCTGCAGCCCACCTTCCCTTCCTTGTTGTCTCTCTTTTTTTTTTGCTTTTTTGGGGGGAAGGGGGTGACACCCGGCGATGCACAGGGGTTACTCCTGGCTCTACACTCAGGAATTACTCCTGGCGGTGCTCAGGGGACCATATGGGATGCTGGGAATCGAACCCGGGTCGGCCGCGTGCAAGGCAAACATCCTACCCACTGTGCTATCGCTCCAGCCCCAGATTACGTAGATTGTCTCTTTAACCTCCTTCCTTGAGACTGTACAAGATGAAATGGCTACTTTGAGCACCTGAGTCCACCCTCTTCTGGCCTGTGGCCATGTCTCTCTCCTTTGATTGCTCTTGGAGCCTCTGTGAAAGTTCACTTCCACAGCCATAGCAGGACTCAGACGAGGACAGGTCTCTGGGTAGAGTTGCCTCCTGGTTTTTTGTATGACTTGGAGCAAATCGCATCATTTCTCTGAACCTGTTTCTTCCTCAATAATATAGAGAGGTGCCTGGGTGAATCTGCTGCCTACCCAAGATGTTCAAAACAGACCTTCCCATTAGGTACCACCTTGGGTTGTATGTTATTTCCAAAGGAGGTCCTTTGAGGCCCTACAGGCTCATAGAAACCTTTTGCACTCACCCAAAAGAATCTAAAGTTCTATAGACATCTATCCCGGAAAGGGTTTTCAAAACCTCCTGTCCTCAGCCCTCTCCCTAAACCCACTCCCAAGCAATTTGCCTTCTGTCTAAATAAACAGCTTTCAGTGACATCACCAGTGACCACCAAGTTGCCAATTCCAATAGCTACTTATAGCCTATACTTTAGATTCTGGGAAGCCTTTGACCCATCCTCTTCTTGGAATATCCTCTTCCTAGGACGCTCACTGCCCTAGACCTCCTGCTTCTCTTTTGACCCCATTGGCTGCTCTCTCTCTCTCTCTCTCTCTCTCTCTCTCTCTCTCTCTCTCTCTCTCTCTCTCTCTCTCCTAGCCTCTATACTCTCTACAGAATGGAATATTGGTCTTCATCAGGATATTCCTACCTTCAGGCTGGAGCGATGGTACAACCGGGAGGGCGTTTGCCTTGTACACGACCAACCCGGATTCATTCCCTGCCCTGGCATCTCATATTGTCCCCCGAGCACCGCCAGGAGTAATTCCTGAGTGCAGAGCCAGGAGTAACCCCTGAGCATAACTGGGTGTGACCCAAACAGAAAAAAAAGATATAAGATATATAGATATTCCTATCTTACACTTTGGTTCTCACCCTAGGTGATCTAATATCCACACTTTCCTCCCTTCTATCTCACCAGTTCCGCCTGACTGTTGTTAAACTGTACCTGAGTCTCACTTGATGTTCACAGCACAAGAATTTCTTCTCTTATGGCAAACCCCTTCAACCTCAATAAGGTCCACAAAGCCCATCAGGTTTATCCTCCTGACATCTGCAGCCAAACCTCCCCCATGATTTTCCTCATTCTTGAAGTTCCAGCCTTACCCATCTTCTGTAACAACTCGAAATATGCCAAGTCACCAACCCTCTGTTGCAGGTAACTGGGATGAAGTGGGGAGAAAGGTAGGAGCCTCTAGAGGGCAGTCTACTGCCTTCCCCAATGGGCGAGGCCCTGCTGGATTAGGATCATAGAGGAATCTGCTAAGAGCTCCTGGCTGGCATAGAACTTGCATCTCCTAGTTCCACCTGGCAGTTGTCAAACTTCAACTCAGTCCCACTTGACGTTCCCTGCGCAGGGATTTCCCCCTCCTGCCCATGTCCACACCCATTTCTCATGGAACTGTGGGTTTAAGCTAGAGCAAGGAATTGCTCTTTGCAGAAAAGAACAAATCAACCCTCACCCTGCTCAGATTATATTCTCTTTCCCGTCTTCTCAGAAAAGATTTTTAGGAGGGAGACAAAGAGGCAGGCACTTAAGAGAGAGAGCAGGTGTTTCCAGAATCAGGAGAGCCAAGAAAATGCATATCCCAAGTAGGGATGTGTGCTCCATATAGTAAAAGAGACAGTGCACATCTCAAATGACCACTTGATCACTTGATCACTTGACTTCCCGTTAATCGTTGATTTGCTCGAGCGGGCGCCAGTAACATCTCCATTTGCCCTGTCCCGTGCTAAAAGTAATTACGAATGACCCTGGAATGGGGAAATGCCTGCCTTTGCCTCCGTAAGGTCTGTTTTTATACAGCTTTCCCTCTTCTCCAAAGTCCTTTCTCAGGGTCTTGTCATGAGAGGATGGCGGGAGTGGAGCTTAGAACAGTAGATGAGAAACCATATTCTTAACTTTGATATTCTTACCAGGGTCTTTATTTTTACCTTAGAACTGCTCATTTCATGAAGTTCAACTATACTCTGAGCCTAGAATTCTGCATCTCAAAGGCCTTCTGGGCTACTCAGATGGGTCCAATATTTCAGAGGCCTTCATGCCTTTGGGCTGGCTTGGGTTCCAGATAGTCTTTACTCGGTCTGCATTACCAGGTTCTCCTTGTCTGTCTTCTTGCCTCTAACACATTCACTTTGCATAGATTTTTCTTTTTTCTTTGTTTTTTTTCCTCAAAGAGCTTTTATTTATCTATTTTTTATTAGTGAGACATCATGAGGTACCGTTGTAGGCTTACAAATTTTTGTGCTTGGGTTTCAATTATACAATGATCAAATACCCATCCCTCCACCAGTGCCCATTTGCCACCACCATGGATCCCAGTATCCCTCCCACCCCCCATCCCCCCTCCCCACCCTGCCTCTGTGGCAGGGCATTCCCTTTTGTTCTCTCTCTCTTATTGGGTGTTGTGGTTTGCAAAAGAGGCAATGAGTGACAATCATGTTCGGTCTATAGTCTACTTTCAACACGCTTCTCCCATCCTGGGAGAATCCTCCCAACACCTTTATTTGGTGTTCTCTACTCTATCTGAGCTCCCTCTTCCCCTAGCATGTGCGGCTGGCCTCCAAGCCATGGAGTGAACCTCCTGGTACTTATCTCGGCTATTCTTGGGTGTTAGTCTCCTATTTTGTTACTTTATGTTCCCCAGATGAATTGCAATCTTTCTATGTCTATCCCTTTCTTTCTGAGTCATTTCGCTTGACATGATACTTTCCATGTAGTACCACTTGTATGTAAATTTCATGACTTCATCTTTTCTAACAGCTACATAGTACTCCATTGTGTAAATGTACCAAAGTTTCTTTAACCAGTCATCTGTTCTCAGGCACTCAGGTTTTTTCCAGTGTTTTTATTTTTTAATCTTTGTTTTGTGTTTTGTTTTATTTTGTCTTTGTTTTTATATTTTTAATCTTTGTTTTTTGGTTTTCTTTTATTTTTTCAGCCAGAAGTATTCTTTCTATGAATGCTATACCTGCTGTTAATTTTTTAAAACTCCACATCAGTGATAGCATCAACTCTACCTAGTTGATTCTCCCTGTCCTATGCTCACATCATATACATAAACGGCAGCAGAGAGATTCTCTTAAGCAATCTCCACTCTACCGCTTTCACAGATTCACCGTCCCTGCCTAATTCTTGGTGGCGTGCACAATGGAGTCCTCTGCATGCTGGAAGTTTCTTGGCCTCCCTTGAAGATGGCCACGTGTTTCTATTTCTGCTTTTCAAGACTTATTTGTGTTTCCTCCCAAGTTGATTCATGCCAGCTGTCTCTGCTATTGTAATTTACATCATTGGATTAAGGACAATATAAACCAATAGAAAGTGAATACAAAAAAGGTATTCATTACCGGAAAATAAAATTGAACAACTTGGAAGACTTGACAAAGGGGAGGCGGCAATGCTGGCTTAGACGTGTGAGCACTGTGAAGATTGGGGAGGGGCAGAGAGAAAACTAGAGACAAACTCTGCTGTTCAGATTTCTTTGCAAATCCGTCTTCAACGTCTCCGCCGCTTTAAAGAAATGAAAACAGGAAATCGTAGATGATGCATGAAGGGTGTGGTTTATAGAAGAAAGGAGACAGAGAAAAGATAGTGGCGAGGCATCAAAAGGTTTGTGTAGATGTGTATGTGCACCCACACGGGACATCTTTTATGGTAACATAAACATGTCCAGTCTGCATCCTTTTTGACGATTTTCTTCCGCAGTAGCTTGAATCCTTCCTGCAGATAATGACTCTAGTGTATTCCCGTCAGGGCTGGTCACAGATTTCACAGCACCCAGGAAGAAACAGAAAGGTGAGGTTCCTTGTTCCAAAAGCGCAGAGGATTTGGAGGTGGTGATGTGTTTGTTATACTAAGCTTGGGGCTCCTTCCTTTCCGTGTGGATCCTGAAACAGAGCCTGGGGTTGCCTTGGATTCTCATTGCCTGGCCTCGAACTTGACCTTCAGTGGAAGATTTCTTCACTCCACAGAGACATGCTGAGAATATCCAGCCTGCCTGGTGCTAGACTCCCCAAGTGGGACCTGGAACAGAAGTCTTGCTCTTATGACACTCACATCTGGGGACAGTGTTAGAGACGCAGAGGAGACCAATCTCTCACCTATGTCCACTTACCCTCTTACCGAGCCCAAATGAGATTGCCCCTGTGAACCCAACAAACAAAACACTGTCCTCCCGTTGTTCATCAATTTGCTCGAGCAGGCCTAGTAACGTCACCATCATGAGACTTGTTACTGTGTTTGGCATATTGAATACGTCACGGGTAGCTTGCCAGGCTCTGTCATGCTGGCGAGATACTCTCGGTAGCTTGCTGGACTCTCCGAGGGGGGCGGAGGAATCGAACCCGGCTCTGCCAGGCTGGCTGCGCGCAAGGCAAACACCCTACCGCTGTGCTATCGCTCCAAACCCAAATGAACCTAATACATTCTGATCGTAAGGGAGTTCTTTTATAGGATGCAAGAGAAAATGTTCTATTGTAACTTTTTTCTCCCCCCCCCAACCCCTTAGAAAGATGCTGAGTCCAGTGACTAGTGACAAACGATCTAAGAAGTGGCTAGCTCAAAGTTGAAATCTAGCAATTCCTTCACACACACACACACACACACACACACACACACACACACACACAAATTCATTCTGTAATCCACTGATCTCCCTGATCCTTACCTAACTCCAGGATGGCAGTGACAAGACAAGACGTGTTGGGGCTCCCGAAGCCATTCCTACCCTCCTGCTCCCTAGCACCACTCTGGGACTAAAGCTGCACGTCCCTTTTCCTTCCTGGGTCTTGACCCCACAATCAGGATATAGCATGGCACTGCACTGTCGTACAGTTGTTCATTGATTTTGCTCATGCGGACACCAGTAACGTCTCCATTGTGAGACTTTGTTGTTACTGTGTTTGGCATATCGTATACGCCACAGGGAGCTTGCCAGGTTCCACTGTGCGGGCGGGATACTTGCGGGTAGCTTGTGGGCTCTCCGAGAGGGGTGGAGGAATTGAACACTGGTGGGCCACGTGCAAGGCAAATGCCCTACCTGCTCTCAGGAAGTCAGTTGGGCCCATTCTCAGTGATAAGGTTTCATCTTGTGCATACATGGACCTAGAACCAAAAACCTGGGGCTAGGAGCAGAGAAATAGCAGCTCGTCCCCGCCATCCTCACAGCCTACCCCTCCCTCTCTTGCTCTCCTACACCATGTCTCTCGGTCTTCTTAGGTTATGCATTCCCCTCATCACCACCTCCACCTACTTTGAGGACATCCTGTGAATTCTGGATTCTCAGAAATGGGCTTCTCGACAGGATGGGAAGTTCATGGGGGTGTGTCCTTGCCTTTCTCTGCACCTGTGAGTCTGTACCTGTATGTCTTTTTCCCACACACTGAGTCACACGCCAAGTAAAGGTCTGTGCTTCCTCTGTCTCTCGGGATTCTTCTTGGGCTTGTGGGGCCATCCAATAAACATCAGACTAGATGAGTAGGAGAAAAGAATAAATGTAATCACTTAAATATGAAGAGTCAACATGCCTGTGGATGCTAAAGATATCTGTCCTGATATCTTCAGGTATTAGAAATATCTTCAGACAGATATTTCCAATCTAAGAAAATCAGATACTGGGGCTTCAAGGAGAGAGATAGAGATAGGGAACCCATTGGAGGAGGAGATAGGCACTCATGACCATTCTGTTTTTGTTTTTGTTGTTGTTGCTTGGGGAGTATACCCAGTGGTGCTCAGGGTTTACTCCTGACTCGATGCTCAGGGACCAGGTGAGCTACCTGGGATAGAACTTGGGTCAGCTGCATGCAAGGCAAGAATCCTACCCATTGTACATTGCTTGGTCCCCAGCTGCTCTATAGTTAGATGCCTTGTCTTGCCAAAAAGAGATATTTCTCTTATAGATTATTTCTGGTGAAAATCCTCATTCTGGGCAATGCTATCCAATTTCATTGTTGGTTGATCTCAGAATCATTCATGTACCCAGGTGACACAGCTCACTCAGAAAGGCCTGCCCTGGACAGTTTATGGAAAACTCTCCTTCAATCTTGGAGAGAAAGTTTGAAGATGTATACATGAATACAAAGTACTAGCTTACCATGTCTATTATAGAGATGGGGGGTCATGTTCATGGTCCTCCTGTTGTTCATCGATTTGCTCAAGCAGGCCCAGTAATGTCTCTATCGTGAGACTTGTTACTGTGTTTGGCATATTGAATACGTCACGGGTAGCTTGCCAGGCTTTGCCGTGTGGGCAAGATAGTCTCGGTAGCTTGCCGGGCTCTCCCAGAGGGGCAGAGGAATCGAACTCGGGTTGGCCATGTTGGCTGCATGCAAGGCAAATGCCCTACCCGCTGTGTTATCGCTCCAGCCCAGAGATGGGGGGGATGGGGGTGAATAATGAAGTAGGTCTCGATGTCTTGGGATGCTAAGAGGGATCGAGTGAAACCCATTTCGTGACAATCTAAAACACTGGGCTGGAGCGATAGCACAGCGGGTAGGGCGTTTGCCTTGCACGCGGCCAACATGGCCGACCTGAGTTCGATTCCTCCGCCCCTCTCGGAGAGCCCGGCAAGCTACCGAGAGTATCTCGCCCACACGGCAGAGCCTGGCAAGCTCCCCGTGACGTATTCGATATGCCAGACACAGTAACAACAAAGTCTCCAATGGAGACGTTACTGGGCCCGCTCGAGCAAATCGATGATCAACGGGAGGGCCTTTACCTTTACCTTTACCTAAAACACTGGTTCAAGAATATCATTTTCTTTTGTTTTTGTTTTGGAGAGGCAAACCTGGTGTTTCTTCAGCACAGTGTTACTCTTGACTCAGCTCAGGGTCACTACTCAGCGGTTCTCAAAATAAAAGTCAGGTCTCCAGCATACAAAGCATGTGGCTGGCCTGTTGCGCTCTTTTTCTAGCACCTAGACATTATTATTTTGGTGGAAGAGGGCTTAGGCGTCATACACGGCAGGACTTGGGTGCTATTTCTAGCTTTGTTTGTCACTACTTGCAGTGCTCTGGAAGCCAATGTGAAGCCAGAGATCAAACCGGGGTCAGTCACATGCAAGGCAAATATCTTAACCTCTGCACAATCCTTTTGGCCCTTAAACATTAACACTCACTCATATCAGTACTCATTGGAGTATATGCAGTGCAAGGGGCCAAATGAATTAGTCACGTACAAAACATGTGCCTTACTCCGCATATGTTTTTTCTGAGCTTAATTGTTATTTTTGAACAAAGAGCCCACCAATTCCCTTAGCTGTTAAGGTGAGGTTCTCCTGGTGCCAAAAATTCACCTATGGAGGCCAGCTCTAGCCACATAGTGCTGTATGCACACCACTATTCATCACAGCACCCAACACAATAGCTAAGAGTTAGAATCAACCTAGACGTCCAACAACAGACCAGTGGATCATGAAGACGTGGTATATGTACACGATGGAATATTATGCTGCTCTAAAGAATGGTAAAGTCATACAATTTGTTGCAACGTGGATGGACTAAAAAATATCATGTGAAAAGAATCAAGCAAGATAAAGGACAAACACAGAATGATCTCACTTATAAGTGGTATGTAGAATAACTCTGAGGTATTGCAATGGTTTAAATGGGAAGGGAGCAATGCCTAAATCATCCTTGATCCTAGAGTATAATGAAAAGAAGGAAAGAAATAGAGTGAAGGGGGAAAGAGAGAGATGAGAAGTAACAGGGAAAGGGGTCAAGGGGACCCAGACACACTGGTGATGCAATGACAGAGCTAAATATTCAAACTACTGAGTCAACAAACTGAAATCGCAAAACCCAAACTTTAATAACCAAATTTTAAAGGTGCCTGTCAAGATGCCAGGCTGAGGCTGGGGTGGTTGGGTAAGAGAGGTAACCTGGGAGTTCTGGTGGAGGGAAGTTGATACCACCGGTGGAATTGGTAGCACTGTAGCACTGTCCCTCCATTGTTCATCGATTTGCTCGAACGGGCACCAGTAACGTCTCCATTGTGAAACTTGTTGTTACTGTTTTTTGGCATATCGAATACACAATGGGGAGCTTGCCAGGCTCTTCCGTGCAGGCTGGATACTCTCGGTAGCTTGCAGAGGGTATCCTCAGAGAGATGGAGAATCGAACCCAGGTCAACGGCGTGCAAGGCAAACGCCGTACCCGCTGTGCTATTGCTCCAGCCCAGTAGGATTGGTAGTGGAACCTTTTATGTCAAAAACCCAATGAATAACTTTGTCACTCATGGTGCTTTAATTTAAACAATTGTTGAAGAAATAGGATAGAAAAAAATAAAGAAAAAATGGACCGTTCCCAACCTGGACATAGCCAAACAATAACTTTGATGCACTTTGAATTTCCCCACGGCAGGCAAAAGAGAACTATCACCCCCCGCCAGCCGCTGTCTGCTCTAATAACAGTGGACACCAGCCCCTTCTTGGGGACCCAGGTAGGTTCAAAGGGTTACCACAAATAGAGATGGATTTCTATTTTAGGCCTTGTGCTAGTAAATGTAACTGTTGAAACCAACCCTAGTCTGGGGCGAGCTGGGGCAATGTGATCACTATTTGAAGTGCTCCTTAAATGTGGTCTTTGAAATGCTGAACTGCGGTCCGTGTGGTCGAATCTCTTTCTTGGTCTCCGCCATGGCGGGATTGGAAACTGTTCAAAGTGACTCGCCTCATGTCCGTGTGAACAAGGCAAGGACTCGGGCAGAGAGGGGGCTGGTGAGCTGCAGCCTCTCGTTGTGACCTCAAGACACCTGTGTGATCATTGATGGAGGCTGCACGACTCACTTCCTGGGATGTGGCCTTGCACTCACTTCCTCTTTGGGGTGCCGTTGCATTCTCACTGTGTCAAAGTATGCTGTTTCTCCATGGCTGAGTGCTTGTAGTTCAAATCAGCCCCGAGCATCTACTATGAACAAAGAAATTTGTTAAGTTTGGAGAAGAGAGAGCTGGCGATGAGACTCAAGTGGTATAACACAGACCTTGTATGTGTGAGGCCCTGGGTTCAAGTCCTAAGCAAAGGAGTTTGTCTCTGTTTCTTTCTTTCTTTCTTTCTTTCTTTCTTTCTTTCTTTCTTTCTTTCTTTCTTTCTTTCTTTCTCTCTCTCTCTCTCTTCTCTCTTTCTTTCTTTCTTTCTTTCTTTCTTTCTTTCTTTCTTTCTTTCTTTCTTTCTTTCTTTTTCTTCTTTCTTTCTCTTTCTTTCTTTCTTTCTTTCTTTCTTTCTCTGTCTTACTTGTCTTCCTTCCTTCCTTCCTTCCTTCCTTCCTTCCTTCCTTCCTTCCTTCCTTCCTCTCTCTCTCTCTTTCTCTCTCTCACACACACACACACACACACACATACACATACACACATGCGCATTTGGGAGCAGGGCTTGTGGGTTATTTTGACTCTGGAGTGTACCTAAAGAGCCATCTCTTTTTTTTTCAACCTTTCCCTCTCCTTCAACTATCTACACATTCAGTCATTGGTAACCAAACTCTCTCTGTTTCCGATCTTGCTGCCTCTACTAGAGGCTGTGTTCCCGTGAATGCCTGCATTAATTATTACAATCGATGAGTACCTTTTCTGCCATCTGGCTATTTTCTGTATTCAACATTGTTTGCATAGTTATCATGCTTTTCTTACATAATGTTTAGAACCAAAACTTTCCCCCAAAATTACCAAGCTTTGATATTTTTTTCCCTTTTTTCAAAAATTTTTATTAGTGAAATACCATGAGGTACAGCTGTAGACTTACAAATTTTTGTGCTTGGGTTTCGATTTTACAATGATCAAGTACCCATCCCTCCACCAGCACCCATCCTCCACCACCACGGGTCCCAGCATCCCTCCCACCCCCCATCCCCTCCATCCCACCCTGCCTCTGTGGCAGGGCATTCCCTTTTGTTCTCTCTCTCCTTTTGGGTGTTGTGGTCTGCAAAAGAGGCATTGAGTGGCAATCATGTTCAGTCCATAGTCTTCTTTCAACATGCATCTCCCATCCTGGGAGGATCCTAAAAAAACACCCTTTGTTTGGTGCTACCTTCCCTGTCTGAGCTGCCCTTTCCCCTAGAATGCCCGGCTGACCTCTAAGCTATGGAGTAATCCTCCTGGTATTGATCTCGGCTGTTCTTGGGTATTAATCTCCTATTTTGTTACTTTATATCCCCCAGATGAATGCAATCTTTCTATGTCTATCCCTTTCTTTCTGAGTCATTTCGCTTAACATGATACTTTCCATGTAGTACCACTTGTATGTAAATTTCATGACTTCATCTTTTCTAACAGCTACATAATACTCCATTGTGTAGATGTAGCTTTGGTATTTTTTGTTTGTTTGTTTTGTTTTTGTTTTGTGTGGAGCCACTCCCAGCCGTGTGCTTGCTGGGGCATGAAAGGGATCAAATTCGGGGCTCCCACATGCAACAAAACATACACTCCAGTCCTTAGCCCCTTCTCCCTGGCTCTCACTTTGGCATTATTGACATTTGGGTTCAGATGATTTATTGTGGGGCAGCTTTCCTTTGCATTATAGGAGACCAGCTTCTCAGGCTTCTACACACTAAGATGTTAATTTAATCAGTTCTGCGAAAAACAAAACTGTCTCTTGGGATGGACTGGAAGGCGCTTGCCTTACATGCAGTTGACCTAAGTTTGATCCCCAGCACCACAAAAGGTCTCCAAGCATCACCAAGAGGAATGCCTAAGCAGCGTCAAGAATAAACTCTGAGCACCCCTGGGTCTGGCCCAACACCCTCTCCCCTGCAAAAAGTGTCCCCAGATATTGCCATCCACTTTCTTAACTACAGCATCCGAGTTTGATTATGTAGATTTTTTTTTTTTTGCTTTTTGGGTCACACCTGGTGATGCACAGGGGTTAGTCCTGGCTCTGCACTCAGGAGTTACTCCTGGCGGAGCTCAGGAGACCATATGGGATGCTGGGAATTGAACCCAGGTCAGTCACGTGCAAGGCAAACGCCCTACCCGCTGTGCTATCTCTCCAGCCCCAGATTACGTAGATTTTTAAATGTGGTTCTAAGATTCTGTTCATTTCTATTTCAGGTTTTGACTACACTTATGGATTAATTAGAAATGTTTTCTCGTGGGGCTGGAGCAATAGCACAGCGGGTAGGGTATTTGCCTTGCATGTGGCTGACCCAAGTTCGATTCCCAGCATCCCATATGGTCCCCCGAGCACCGCTAGGAGTAATTCCTGAGCACAGAGCCAGGAATAACCCCTGTGCATCGCCGAGTGTGAACCAGAAAGAAAAAAAAATGTTTTGTTGTAAGTGTATGCCTTTGTTATAGTTGCCTTTCTGCTATTTAAGCATAACAATTCAATTATTGTTAGAGAAGATGGACTCTTGTGTTCTTTGACATTTGTTGAGACTTGCAGAAATTGGTGCAATTTTTGTGAATATTTCTGTGTGTTGAAATAATATACATTCTTCAGCTGTTGGGTACAAGATCCTTATGTAAGTTAAGGTCAATCTTATTCATTGTGTAATTCAACTTATAAATGTGTGCCAATTTTTATGTCACTGCATGTATCCATTACCAGGAAGGTATGTTGTAAAATCTCCTATAAAGATTTGCCAGTTTCTCCTTAAAATAAAATCCATTTTTTTTCATCATCTATTTTGCAGGACTATAGTAGCTGAACACACTTGGGCGTTATTTGTGTCTTCCTATTGAGTTGCTATAGAACAAGGCAGAGGGGAATCTTTCCAACAGCGTAACAACCACTCCTAGAAATACTCAGTCTCCAAACTGGCAGTGCTGAGAGTCACCAGGGCTATAGCCAGTGCTGTTCAGGGGTCACTAGATCTATATTCTGGGGTGCTTTTGGTGCATGTAATGGCAGGATCGAACCTAGAGCCTCATGCATGTCCTCATGTCCCATCCCGTGTTTTTTGCCTTCATGCATTTACTCTGCTATAATCATGGTAGCTGCAGTTCTTTTTTAAATTTTTTAAAATTTTTATTTATTTTTTATTAGTGAGACACCATGAGGTACAGTTGTAGACTTACAAATTTTGTGCTTGGGTTTCAGTTATACAATGATCAAATAACCCATCCCTCCACCAGTGTCCATTTCCCACCACCACGGATCCCAGTATCCCTCCCACCCCCCATCCCCTCATCTTACCCTGCCTCTGTGGCAGGGCATTCCCCTCTGTTCTCTCTCTCCTATTGGGTCCTGTGGTTTGCAAAAGAGGCATTGAGTGGCAATCATGTTTGGTCTATAGTCTACTTTCAACATCCTTCTCCCATCCTGGGAGGATCCTCCCAACACCCTTTATTTAGTGCTCCCTTCTCTATCTGAGCTCCCTTTTCCCCTAGCATGTGTGGCTGGCCTCCAAGCCGTGGAGCAAAATTCCTGGTACTAATCTCGGCCACTCTTGGGTGTTAAGATTGCATTCATCTTTTTAAAATTTTGATTACCATTTACTTGGTCCTCTTTTTGAAAACAAAATACCTTTGTCTTCCTTTCTGTTGGTATTGTGCTGTCTGAGGAAGCACACTCGGTTTTTGCACTTGTACAGTTTGTGGTAGGTTAGACACAACACATTTGGCTGTGCTGTTTGACACGTAGGATGGTGCCAAGGATGAAATTTACATTCTCATAACAGCAAGAATGATGCTGTTCTACCATGGAGTCACTGCCAGCCCTGCCTACTATTCCTCTTTTCATTCTTGTGCTCCCAACCTTTTGAACCTTTCTATTTAAGGGATGTCTTTGAATACCTAAATGGGTTTTCTCTCCATTCTCTTTTACATTGAACTTGACCATTGTCTCTTAACTAGCGAGACTACTCTAATTTATCATGTTTCCTATTATATTTGGATTTAATTCCACTGGGGTTTTTGTGTGTGTGTTTTCTATTTACCCTCTCTTTTCATACCCTTTCGTCCTCTTTTCTGTTTTCTTTTGGATCTTTTCAATATCTCTACTTTCCCTCTATTAACCTAGAAATGGCATATTGTATTTCTACCATGTTCCTGGTTATTTTAAACACCTGTTTACAAGTTGGATCTAAAGTCTTAGGTAAATATTGCTAACCTCTCTACAAAGAATATCAAACATTTACCACATTTTAGCCAATCTTATATGTTATCTCTATCCAAGATTTTAGATATTTTTAATTTACTTTTGGGGGAAAGGGGGGGAGAGACCTCCCAAGCAGTATTGAAAGAGCCACTTCTGATCTACTTGGTGTACTAGACTGAGAAATTCAATGTTCAGGTCTGGTGGGACTTGGGGGCCACCAGAGCCACACCCAAGAATACTCAGGGGTCCATGCAGATTCAGGGTTCACTGCAGGTCCCTGTTCCTACAAGGCATGTATCTCTGGGCACCTAACTCTTTCTTGGCCTCAAATACTATACTCTTAAACTTCATTCCATATCAGTACTGGTTTTCAAGTAACTAATATACGTGTTTTTCTTCAATCAAACATAAACTCTTCATTGCCATGTTCTCCTTGCCTCTGAATCCTACCCCATGACTTCAATTTCTTCTTTCTTAAAAACAAAAATAAAACACACTCCATCCAGTCCCTCTGGAGAACCACAAGGATATTTCTCAGAAAATAAAGACAGAGATTCCATATGATCCGGTAATACTTCTTCTTGATAGCTACCCCCACCCAAGCAAAAATGCACTAATTCAGAAAAGTATATGTAACCTATGTCCATTGTAACACTTAGCAAAATAGTCAGGACATAAAAACAACCCATGTGTCCAGCCCACAGATGAATCCAGAAGCTGTGGTTCAAATATCACGGTCACGGCCCTCCCGTTGTTCATCAATTTGCTCGAGCGGGCCCAGTAACGTCTCCATTGGAGACTTTGTTGTTACTGTGTCTGGCATATCGAATACGTCACGGGGAGCTTGCCAGGCTCTGCCATGCGGGCGAGATACTCTCGGTAGCTTGCCGGGCTCTCCTAGAGGGGCGGAGGAATCGAACTCGGGTCGGCCATGTTAGCTGCATGCAAGGCAAACGCCCTACCGCTGTGCTATCGCTCTTTGCAGCTACAGGAGAAGATGAAATCCTGCAATTTGTCACAACTTGGATAGAGCTTGGGGGCCTCATGTCAAGTGAAATCAGTCAGAGGGAGAAGGATGAACGCAAAAACGATCTTATTCATCTGTGGCATAAAGCAAACTAAAACAAGGGAACAGAATATAAAGCAGTGACTAATCCCTTGGCTTTGGGTCACAAAACTCAGATTACCAAGTGGGGGCGGGGGATGATATTAGAAATCTAGGCAAATTATGGGCTGGAGCGATAGCACAGCGAGTAGGGTGTTTGCCTTGCACGGACCAACATGGCTGACCCGAGTTCGATTCCTCCGCCCCTCTCGGAGAGCCCAGCAAGCTACCGAGAATATCTCGCCCGCACTGCAGAGCCTGGCAAGCTCCCTGTGACGTATTCGATATGCCAGACACAGTAACAACAAAGTCTCCAATGGAGACGTTACTGGGCCCGCTCGAGCAAATCGATGATCAACGGGAGGGCCTTTACCTTTACCTTTACCTAGGCAAATTAGAAATAACATGAAGACAGGAGTGGAGAGTCTTAGTCACTTTGGTGGTGGAGCAGTCCAGGAAGTACAACTACATATTCAAACCATAAACATCAGTGTTGTTGTAACCATGTTACTTAAATATGGATGATAAAAATAAATAAATAAAGTACATGCTCCAGAAATATTTCCCACCGGGGTCCTTAAATGGCCAATTTTCTCATCCATTGCTTGAACCTATTTTTATTGACCTTGCTTTTTTTTTTTGCTTTTTTTTTGGGGGGGGGTGTCACACCCGGCGATGCTCAGGGGTTCCTCCTGGCTCTGCACTCAGGAATGACTCCTGGCGGTGCCCGGGGGACCATATGGGATGCTGGGAATCGAACCTGTGTCGGCTGTGTGCAAGGCAAACGCCCTACCCGCTGTGCTATTGCTCCAGCCCCTGACCTTGCTTTTAAGTGATTATTGAAAGCAGTAAATAGGATGATTGATGGTTATGCTCCTTCAGCCCTTTAAAAATATGTCTTCATGACTCCCACTGCTGTTTCCACTGCAAGTCAGTTCGTTGTCAGTCTAATAATTCTGTCTTTGGGAATCAGAGAGATAGTCCAGAGGCCAGGTCCACCCCAGGTTCCATCCGTGGCATCACATAAAGTTCCCCTGATCCCCACCTGGAGTGATCCCTGAGCACAGTTAGGTTCTGAACACCTCAGGATTTGGTTCCAAATTCCCTCTCCACTCAAAGAAAATGAAATTTAAAAAATTTACTCTTTCTTTTCCAAGTAATCCATATTCAACTCTTCCGGCTTTAAAATATGCTCTTCCAGGGTTCAGGGGAATAACTCAGTTATCATTTCATACTGTCTATCCCCTTGTTTTGTTTTTCTATGGATGCAAATGAGTGAGATCACTTGGTATTTGTCCTTCTCTCTTTGATTAATCTCACTTATCTTAGCCCTCCTCTAACTCCAATTACATGGCAACACAAGACAATGAGTTCATCTTTTCTTATAGTTGAATAGTACTCCATACCACAACTTTTTTCTTTTTTTATTAATTTTCTCGAGGCCCTCCCGTTGATTGTCGATTTGCTCGAGCGGGCCCAGTAACGTCTCCATTGGAGACTTTGTTGTTACTGTGTTTGGCATATCGAATACTCTCGGTAGCTTGCTGGGCTCTCCGAGAGGGGCGGAGGAATCGAACTCGGGCCAGCTGTGCTATACCCATCCCTCCATCAGTGCCTATCCTCCACCACCACGGGTCCCAGCATCCCTCCCACTCCCCATTACCTCTGTGGCAGGGTATTCCCTTTTGTTCTCTCTCTCCTATTGGGTGTTGTGGTTTGTAAAAGAGTTAAGCCTGATTTTCAGGGAGAAACGTTGGATGATTTACTTTCCATTCATCACTTTGCATATAGAGAGATGTCGCGTGGCTGCTTATGTGGCCGCACAGTTTGGAGTAAAAGTCCTGGTTCCCGCATGCTCGAGCTGTGCTTGTAGAGGCTCACGGTCACCGGGGGTCCATCTGGAGGAGGTGGGATGTGGCACCTACCCCATCTGGGACTTCCCGGTGATCTCAGCTCTTTTTGGGACCTGGTGCATTCTCCGGGAGCTGTGGAGCCTCCCAGCGGCCTTTCTTCTCTGTGGCTGTGTGCTGTAAAGATGGCGCTGGGGGGCGGGTTGTGGGCGTGACTTCCAGAATCAGAGGTTACCTGGGAGCCGAAGCAGTCCCGGCAGTTTGGAGTAAAAGTCCTGGTTCCCGCATGCTCGAGCTGTACTTGTAGAGGTTTATGGTCACCGGGGTTCCATCTGGAGGAGGCGTTTTTTTTTTCTTTTTCTTTTTGGGTCACACCTGTGATGCTCAGGAGTTACTCCTGGCTATGTACTCAGGAATTACTCCTGGTGGTGCTCAGGGGACCATATGGGATGCTGGGAATCGAACCCGGGTCGGCTGTGTGCAAGGCAAATGCCCTACCCACTGTTCTATCACTTCAGCCCCATATCACAATCTCTTAATCCACTCATCTGTCATTGGACAGTCAGACTCCATATCTTTACTATTGTAATGAGCACAGGGGTGCACATGTCTTTCTGGTTTAGTGTTTTGTGTGTTCATGAGATAGAGGCCAAGGAGTGAAATTGCTGGTTAGCTCAAGTTTTTTAGTTTCTTGAGGAGTTTTCATACCATTTTTCATTGAGGCTATCCAAGATGGCATTCTCACTAGCAGTGAACAAGGGTTCCTTCTTTGACATATCCTAGCCAACACTAGTTACTTCTGGATTTATTGATTTATGTCATTTTCATTGCCATGTGATAATTCCTCATTGTCATTTTTATTTACACTTCCTTGATAGCAACCTATGGTGAACACTATTTTATATGTCTAGTGGACAACCCTATAAAAGTGTCTATTCATTTCCTTTCCCCATTTTTGGTGGGATTGTTGGTTTGTCATTGTGCATTTTGAATGCTTTATATATATATTGGGGATTAGCCTTTTATCTGATATGTTGTGTGCAAATATTTTCTCCCATTCAGTACAATGACTTTTTATTTTAGCCCAAATTTCTTTTGCTGAACTATGTCATCCAGTCATCTGTCAATTGATCTGTCAATCCATCCATCCACTCACTCATCCATGCACCCTCCACCTACCCACCTATCTGTTCACCCATTCATCACATACCACCCTTTTCCCATCTTCCCAACCATCCTTTTATCTTCCTTCACTCAAGAAATATTGTACAAGCTTCTGCTACGAGCCAAGTGCTCTGTTTTGGGTTTGGAGATTTTTAGATGTTTGATGTTAAGAAAAAACTTGCCTATTGTCTAGCAGTAAAATAATCCCATCATTAATCAGGAGCTGCTCATTTCTCGAAATGTTTATTCTGTGATTTATTTATTCAGAAAATAACTGTAATTGTATTTTTTCTTCCAGGTGCTGGGGGAGATATCAGAGACTCATTCTCTCTTTAGGTATTCATACATCCAATAAGTAGTTCTTAATAAGCAATATCTAATTATTGTCAGGCATAGAGAGGGTCTCTGCATTCTAAGTGCTTGCAGGTTGCTAGTGGTAAGGTTCAGGTACTAGGTAGCCAAAAATGAGTGAACCAGTTTAAATCATAAGAAGATGAATAATAAAAGAGAAATGTGCTAGAATATATACATATATATGCACACACATGCATATATGTGCAAACACATGTATATATGCATGTGTGCTTATATGTGCATACAATATATACATTTATATGTATATGTACATATATGTATAAGTACACACATGTAAGATATATACACATGTACATATAAGATATATATGAATATATACATAGATACATTTAAGATATATACATATATATGTCTTGGGCTGGAGCGATAGCATAGCAGGTAGAGCATTTGCTTTGCACGCGGCCGACCCGGGACAACCCAGGTTCGATTCCTCTCCGCCCCTCTCAGAGAGCCCGGCAAGCCACTGAGAGTATCCCACCCACATGGCAAAGCCTGGCAAGCTACCTGTGATGTATTCAATATGACAAACACAGTAACAAGTCTCACAATGGAGACGTTACTGGTGCCTGCTTGAGCAAATTGATGAACAACGGGATGACAGTGTTACACATGTCTTATATATATATATCACATATAATATACACATCTTACCAATGTAATCTTTGACTTCAAAAAGCAAACGATTTCTAAGCAAACAGCTATCACCAGACCATCTGTGTGCAGCCTACCTGGGTTCTCTAGGCATGAAAGCTGTGCAAGTACACGAGTGAGTGTGGGCAGAGAGGGGTGGTCTCAGTGAAAAGAGAAGGGGGTCAGAAGGAGAAGCCCCCAGGGCGGCCTCGAGGGGAGTCAGCACAGAGCGCTCCTCCCAGAGGAACTTTGACTCCCTGCTGACCTGGTTTTGAACTGGTGACCCGGAGGTGAGTGACCCAGATCCTGTTACTCATCCTCCATAGCCTCGCGCTTGCCCCCTCCAGCCATGAGGGGGAGGCCTGGACAGGCCTGGACAGAAGTCCAGCCAGGGGCCCTGAACTCATCAGCCACGGCGTCCATCCAACTGGTGCCCCCACCATCTGGCCTCTCACCATTTCCCTCGTCCTTTAGCCTGGCCTGACCTGACAGGCTTAGGGAGAGGCCAAGGTCACCGGGGAGCCGACCTCACAGATGGAGCTCGCCTTTGCCGCATCTGTGGTCCAGGCAAATACGCCTCCTTCATCCTGGTGGCAGATTCCAGATGGGCCCTGGGCCTCAGCCAGGTAGATCCAGGAATCATAAAGCAACCCCCCCACCCTGCTTTGTCTCCATTACCCCTTTTCTTCCTCTTTTTCCTCTTTGTTGCTTTTTCTTTTTTTCTCTAAGTGCTCAGGGGTTAGACCTGGCTCTGTGCTTGCGTGACCCCAGCAGTGCTTGGGAGACCAGGTGTGATGCCAAGGCTTTGCTCCTGGGATGTCCGCATGCAAGACAAGCACTTTACACCCTGTGCTACTCCTCAAGCCCCTGGACATCCCCCCCTTTTTCTCCACCCATTTTTCTGTCCCAATCCTGCTTGTTTTCCAGCCCTTCTTGTACCTCAAGATTTATCTTCCTTTATCAGAGTTTAGTATCGGGACAGTCTGACCTGTGTCTAGGCATCCAAGTACCTACTGATGGGAAGAAGTCATGGGGTGACATTCCAGAGACCCAGCCAAGAGACCTGGACAGAGCAGGTCCTCGCCGTCCCCCAGGCCCAGCTCCCGGGATGCTTCAGACCAACTGGCACTCTCTGAGGGGCTCCTTATGAGATGACAGACACTGTGCTGGTGCCAGGGAGCCATCGCTGCACGGAGATTCACGTCACGGTCATCCAAAAATGGCATAACATACATTTGTTTGGGAGGGGCTTTTGACAGAGGGAAGTGGAAATGCTTCCTCATGTCTAAAAATCATGGTCTCCACAACTGCATTTTGAGCATTCTTTGGTAAGAACCAACTTTAGTGATCCTAGCATTAATAAGTTCTGATAACCCACAGCAGTAAGGCATTTGCCTTTCCCACAGCCAGCCCGGCCGAGTTCGATTCCTCCACCCCTCTCGGAGAGCCCGGCAAGCTACCGAGAGTATCTCGCCCGCATGGCAAAGCCTGGCAAGCTACCCGTGAAGTATTCAATATGCCAAACACAGTAACAACAAGTCTCATGATGGAGACATTACTGGGCCCGCTCGAGCAAATCGATGAACAACGGGAGGACAGTGACAGTGACAGGGTTTGGTAAGAACAATATTTCACAGTGAACCCAAATATTATCTTCATATATCCATCTTCCCCATTAATCTGAAATCCCCCAAGACAAGATATTTTTCTTTGTCTTTTGGCAGGGCAGGAGAGGGGCTTGGGCCACACCCAGATGTGCTCAGGGTTTACTCCTGACTCTGAGCTCAGGGGACAGTCCTGGTGGTGCTGGGAGACCCTATGGGGTGCTGGGAATTGAGACCAGGTCTACCACGTTGTGCCTTCAGCCTTGTACTATCTTTCTTGACCATTATACATTTAAAAAAAATTTTTATTGAGTCATTATAAGATACACAGTTTCACTCGGTCACTGTCCTCCCGTTGTTCATCGATTTGCTCGAGCGGGCCCAGTAACGTCTCCATCATGAGACTTGTTGTTACTGTGTTTGGCATATCGAATACATCACGGGTGGCTTGCCAGGCTCTGCCGTGTGGGCGAGATACTCTCGGTAGCTTGCCGGGCTCTCCGAGAGGGGCGGAGGAATCGAACTCGGGCCGGCCATGTTGGCTGCTTGTAAGGCAAATGCCCTACCGCTGTGCTATCGCTCCAGCCCAAGATACACAGTTACAAAGCTGTTTATGATTGTTTATTATTGGGTTTCAGTCATACTATGTTCCAACACCTGTCCCTTCACCAGTGTACATTTCCCACCACTAATGTCCCCAGTTTCCCTCCCCTCCATCCACCAGCCTCTATGGCAGGCAGGCAGGCACTTTTCTTCTCTCTCTCTCTCTCTCTCTCTCTCTCTCTCTCTCTCTCTCTCTCTTCCTTTTGGGCATTATGGTTTACTATACAGGTACTGAAAAGTTATTGTGTATATCCCTTTAACTACTTTCAGCACTCAGTTCTTTTCCAGAGACATCATTTCAAACATCATTGTCATAGTGTTCCCTTCTCCATCCTACCTGCCCCTCTCCCACACACAAGCTTCCAACCATGGACCAATCCTCCTGGACCCTGTTTCCTCTATCCTTGAATATTAGTCTCATACTATGTTTTTTTTTTCAACGCACAGTGAGTATAATCATTCTATGTCTGTCCTTCTCTTTCTGACTCATTTCACTCAACATGACACTCTCCATGTCTATCCATCCATTATTCATTGTTTAAGGGCCCTTCCCAGCCGAGATCCTTTGTGTGTTTTGTTGTTCTTATGTCCTAAGAACATAATGTATGTATGCACTAACATACAATTCAGAGACTTGAGCCTTACGAATCTAGGATGAGAACACTATTCGGGTCTTCCAAAGAGGAATCGAAAGAGCTATGCTTGGAGTTTCACGCTTCACTCAAGTGAGAGAAGGAATTAGAAGTTCCATCCTCCATGGATGATAGAGGATCAGGGTTGCTGCCTTGTTTGCCAAGGCATCGAAAATCAGATGGGCCAGAAAGGTAATGCGATTTGGAGACGACCACTGGATTAGAGCCATTACTGACTGGATTCCACGGGACGTCAAAAGAATGCCTGGCAGCCCACCTACAAGATGGTTGGACTTCTTCTTCAAGACCATGAATGAACGGTTTGATGTCCTTCATGTTCCTGGAGCAAGTAGATGCCATTGGGCTACACTAGCAGGCAAAAGGGGTGAGTGGAGACGTTATTGGCACCTGCTAGAGCAAATCAACGAGCAAAGGGATGACAAGTGATACAAGTGATCTTATATCCTTGGCAAATTAAGAAAAACAGCAAATGAGAACAATAGTTATAAGTATCCAAGCAGAATGAATCCCTCTTTATATCCTGTCTCTTTGGATTTCTCTTAGTGCTTATTTCAACTAGGGTCATATTCAGAAGTTAAACTCCCTCTCTTCCTACCCCTCCAAAAAATATCTGGTATCAATCAATGAAAACAAACTTTTTTGGGGGGTGGAGAGAAGATAGTATGATGTCTGGTTGAGTGTGGTGTTCATGTGGAATGGTGGGTTTCAGAACTGCTCATGGTTCTATCCCCATAACCTTGACTTGCTGACCTGGGTTCAATCTCCGACACCACACTGATTTGTTATCCATCATGAGCTGCCAGGTTCAGGCTGTTGGGGGGGAGCAACAAGTATCACCAGTGATACCAGTGATAGCTGCAGCCTGATCTCTGGGATCCCCAAAGGCAAAACCTTGGATCTAACCTATCAGATCCTATTAGCTCCTGTGTCTCCAAGGATCTGATTAGAATCCACCATCCTCCCTCTCGCCATGAGCCTCCAAGTTCAAATGGTCCAAAGCCCACACAAGAGCTTACTCTTAACCTCATGACCAGTAGGTGAGACAAGAGACAAGCAAACGACAAACGTGTTCATGGGAGAACAGGAACTTAAAGAGCAAACCTAAAATTTTGTATTAAATTTCATCCTTGGGCTGGAGCGATAGCACAGCAGTAGGGTGTTTGCCTTGCACGCAGCCAATATGGCCAGCCCGAGTTCGATTCCTCCACCCCTCTCAGAGAGCCCAACAAGCTACTGAGAGTATCTCGCCCGCATGGCAAAGCCTGGCAAGCTCCCTGTGACGTATTCGATATGCCAAACACAGTAACAAGTGTCACAATGGAGACATTACTGGGCCCGCTCGAGCAAATTGATGAACAACAGAAGGACCGTGACCATGAAATTTTATCCTTATGGTGCAGGTTATATGTTTACAATTTTGTGAATGTTTGCACCTTTGATGTATAGTTACTGCACCTCACTTGATCACTTGATCACTTGACTTCCCGTTACTCATCGATTTGCTCAAGCGGGTGCCAGTAACATCTCCATTCTTCCCTGTCGCATGCTAGTGTAGCCCAATGGCGTCTGTTCATTCTAGGAACACGAAGAGCCTCAAACTGATCATTCAGGGTCTTGACAAAGAAGTCTGACCATCTTGTAGGTGGACTGCACCTCATCACCACAAAAGTTCCCCAGACCCTTCACCCCTTTCCTTGAGTAACTTCCAGTTCACCTCTTCCCACCTCGGCCCGCTACTGCCCCTCTTTTTCTCAGAGCTGACTCTTGACTGTGCGCTCTTGAAGCACTCCCGAGGGGACCATATGGGGTACCAGGGGTTGGACCCAGGTTAACCTCATGCAAGGCAAACACCCTAACCACAGCCCTATCACTGCAGCCTCTGCCTTGTCTTAGTTGTCTGTGTGCCAATGGTTGACGGAGACCATTCAATATTTGTACTTCTCACTCTAATTTTGTTTAACATGATGCCCGCCAGTCCCATCCAAGTTGCAGTGAACACTATTTTATTTTTTCTTGCAGTGCTTAGTAATCTATTGTGCATACACACACATATGTGTCCCCATTCATAGCTATTTATCTGTAGTTGGGCATTTGGGTTGTTCCTATATCCTGCTTATTATACTAAATGTACTAAATGTCACAATGAACTAGTATCTCCTCTTCAAGTTAAATTTTTTTCCTTTTGGGTCACACCCAGCGATGCACAGGGGTTACTCCTGGCTCATGCATTCAAAACCTACTCCTGGCGATGCTTGGGGTACCATATGGGATGCCGGGGATTGAACCCGGGATGGCCATGTGCAAGGCAAACACCCTACCCGCTGTGCTATTGCTCCAGCCCCAAAAGTTAATATTTTTATCTTTGGGAGATTGATGCCAAGAGATGAACTTACTAGGTGATAGGGAAACTTTACTCTTTCTTTTATTTATTTATTTTTTGAGAAACCTCCATACTGGTTTCCATAGAGAATGAACCAAAGACTATTCCTACAAGCAGTGAAAGAGGGCCCCTTTTACACCACAACCATACCAGCACAAGTTGGTTGCTGCTCTCTTCCAGATACATATGCCAGTCTCACTGTTGCGAAGTTATATCCTACTGTTTTGATTTGCAGTTTCCAGATAATAAGTGACAATGAGCTCTTTTTCATGTGCCTGTTCATCGCCTACATCCTTGCTGAGAAAATGTCTGTTCCTCCTCTCCTCTTCCTGTTTGGGATGGGTTATGATTCTATGTGTTGTATGTATCTTGGATATTAGCCCTTTATTTTATGTAGTAGCACTGTAGCACTGCCCTCCCGTTGTTCATCGATTTGCTCGAGCGGGCCCAGTAACATCTCCATTGTGAGACTTGTTACTGTTTTTGGCATATCAAATACGTTACAGGTAGCTTGCCAGGCTCTGCCGTGCGGGCGAGATACTCTCGGTAGCTTGCCGGGCTCTCCGAGGGGGGCGGAGGAATCGAACTCGGGTTGGCCATGTTGGTTGCGTGTAAGGCAAACGCCCTACCGCTGTGCTATCGCTCCAGCCCATTTTATGTAGTATGTGCAAATATTTCCCCCATTCAATAGGGTAACTATTTATTTTAACCCAAGTTTCTTTTATTTTTTTTTGGTTTTTATTTTATTTTATTTTTTATCGCTGGAGCGATAGCACAGTGGGTAGGGCGTCTGCCTTGCGCGCAGCCAACATGGCCGACCTGAGTTCGATTCCTCCGCCCCTCTCGGAGAGCCCGGCAAGCTACCGAGAGTATTCGATATGCCAAACACAGTAACAACAAAGTCTCCAATGGAGACGTTACTGGGCCCGCTCGAGCAAATCGACGATCAACGGGAGGGCCTTTTATTTTTTATATTTTTATCACCGTGAGGTACAGTTACAGACTCACAAATTTCATGCTTACGTTTCTTTCATACAATGATTGAGTGCCCATGCCTCCACCACTGCCCGTTCTCCACCACCAGTGATCCCAGTCTCCCGAGTTTCTTTTGCCACAGAAAAACTTTTATTTGGTGTAGTCCCATCTGTTTATCTTTGTTGTTCTTGCCTTTGCTAGCAGAGTCAAATTACTAAGGGTCCCTCTGAGGTCTATATCCTGGAAAGTTCTGCCTATGTTTTCTACAACGTGTTTTTATGGATTGGCCCCCTGTTTCAGCTCAAGCAAACACTTTCCGACCTGTATTCCATGGTCGTTGTTTCCCTTCTCTTAAAACATTGAAATCTCTCCTCTACACCCATCCTCACTTATGGCGGTCACAGCCAGGCACCAAAAAGTGCCTCCTGGCTAGTCCTAGGTGAGTCTGGGAGCTGAGACCTGTGGGTCTATAGTCCAGGTGGCAGGTGGCTGCCCATCGCTGCCGGCTTTGTCATCCTGAGCTACATAGACTCCCACCTCTTACTCTTTCAGTTTTCTCATCTGCCCAATGAGGGTGTGGCTTCCGGTACCTATATCAAAGGCTTTTTGTAGAGACTAAACATGCATCTTTTCCTCAACTGATTTCTCTCCTATGGTGTTTGTTAGGCTTGGTGACCTCATTTAATAGTCCAATAAAATGGGGCAATGGACAGACAGGACACTTTCAGTGCTGAAAAGCATATCCACAGCACCCATCACTATTCAGGGAAGTTTCCTACCCCTTTAGGCCCCAAACCCCTGTGTTGGACCTGACCTCAATCCCCTTTGCTGAGAGAGTGAGTTGTGCGGAGTGGAGCGGGTGGAGAAGTAAGTAGGGAAACGGAGGAAGGCAAGGAAAAACTTGAACAGGTGAAATCTCAACTGGAAGCAATTTCCATCTCTACAGAGATCATTGAGGCAGGGGTGGCATTGTGGCAGGCGGACATGTGGGACCATTTGGGTGCCATTTTGGCCACTAGATGTCAGTGGAATGTTGAGGGTTCCTAGGGAGGGTTCCTAGGGAGAGGTCCTGTCACAACACGATTCATCATCTTGGAACCCTTCTCCTTCTGTGCTAGACTTGGGTTGGGTTTGTCTTGTCGGACTCCAAGGCATTCACAGTCCTTCCCTGCTCCCTCTGTGGCAAGGCTAAGGCTCTGGGCCAAGGATGGAGAGTATGGAAAAGGACTGAAGATCCCTTTTTCCCCCTTTTTTTCTTTTTTATTAATTCACCGTGAGGTACAGGAACAAAAATTTCATGTTTGAACTTCAATCATACAGTCATCAAACACCCATCCCTTCACCAGTGCATACTTTTCACCACCAAAATCCCTAGTATGCCCCTCACCCCCCACCCCATTTTACACCCTCCCTGCCTGTATGGCAGACAATTTGCAAAATATTCCTTCTCTACTTTAGTTACCTTCAATATTTCAAGATCAGTCCTACCACCCCTCATACCTGCTGAAAATACAACTGCTAGACAATGTGTTTTGTTTTGCTTGTTATGGATATCATATAATGTCGCATGACCACAAGAGTGGCCGCATGCTCTAGGAATTCTAAGATTTTAATAATTAGGGTCTGTAGAAATCGCTGCCCCAAGTTGCTCAGTTCCGAGATTCATTTGTGTGTCTCTGGATTGTGGGTATGTGGGAGCTTCAGTAGATGGTGAGCAGATGTGGCATCATCTCTGTGACCCATCGGGGAGGGGGGGGGAAGGAGTGAAGATCCCTATTATCCCCTGAAGTACACAGACATTCAAGAATACCATTGGTCCCTGTTCTCTAATACAGCCGCCTCTCTTCTTGGGCCTCCTGAGGCTGCCTTCCCTGACTCCGTCCTTCTGTCATGGTGGCTACAAGTGCTCAGGTTCTTGTCCTCAAGCAGCCAAAGCTAAGAGCAAGAAACCAAGATCAAAGAGCCAAACGCAGAAAATATTTAAGAGGAAGAAAATAACGGGTCAAAGAAGGCAGAAAAGCTCCCGGATTATAGGGTGGGAGGGAGGCGCTTTAAACAGGATTCTGGAGAAAGGCAAAATGTCTTCCTCCTTTTATATCCTGTTAAAGAAGGAGTGTGGTAGGCACTTTCCATTGAATTTCAAATTATGCAGAAGGTGGGAAAGAGTAGGATGGAACAGTCTGTTGCTGGGAAGTTGTCGAGAGGAAGAATCTTGGGTCCTGGGTGTATTATCATGGCCTTTAGTTCTTGAAACTTCTCCTTTCTCTGGGTGACGTCCCAGCTCCAAGGAGCTCAGTGTTTGCATCTCCAAGGAACATGGTGTCCTGCCCCTGGCCGAGGTGAGGACAGCGTGACCAGGAAATTTTGTCGCATCACCTCTTGGTCTCATTTCTCAAGGGAAAAAAGGAACTTATCAGGGAGGCCCCGATTTACCTGCCAACAATATGTTTAGCAGCAACATGGTTTCATTCACTCCTCCCCACCCACTTCCACTCCCTCTCTTGCCCCATCTCAAACCCATCTACACGACCCTCCACCCAGACTCCAAGATATATCCCATGCCAGAATAGGGCCAACTTTATCCAACATGGATACCCTGCACGCCACACAGTTCCTTCTCTCTGTCTCTATCTCTGTCCCTCTGTCTCTCTCTGTATATGTGTGTGTCTGTGTATGTATGCATGTGCACCAGACTTAATTTGTCACTGTCCACTGTCACTGTCACTGTCTTCCCGTTGTTTATCGATTTGCTCGAGCGGGCCCAGTAAAGTCTCCATAATGAGACTTGTTGTTACTGTGTTTGGCATATCAAATACGTCACGGGTAGCTTGCCAGGCTCTGCCGTGCGGGCGAGATACTCTCGGTAGCTTGCCGGGCTCTCCGAGAGGGGTGGAGGAATCGAACTCGGGTCGGCCATGTTGGCTACGTGCAAGGCAAACGCTCTACCGCTGTGCTATCGCTCCAAGCACAGTAACAAGACTTAATTTAATGCTATTATTGTTTGGTTTTCAATGCTATGGGCATGATTCTAACACCACACACTTATCACCAGTGTATCTGTCTCCCACCCCCAAGGAACACAGCCCTCTCCACCCCTCCAACTCACTTGTGACTGTCAGTTCCCCTGTTTTATCCTTGTCCTAGTTACTTTGCGAGGACAGAATAGCATCTTGAATTGTGGATTCTTGCCCACTCTCACCCACTCACCCCCACTCTATGTCCACCGCAACTTCCCCAGATACAACTTTAATAGCTCTCTGCTGTGTGAAGATGTGGGTGAGTGAATTGACAATTATTCCAAAGTCCAACATAACTACCCACTGGCTTCGAGGAATAGATGAGAAGCTCTAAGCTAATAGAGATCTAAATTCCTCCCACAGGCTCTGCACTCGAGCCTCTGTCTCAAGGCAGGCAGGTGTCCCTGTCCCCCGCCTGCAGTCTCCCATCCTGGCCATATTCTCATCCTCTTTCTGTACACATGATTAGATTACCTTTGCCAGTTTCCCTGGCAACCAGAATTCATGTGACCGAATTATAGCCAATAAAGTGGAAACAAAACTTCTCCCCCAGCCTGGCCCATAAAGACTCACTATGGACTGACTAAAAAGACGTTCCCCTTAGAAAAGAGGATGCAGGAACAGGAAGATGCCTCTGCTCCTAGAGGACCACAGTGCTCCTAAAGGACCACAGAACATGCCCAGGCACTGATGGTGAGCAAGAAGTTAACTTTCTCTGAGCTATAGGATGGAGGATGTCTTGGAGAACTTTAAAGGCCAGGTATTCTTTATATATGTGTATATATATATATATATTATTAGCAAAACACCATGATGTACAGTTGTAGGAGTACAAATTTTTGTGCTTGGGTTTCAATTATACAATGATCAAATACCCATCCCTCCACCAGTGCCCATTTTCCACCACCACGGGTCCCAGTATCCCTCCCACCCCCCCCCCCCATCCCACCCTATCTCTGTGGCAGGGCATTCCCTTTTGTTTCTCTCTCCTTTTGGGTGTTGTGGTCTGCAAAAGAGGCATTGAGTGGCAATCATGTTAGGTCCATAGTCTGCTTTCAACATGCATCTCCCATCCTGGGAGGATCCTCCCAACACCCTTTACTTGGTGCTCCCTTCTCTATCTGAGCTGCCCCTTCCCCTAGAATGCCCGGTTGAACTCCAGGCCATGGAGTAATCCTCAGGCCAGGTATTCTTATTTCCTCTCTCTGTTAGAAAATCTAGGAGTCGCCAAACTTGAGAGTGGGGACAAAAGAAACTAGTCCTGAGTTTCATTTGACAGATGAACAAGTTGAGGACCAGAGTGATGAGTCAACTTACTCAAGATCTCACAGCTACTTGATAGCAAAAACAAATTTAGAATCTAGCCTGCTCTTCCCCTCCCCTCCTTCTCCTGCACCTGCTCTTCCTCCTCCTCTTCCTTTCCTTGTCCTCATCCTTGTTCTCCTCCTCCTCCCTCTTCTTTCTTCTTCCATCTACCAGACTCTGCAGGGATCTCCCAGGGAAAATTGGAGCATATCTTGAGAGGTCAGGCCACTCACAAATGCTTCTCTATGTTATTCTATCTTTCAGTCTTGCAGCCAAAATAGTCCAACTGACAATGGATTAAGGCAACTGACAGTGACTAAGAAATGACCATATCAGCATGTTAAGTCTCTATTATGATAAGAAAGAGATAATCTGTTGTACCTGTGGGACACAAGGATAGAATTTGATGGATCCAAGACTAGGACAAGCCAAGTTTAGTGGGAAGAATGATGATTGCAATGCAAAGAAAGTTTGGGAGAGCAGATCCAGGGAACAGAAGCAAAGAAGGTCCTCACAATGTCTTTTGACTCCATTTTGACCCATCCCAAGGACCTAATCACCTTAATAATTAGATTAATCACCCTCAGCTCCATCTGAAGGGTGACCACTGTGATCAAACTCAGGAATGCCCTCAGGAGTGATCCCTAATGGTGTTCAGGAAATCACATGCAGTGCTGGAGATCAAACTGGGACTGGCAGAATGCAAGGCAAGGACCCTAACCCCTGCACTATCTCTCCAGTCTCCAAAAATACTGTTTAATAGAGAAAACCTAAGCTTACTGTGAGAATCATGTTGTTTGAGTGAAGGCACCAATGGAAATTAAAAAAAAAAACAGGCTAATGGAAACGCAGTTCTTATAAAGTTCAGGTGCTAGAGTTTTGTGTCTAGGGTCCCTGTGTTTTGTAGAACTTGGAAGGGGTGACATTGGCTCTCTAGTTGAGATTTCCAAGCCAGGTGCTGGAGGAGTGCCTTTGTGTCTTTGGATGGTTTATAATGAGTATGACAGGAGAGAATTTCTTTTATCCTGTGGTTTAAGGTTTAAGGATCCATGGCTTAAACAGGAAGGATCCAGAATGCAATTTTCATTGGGAAAATTCTCAGCCTATCTAGATTGCAAGAAAAGTAAGTGCATTCTGGAGAACTTGCTAAGGATACGGCTGCATAACCACAGGATAAAGAGACCCAATAGTGACTCATGCACCAAACCAGCCTTCTCTGCCATGGTCAGGAGAGAGCAACAATCCCACCAGCAAAGAACCTGTCTGTGGGACCACAGGAGGCAGAGGACACAGAGGGATCCAGGGAAGGTTGTTGGACCCTCGGCTTTGACAAGATGGGACCTACAGCTGGCTGGTTGCAAATGTGTATGAGCCTTCCAGAAGAGGGGTGGGAGGAAGGACCCCGAAGGCCATTCTGAGACTTTCAAACTCTAAAGGCCTGGGGGAGAGAGTGGTACATGACTGTCTCTACCACTATCTCCAAAAGGGAGGCCATTGCCTGCGCTCCATCTAACCACCCTACTGCTGCCACTGGGCAGGGTGATCCAAGAAGACCACCCACATCTCCCGGCACAATGGGAACGACTTGGTGCCTCAATGAGTCTGGACTGGAAGAAGGCTATTCTAAATCTTCTAGAACTTTCCCTGCTGGTTTTTGAACCACTCTGTCACCCATCGCCCCTCCCCCTTCTTTTATATTTTTCCCTTTTGGAAGGAGATAGTGTATCCTAGGCCTGTCTGCGCCATTCTCATTTGCTTGTCTGGGGATTATACCTGTGGCGCTGGCTTAAGGCTACTCCCAGCTCTCTGCTCAGGGGTTTCTCCCAGCACTATTTGGGGCGGACCATGTGGTTCTGGAGTCTGTCAGAGTCTGTCATCATCCAGGCAAGTGCCTTAACCCCTGTTCTATCTCTTTGGTCCCCACTACTGGGGGAGGCTTGTCCAGAGTACTTTATTTGATAGTACTTGGAAATTTAAGGTTCCCTATTCTCCTCCTCTTCTTCACTGGGTCTGGGATGGGAGATGTCAATTGTTGATCTGTGTTTCTTAATATATTTTTACTTGAGACACTGTGGTTTACAATACTATTAATCATAGGATTCACTCATACAACATTCTAGCACCACCCACTCTACCAGAGTTCACTACCCCACTCCCTCCATTCTACCCTGCCCCCATCCCTCCTCTCCCCCTGCCATGGTAAGCATCTTCTGAAGACTAGTTGTCAGGTCCTGTTGCCTTTGGACATTTGTTACTCCCCTACTATGTTTCTTTATATCCCACAAATGAGAGACACCATCCTGGAATGGAATGTATTTTGTATTTTACTGGGGAGGGGTGGGTCTCAAGTGTGCTCAGGAAACCAAGGAGTCCTGCTGGCAATTTTTGGCCAATAAGGCTGATATTTCAGGGCAAAACTCAAAGATGTGATGTTGCTTGGGTCTAGTAGTGCTGGGGGCCTTCAGGGCTGTATATCACAATGCTCGGGGACTATTGGGTGCTAGGGATGAAACCAAGACTGAGACATGTTAGGTATGCACCCTAATCACTGTACTATGGCCTGGCCACTTGAATGCATTTTGTGTGCAAGAAGGATCTTTGTTGGGAAGAGGAACAGAATACCGAGGACCAAACTGTTCCCCAAATATATACATTGAACTCTTAACATAGATATGATAGTATTTGGAGATGGGGGTCTTTGTCAAAGTCTATTATCAAATAGACTCTGATAAAACATGATGGTTTAAGGACATAAGAAAAGAGGTTCTCTCTCTCCCTCTCTTCCTCTCTTTCCTCCCTCCCTCTCTCTTTCTTTATCTCTCTTCTCTCTTCTCCTCCTGTATTTCTCTTCCCTTTCCCCACTTCCTTGCCCCCAAGAAGAACTCTAACTTCCCTAGGTGAGCTGGGAAGAATCACTCACCTGAAATCTATTCTGCATTCTCCTAGATCTTGAACTTCCCAGCCTCCAGAACTGGTGAGAAATCTGTGTCTGCTGTTTAACACGTCGACCAGGGTGCATGCTACCAGTGGCTCATGCTGGAATGTGATTTAATTAGCACAAATGCCACACTAGTGCCGACAGATTAAGCTGTCCTTTTGTTACAGGAGCAGGAGTGGACGAAGACAATCACCGAACTAACTACAAGTGTGTGTGGGGCTGAGGGTAGGTAAGATAGAGAAGAGACCAGTATGACAATAATAGCTGGGAATTATCACGCTGGACAAGAACTGAGGGTTAAAAGTAGGTAAAAGATTGTCTTGATAACCCTTCAGTGTCAATATTGCAAGCCACAATGCTCAAAAGGAGAGAGAGAAGGGGGGGAGGGAGAGAGAGAGAGAGAGAGAGAGAGAGAGAGAGAGAGAGAGAGAGAGAGAGAGAGAGAAGAAAAATGCCTGTCCAAGAGCCAGGCAGGGGGTGGAGATGGGCGTGGGGGTTATGGGAGGGAACACTGGGACATTGGTGCTGGGAAATGTACACTGATGAAGGGATGGGTATTGGAATACTGTACAACTGAAATTCAATCATGAACAGCTTTGTAACACACTGAAAAAAAATACTCTGGTTTCTCTTCAGATCGTATAAAAAAATTTTTTAATAAAAAAAATTAAAAAGACAATCACCCAAAGGATTGTCTGGAATCATCCCAAAGATGATTGGAGAATGTCCAATCACAAGTTTTCCCAGGAGAAATGCAATCAGGGGGATGAGGAGGAGAGCATGGTGACAAAGTGGAAGGATGCCGGTACTTCCGGTGAGGGGTGTGGAGTAGAACACATTTCAGGAAACATTCCTCTCAGCACTATCTAAAGTACTGTGCTTAAGAAAAGGGTGCGGGGATGGCAAGAAAATGTCCCATCTCAGAGGGAAAAATTAGAAACAAAAGACAGGTCGAGCACTATAATCTACAGGGATCAGAGATAACTAAGGCATTTGGGTTTCTTAACAATGGGCTCAAGTGCCAAGAAATCAGGCATCTTAGGTATTTCTCCAAATCCCTTCCTTCGGGTGCTCACGTCCTCTCATGTGTTCCTTTTGGAAGGCCTGGAGATTTATGGAAACCTTCCTGGGATGGTATCACTCCCCACCCCCCAGCCCTAGGCAAGGAGCACAGCAGCCCGTCCCTTTCTTGTCCTCCAAACAAGAGCACTCTTCTTGCATCATTCCAAGCTGCTGTGTAGATAACAATAACTCACTCCCTGGTGGGGGGGTCATCAAAGTGATCTTCATGGAGGATGGAAAGAGGAAGGTCTCATGCTTGTCATCTCCTCGTCCCATCTCACAGGTGGGAAAGTCAAGGCTCAAGAAGGTTAAGGAACTTGCCTCGGGTTGGAAGATGAAGGAACTTTTCTGAGGTTGTCCTACTGATAGATGGCAGACCTGGGACGCATCTCCCTACTCCACCTCCAAAAGCAACTGGCTCCTGAGCTCACAATTGCCACTGAGGAGGACAGAGTGTGTGGGCACCTTTCTGGGGGGATGCACGGGCACAACAGAGAGAACAGAGATAGCTGAAAGGAGAGGAATTGTTTTATGCCACTCAAGCTGAATGCAAGTTCCATGCCTCCGGGGTGACACTTCAAGAATAGGACAACTTTAACTTTATGGTTCAAGAATAGAACAACTTTAACTTTTTGCTTGCTTGCCTTTGGGGTCACTCCGGGGTGACTCCAGGCTGTACACTGAGGGGATGGAGAGGGGCCATTTCCCACAGTTCCTGGGTGTACTACTGAGAGGTCAAACCACGTTGTACTCAAGGGATCAAACTTGGGACACTTGCTCTGTTGAGTGTTCAGCCCTGGGATAACGTTTTGTAATGAACACTTATGTTTGTAACTGACTTAGTGTCATGGAAAAGACTTTCGATCAGATATAAAGACTGGGGGCGGGAGGGGAACGGGTGAAGGTATTTGCCTGGCATGTATGCCAAACACAGTAACAACAAAGTCTCCAATGGAGCCGTTACTGGGCCCACTCGAGCAACTCGATGAACAACGGGAGGACAGTGTTTGTTTGTTTGTTTGTTTGTAAACAATCCTTATTTTACACATCCCCCCAATACTGTACATGGCTCCCTGAACACATAGTCAGGAATAACCTCAAAACACTGCCAATTGTGGCCTCTAAGACCACACACCTCTCCCCAAAAGTTTTTTTTTTTGCCAGAACAACATTCCAAGAGTTAAAATGTTTGTCTTGCATCTAATCCACACCAGTCTGACCCCCTGGCACCATGCAGTCCCCATCAACTCCACAAATGAGCCCCCCACACAGAGCCAGGAGAAAGCCCCAAGTCCTACAGGGTACAGCCCCTCCAACCCTACCCCAGTAAATAAAACACACTGTCTTTCCATTGTTCATTGATTTTGTTCGAGCGGACCCAGTAACGTCTCCATCATGAGACTTGTAGTTACTGTGTTTGGCATATTGAATACGTCACGGGGAGCTTGCCAGGCTTTGCCGTTCGGGCGAGATACTCTCGGTAACTTGCCGGGCTCTCTGAGAGGGGCGGAGGAATCAAACCCGGCTCGGCCAGGCTGGCTGCGTGCAAGGCAAACGCCCTACCACTGTGCTGTTGCTGGAGCAATAGCACAGAAGGTAGGGCATTTGCCTTGCATGCAGCTCACCTGGGTTGGATTCCCAGCACCCCGTATAGTCCCCTGAGCACTGCCAGGAGAAATTCCTGAGTGCAGAGCCAGGAGTAACCCCTGTGCACTGCTAAAATGTCTAAAAAAGAAAAACAAAAAAGGAGACTGGGAATATGACACCAGCCAATGGAGTTGACACTCACTATTCCCATTCTTTTCTCCTTCTTTCATCTGTTCGTTCAGCAAAGAGTTGAATGAACAGTGCCAAGCCAAGTGTGGCTCATACTCTCCCTGGCTCAGGTCTGTCTCTGGCTGTCACCAGGCTCACAGAACCATCGGGTGGACTGGCAATCTCTGAGCCGCCTCTGGCCAGGACACCCCAGTACCTGTGCAGACAATCTCCAGGGCGGATGTAGCCTTTGCCCTGGCATTCGGCAGAGACAAGGAAAGAATGTGCTTTCATGCTTCCAGGCTCTCCCTAGGCGTGGTGGGGCTGCTGTCACTAGGAGGCTTCTGGAAATAAAGCCTGGGTAATCTCCTGGGCCGGGAGGTGGTGTCAGGCGGCAGGAAGGCAGCATCATGCCTCAGATTCCCCAGATTGTTGGGGGGCGTGGGTGAGCCCCAGCAGACCCACTCCAGGCCCACAGAGGCCTGCATTGGCTTGCCTGGAGGAGGGAGCAAAGTACAGGGTTCTTTTGGTGTCGGCCCATCTGGGCATGCTTAGGGCAGCTTCCTCCCCCACACAGAGGGGCTCGCTCCACTGCACACACTCCCTGGATGCCGGGCATCTGGGCGACTCCTGGGGGCATGGGGAACACTTTTGTCTTTCCCTGCACAGCTCTTCAGGGATAACAAGGTAATTCCGAGCCCCATAGCCTGGCCCTAGAAGTCCCCATGAGAGGGCAGACCCAGAGCTGCTGTCAGTGGGTCTCTGGATTGATGCAGTGTGTGGTGTGGAGAGACAGCACAGGGGTCAGACACTTGCATGCATGTGGCCAGCCCTGGGTTCAATCCCTGACACTGCCCAGGACCTCAGAGCACCACATGGAGTGATCCCTGAGTTCAGAGCTAGGTGCAAACCCTAGCACTGCTGGGTATGAGGAAGGAAGGAAGGAAAGAAGGAGGGAGGGAGGGAGGGAGGGAGGGAAGGAAGGAAGAAAGGGAGGGAGGAAGGAAGGAAGGAGAGAGGGAGGCAGGAAGGGAGGAGGGAGGGAAGGAGGGAGGAGGGAGGGAGGGGGAAGGAAGGAAGGAAGGAAGGAAGGAAGGAAGGAAGGAAGGAAGGAAGGAAGGAAGGGAGGGAGGGAGGGAGGGAGGAAGAAAAAGAAAGAAAGGAGGGAGGGAGGAAGGAAGGGAAGGAAGGAAGGAAGGAAGGAAGGAAGGAAGGAAGGAAGGAAGGAAGGAAGGAGAAGGAAAGAAGGGAGGGAGGGAGGAAGGGAAGGAGGGAAGGAGGGACAGAAAGAAAGAGAAAGAGAGGAAGAGAATGGAAGGAAAAGGACAGAAGCTGTCAGTGCCATTCCCAAGTCTTGGGAAGGATGTGGTCTGTGAGCAGTTCTGGCTTGCTAGCATCACAAGAAGACCCTCCTTTGTCCCTGTCTCTTTTCACATCCCTCCTTGACTCCTGCCTGGCTCCTCCATTCTGACCCACGTTTCTCCTCTGTGAGCATCACCTGTAGCTGGTTGCGCACGCTAGTGCTCCTGGGAAATCAATCTGTATAGAAGGTAACTGGGAGGTTGTGTGTGAGGTCCTGGGACATTTGGTGAACCATCATCCCTGTTCAAGCTGCAGATGGGGTGTGTGCCCCCCATGGCTCAGCCCTGAGCTAGACTTTGGGATCCTGCTGGTCAGGGAACAGCAAATGCTGTAGGTTTCACCACATCTCACATCTCAGAGATGGGAAAGAATTTGCCTCTGGTTCCAAACTAGTGAGAAGCAAAAGTTGATGTTAAATATGATCTTTCTGATTCAAGGTCTATGTTATTTCTGAGATATCCAATTTATTTTATTCTTCTTTAGTGTTTTTTGTTTGTTTGTTTTTTGTTTTGTTTGTTTGTTTGGGCGGAGGGGTGAGCAAGAGGGTTAGGTCACACTAGCAAAGGAAATAAAGCCTGGAGCTACTTCTGGCTCTGTGCTCAGGGCTCACTACTGACAGTGCTCAGAAAACCCTTTGCAGAGCCAGGGATCAAACCAGTTGACTATGTGCAAGGTAAGCACATTAAAACCCCGGCCATTTCTCCACCTAGAATTGTCTTCATGTTTCTACTGTGTCTTCTGGAATATTCAGCATGAAGGACAGTGTCAGGCACTGATCTCTCTCTTCCCATCACAGAATCCAGCATGATGATATTCCTTAAAGAGAAGAGGGGCAAAATGTTTACAAGCGGGCCTCAGAAAAATGCATGGTAGGGGCTGGAGCGATAGCACAGTGGGGAGGGCATTTGCCTTGCACATGGCCGACCTGGGTTCGATTCCCAGCATCCCATATAATCCCCCAAGCACTGCCAGGAGTGATTCCTGAGTGCAGATCCAGGAGGAACCCCTGTGCATGGCTAGGTGTGATTCCCCTCTCTAGAAAGAAAGAAAGAAAGAAAGAAAGAAAGAAAGAAAGAAAGAAAGAAAGAAAGAAAGAAAGAGAAAAAGGAAAAGAAAATAAAAGAAAGGAAAAGAAAAGAAAAATACATGGTAACACCATCTTAGAGCTTCTGAGCATTTGCTGTTGACTGCCTGCTAATAGGCTCTCGCTTCAGTTGCTGCTATCACAAGCCCTGCCCACTGCCACCTGCATCCGTCCACTATCAGACTGCAGGAAAGACCACCAGAAGTCCTACCTCCACCCCACTGCCATTGTTTGCACATCCCTGTGCAGAGACATCTCTGAGAAGGCCAAGCTCATTTCCAAGTCTCGTGGACTCACCTGGAACAGGTGGAGGCCCAGTTCTAGAAGACACCGCACAACTTCTCAAGTAACTGGATATCCAGGTGGAGGCGATGTGTGTGTCTTCCCTGGAGTACGAGGACAAGCTTGGTGTCCTCCCTAGAGTGGAACTAAAATCTATCTTCAAGCTGGACTCTTGTGTGCAGGGGTTCAAGGAGTTGGGGAGAGGGGTGCCAAGTCAATAAAGAGAAGGGACAGCAAAGTACTCACAATTAAACAAAGAAACCAAAAGAAAAGTGCTCTTAGGATTCTTTACAAAGAACCCCAACCCCCAAACCATCATTTAACACACCATAAAGTACTTTCTCCTTTTAAGACTGATTTATCCATTCTCACCGGTCATTAAAGGATTTAAAACACACACACGGGGCTGGAGCAATAGCACAGCGGGTAGGGCATTTGCCTTGCATGCAGCCGACCCAGGTTCAATTCCCAGCATCCCATATGGTCCCCTGAGCACCGCCAGGGGTGATTCCTGAGTGCAGAAACAGAAGTAACCCCCCGAGCATCGCCAGGTGTGACCCAAAAAGCAAAAAAAAATAAAAATAAAAATACATAAAACACACACAAAAAACAACAACTTGGGGCCAGATAGATAGTAGAGTGGGTAAGACCCTTGCCTTGCACGTGGCCCACTCACATTCCATCCCTAGCATCCCATATGGTCCCCTGATCATCGCCTGGAGTGATTCCTGAGTGCAGAGCCAGGAGTAAATCCTGAGCATCTCCAGGTGTGGCCCCTAAACAACACACAACAACAACAACAAATTAAAAAACAATAGTCAAGAATTCTCTGCAAAGGAGATTTTTGCAAAACAGGCACAACGACTACAAGTTTTTCTGGTGTTCAGACACGGATGCATCGAGAAACAATCAAGTGCTGTTGTCGACCCAGTGAAAGCACAAGCTGTTTCTACTTCTCATCTTCTTTTGGTTTCTCCTCTGGTGGCCTTGTGTTAATTATATCATGCGGAGGGGGAAATATCCCAAAATCAAAGGCAGCGTTCCACTCGGGAGCCGCCCGCATCCCAACTTGGGGTGGGTCTTTTCTTTCTTTTGCTCCATGGGTTTCCCTCTTCTCTCTCAGTTCCTCAAGAAAGCTGCTTTCTTTTAAGACATTTGCGTTCTCTTTACTGGAAATGGCAAATCATGGAGAAAGTGTGTTTATAATATGCTCCGGAGCAGATTCTGCAGATGTTGGTTCTCCGTGCCAGAAGGCATTGTATGGTCCTAGTGATAGCTCCTCGATAAATCAGTTTGAGGAGACTCACCTTGGACAAAATTAAAACTAACGGGCCAGACAGGGTGGGGGAGGGAAACTGGAGACTTTTGTGGTGGGAAATGTACAAGGGTGTTGGAACATTATATGAATGAAACTCAATCATGAACAACTTCATAACTGTGTGTCTCACTGTGATTCAATTTTTATAATTTATTTATTTATTGAATCACTGTGGGAAAAGTTACAAAGCTTTCAGGTTTAGGTCTCAGTCATGCAAATATCAAACACCTTTCCCTTTACCATTACTTATTTTTTACCACGAAGAACCCCAATAAAACCCCACCCCCACCCCTCCCAATGCCTGTGAGGTAGATGAATTCTAGTTGACACTCTATCTGCTTTGATTAGATTCATTGTTGCAATAAAAGATGCACCACTATTATTTAGAGTTTACCCCCCCCCCCCAAATCAGACATGCCGAGAAAGCATTGTGAAGTGATTCGCTTTCTACAGCTGGGTTCAAGAATTAAATGTTGGTTTTGGATTTCCGCTATTTTGCTAATTAACCCTGGAAGTATTTCTACTGAGAGTCAGATAATTAAGAGATTGGTTTCTATGCTCTGGAGTTGTGGCCATGCTGGAGAGCCGCTCGTGGGGGGCAACTGGTGACCTCGGTAGGGTGTGAAGGACAGACCAGAATGCCCCCCTTCCCATGAGGTTTTTGTCACCCCCGCACCCCCGGCTCATACCTGCTGTCCACAAGGCTCCCATGTGGCCACCATCTTTCTTTCCAGAGGGAGGAGGGTGGAAGGGAGCAACACCCTTTCCCCTCTGGGCAGACATGATGGCCTGGATTAACGCATAGTCCGTTCACTTTTCTGCTCCAAGCTGCTGGGTTCTGCATTAAGTCCTTGTGCTTCTGGGGCTGTGGCCGTGCTCCAAACTTAACTCTGATTTTCAGGGAGAAACGTTGGGTGATTTACTTCCCATTGATCACTTTGTATATACACAGATGTCGCGCGGCCGCATAAGCGGCTGCGCGGTTTGGGGGAAAAGTCCTAGTTCCCGTATACTCGAGCTATGCTTGTGGAGGCTTCTGGTCACCGGGGTTCCATCTGGGGGAGGCGGGATGCGGCACCTACCCCATCTGGGACTTCCCGGTGATCTCGGCTCTTTTTGGAAGCTGGTGCCTTCTCCGGGAGCTGTGGAGCCAGCCCTCCATGTGGCCCTTCTCTGCCGCTGTATGCTGTAAAGATCTGTGATTCAATTTAAATACACACACACACACACACACACACACACACACACAAAGAAACTAAACGCCTGGATAGATATTCCTGAGGTAAGGCACTTGTGTTGCATGTGACTAATACCTATTTGAGTTTTTGTTTTTTTGGGGAACTACACCTGGTGGTGCTCAGGGCTTACTTCAGGCTCTGTGCTCAGGAATCACTTCTGGTGAAGCAAAAAAAAAAAAAATCCCATACAGGGATACTAAAAGAATCAGAAAGGTAGTTAATGAGTTCATAGTGGTCCAAAAATGGGTGTTAGGTACAAGGAGATTTCTTTCCTCCATAAATGCATTATAATTTAACAAGAGTATTCATGCTTATGGTCTTGGTGTGCGGAGAAGTAGCTCACTACCACATAAGTATCTAACCCCCCACCCACCACCTCCCCATCCTCTGTGCCATATTCTGACCCCCTACCCCCCTCTCCCCCAAATCTTGAGTCCTCGGTTAGTACTCCAGTACTAAGAGTTTGTTATCAACTGATATGATCTATTTTCTTTGGGTCACACCCAGCAATGCACAGGGGTCACTCCTGTCTTTGTACTCAGGAATTGCCCCTGGAGGTGCTCAGGGGACCATATGGGATGCTGGGAAATCGAACCCGGGTTGGCCGCATGCAAGGCAACCCCCCTACCCACTGTGCTGTCACTCCAACCCCATGATCTATTATTTTATTTTGTTTCTCAGTCACCACAGATGAGAAAGATCATCTGGTGCTTGACAGGAAGTTCTTTTGGATTATTCTCCCTTGCCTTTGCAGAATGGTTGCATTGTCCACTTTAGAAGAAAGGATTTGAGGACTGGAGCGATAGTACAGTGGGTAGGACACTGTTGCATGCAGTCAACCCGGGTTCAATCGCTGCCACCCGACCCCCACAAGGAGTGATTCCCTGAGCACAGAACCAGGAGGTAGCCCAGAGTCCTTCCAGGGGTGTCCCCCAAATAAACAAAATTAAATTTAAAAAGAAAGGTTGTCCCAAAGAATCCCAGAGCCAGTCTCCAAGTTACAGCATGCTGTGGGTTATGGATGTTGCAGTGAGCACATTTCTGGGATGCCCCTCGGGGCCAGGACGGCTTTGTAGGATGAAGCCAACAATGAGCTAATTCTATTTTTTGTGGGGTGGGGGGGTCACATCGGTGATGCACAGGGATTACTCCTGGCTCTGCACTCAGGAATCACTCCTGGTGGTGCTCGGGGGACCATATGGGATGCTGGGAATCGAACCTGGGTCAGCCGATTGCAAGGCAAATGCCCCACCCACTGTGCTATGGCTCCAGCCCCAAGAATGAGCTAATTCTAGAAATGAAAGGATCGTGGCATGGCTCAGCGTTGCTGGAAAAGGACATTCTTTCTGAAGGGCAGCAGGAGACAAGGATTTGCCCTGCACACAAAGGGTCAGGAGGCTCAAGTCCAGGCCTGTCCCTTCCTCTCTCCATCCCCAAAGGCAGCCTTGCATCCTGCTGGGTTTGGGCCTCGCGTGATCTGCGTCGAGTCCGTGCCTGACGCTTACACATGACCCATAGCAGAGTGAGTGAAAGTCAGCATCAGGAGCAAAAGTCCTAGGTGCAAAGCTCTGAAGTTCATCCCCTGTCCCCTCCCATGCTCCTTCCCCCAGAAAGGCCCTCCCACCTGGCAGCTGGCACCCCTGACGCCATTCCTCATCCCCTCTGCCATGGGGAGGTGGCGAGGCCTGTTTGAGGGGTGACCATGGACCAGTCTTCCTTCTCTTGGAATCGAGCTGCTAGCGGCAGCATGCTCTCAGCCTTGCTCCTCTTTGCTCTCCATTTGACAAGGGGTCACCCCACCACCCCCAGATAAGACAGCTAGCATAACCCCTCTCCTGCCCTGACTAAGTATTGGATCAGCACAGCCTTCATGCTAGCTAGCACTCTTGTCCGCAGAGAGAAATCACATCAGCCAGGAAAAAGCTTTTGTGGAGTCCAGATTGCGTCCTCTTTTGTCTTTTTCCTAGGATGGTTCTGAACCAGGATGGAGCCCTCTCAGCCCATGATCAGGGTGCTCCCACACGCCCTCCTAAGAAACCCCAATCTTTTTCTTTTGGGTCATACCCAGCGATGCACAGGGGTTACTCGTGGCTCTGAGCTCAGGAATTACTCCTGGCGGTGCTTGGGGGACCCTATGGGATGCTGGGAATTGAACCCAGGTCAGCCGTGTGCAAGGCAAAAGGCCTACCGACTATGCTCCAGTCCCCAAACCCCAATTTCTGAGGTTTCCAGAATGCTGATGTATGGATTACAGCCTCCCCTTGGACTTCTGCTCCCTCTGTCTGCCTCATGGCTTTGAGTCGTGAGTGGAAGATCCAAGCTCATTCTCTTACTCATCCAGAAAGTAAGAACACCACGAAGACTCCTTCCCCCAAAAGGCTGACAGCCTCAGGAAATCAACCACAAGAAAGAAGTTCCTTCCGAAAATTCAGAGCTTCATGGATAGACAACAGCTTAGGGAATTCATAGCCTTGACACCAGTTTTGCAAGAAGCATTAAAAGACTTGCTCTAAAGGGGAGGATAAACTTGCCAACATGTGGCATTGAGCATGGCACTCACTGGTGCGTAGAGTTGCCCTCTACTCGATTAAGAAAGGCATTTTATTTCTAACTCACCAAGGGGGTTTATACATTTTCAAGAATGAACTAATGTCTTATTGGTTAAAATCACTTAGCAATCAATCATCACAAATTGACTTTCACTGATTTATTTTATGATAATTCCATTTGCCATTTTTTTAAGTTCTGTTGGAAACTATGAAATTAAGTTTTGTTGGAAACGACGAAATTAATTTATTATACACCTGCCAAGGAGGCAGGCTGGAAGGTGGGAGAAAAACCGAGGACATTGGTGGAGGGTAGGGGATACTCAAGGTGAAATTGGTGTTGGAACAATGTATGCCTGAAACCAAACTCTATTACAGTCAAATTTATAAACCAGTTTTTTAAATCACAGTATCCTAATAAAAACTTAAAGTAAAAAAGAAAAGAAGAAGAAGAAGAAGAAGAAGAAGAAGAAGAAGAAGAAGAAGAAGAAGAAGAAGAAGAAGAAGAAGAATTTCCATTTAAGAAAAGGAGATGGCGAGTATCCAAGAACAAATGACTGGCTAAAGAAACTTTGGTACATCTACACAATGGAATACTATGCAGCTGTTAGAAAGATGAAGTCATGAAATTTTCATGTAAGTGGATCAACATGGAGTGTATCATGCTAAGCAAAACGAATCAGAAAGAGAGAGACAGACATAGAAAAACTGCACTCATTTGTGGAGTATAAAGTAACAGAATGGGAGACTAACACCTAAGGATAGTAGAGATAAGGACCAGGAGGATGGCTCCATGGCTTGGAAGTTGCCCTTACATGCTGGGTGAAAAGGCAGCTCAGATAGAGAAGGGACCAGCAAGTAAGGGATGCTTGGAGGACCCGCTCGGGATGGGAGATGCATGCTGAAAGTAGACTATAGACAGAAAATGATGGTCACTTAATACTTGCATTGCAAGCCACAACACCCTAAAGGAGAGAGAGAGAGTAAAAGTGAATGTGCCTGCCACAGAAGCAGGGGCTGGGGGTTGGGAGGAGAGATACTGGGGCCATTAGTGGTGGAGAATGCGCACAGGTGGAGGGATGGACACTCAATCATTGTATGACTGAAATGTAAGCAGAAAAGTCTGTAAGTCTGTAACTGTACCTCATGGTGATTCGTTAGAACATTTTTAGCACAGCGGGTAGGGCATTCGCCTTACAAGCGGCCAACATGGCCGACCCGAGTTCGATTCCTCCGCCCCTCTCGGAGAGCCCGGCAAGCTACCGAGAGTATTCGATATGCCAGACACAGTAACAACAAAGTCTCCAATGGAGACGTTACTGGGCCCGCTTGAGCAAATCGATGTTCGCCTTTAGATAAATAAATAATATAATAAATTTTTAAAAGGGGATGGGGACCAAAGAGACAGTACAGTGGTTAAGGGTCTTGTCTTGCATGTACCTGACCCAGGTTGGATTTCCAGCCCTCCATACGATCCTCAGAGCCTGCCAGGAGTGATCCCTGAGCACAGAGCCAGGAGTAAGCCCTGAGCATTGCCGAGTTGTTCTGTTGTTCCCCCCAAAATGAAAAGTGTTTCCTTTCCACTCGACCCTCCCTGGAATCCAGTGCCAGATACTTTAGCCACATGGGGGAAGAGGAATTCCTTCAGGCAGTCCCCCCATCCAACCTCATCACTATCATCACTATCACTATCATCCTATTGTTCATCGATTGGCTCAAGTGGGCACCAGTAACATCTCCATTCACTAGTCCCTGTCACGTGCTAGTGTAGCCTGATGGCATACTGGGGGCTCTTTCAGGATCATGGAAACGAAGACCATCATTGTTACTGTTTTTGGCATATTGAGTACGTCACAGGTAGCTTGCCAGGCTCTGCCGTGCAGGGGGGATACTCTAGCTAGCTTGCCGGGCTCTCCGAGAGGGATGGAGGCTTTTGGGGCAGCTCCTAATCACCTTTCCAGGTGTTCCCAGTCAGGCATCTATGCAGGCAGGATAATCTCGGTAGCCTGCCGGGTTCTCTGAGAGCAAGAACTAGACAATGAGAGGTCTAGACAAAGGTCTAGGTCTAGACCTAGACAATAAGCTTCCGGGAGCTTGGTTTTATAGGCTCTGGATCTTGGCCGTTGATGGGATTACACGGCAGTTGGTGGTTGAGGTCCCAAAATCCAACCTCATAGTAGCTGGAAATGGGCTCTGCACCTCCCTTCCCTGCTGGGCGGAAGAGCTAAAGCCACACTGGTCACTTCCTGTAGGTGAGAGTGAGGCCTTTTTTCCTTTTTTTTTTTTTTTTTTTTTTTTTTTGCTTTTTGGGTCACACCCGGCAATGCACAGGGATTACTACTAGCTCTGCACTCAGGAATCACTCCTGGCGGTGCTCGGGGGACCATATGGGATACCAGGAATCGAACCCGGGTCAGCCGCATACAAAGCAAATGCCCTCCGCTCTGTGCTATCGCTCCAGCCCCTAGAGAGTGAGGCTTTTGCTATCCAGAGTCCCCCAACGTCTTTGTCTGCCACAGAGTGGGATTTCCACCCCCTGCCCCCACCTTGCAAACTTACAAAGAGATCTAGGGTCACAGGGGTCTAATTTCCTATATTTTTGGCCACAGTGAGCAGTGCTCAGGGCTCACTTCTGGCTCTGTGCTCAGGGATCACTCCTAAGGGGACCATCTGAGGTGCTGGGAATCGAATCCAGGTTGGCCCCATGCAAAGGCAAGTGCCTTACTCAATGTACCCGCTGGGTTCCCCCTCTAATTCCTAGTCTTAGAGACCCTCCAGGAAGCATCCTAGACTCGATTCCAAGCTGCAGGTCTTCCTGTCCAAATACTTCTCGTGCAGCTGGAGGCTCAAGGCCCCGGGGTTCTCAGGAACTCTCTTCCTTTGATCTGAGTGCCACGCTATCAGAGCAGAAATCACAAAGCCGCATTCTGCTTTGCTGCACCCGCCAAAAGAGGAACCACTAAATCCCTTGGATGTCCACCCTCCCCCCCACACACACACCGCCCACGCCCACACCTACCTCCTCTCACGTGCAGTGCCAGGAGGGGGCAGCTTGGCAGAGTGCCTGGCAGAGGAGGCTGTGCGGCTCCTCTCCTCTCCTTTGAGATCACGATCTGCGCACTGCAGTCTGAAACCTGCCATCCGGAGATAGGGGAGTCAGATAGCGCCCCAGGGAGGAGACTTGGAGAAGGCGGGTATGGTGCCATCCAAAGAGAAGCAAGCGACCGACAGAAAAGCAAGTGAGGTATGCAGGAGCACAAGAATGTCCACTTCTTGTCTGAGCTGAGTTCCTGTCTGAGCTTGAGGCAGGATGGGTTTGCTAAAGATGCCCTTGCCACTTAATGCAGAGCCCGGCAGCTTGCAGCAGAAAAGTGAATGGACTATGCATTAATCCACGCCACCATGCCTGCCCGGAGGGGAAAGGGTGTTGGTCCCTTCCGCCCTTTTCCCCCTGGAAAGAAAGATGGCAGCCACCTCGGAGCTTTGTGGAAAGCCAGGTATGAGCCGGTCGTGACGGGGCGACTGAAACCTCATGGGAAGGGGCTTGTTCCCGGCTTGTCCTTCACGCCCTACCGAGGTCACCAGTTGCCCCCCACGAGTGGCTCTCTTCGGCACAGCCATGACTCCAGAGCACAGAAACCAATCTCATAATTATCTGACTCTCAGCAGAAATACTTCCAGGCTTAATTAGTAAAATAACAGAAATCCAAAATTGCACAGCCACGTTGGAGGCCACACGACATCATTTGATTCTTGTGACCAGCTGTAGAAAACAAATTATTTCACAATACCTTTTCAGCAGGTCTGATTTGGGGGTGTAAACTCTAAATAATAATGGTGCATCTTTTGTCGAAACAATGAATCTAATCAAAGTAGATAGAGTGTTAACTAGAACTCATCTGCCTCACAGGCATTGGGAGGGTTGGGAGGGGGGGTTTGGGGGGTTCTTCGTGGTGAAAAACAAGTATTGGTAAAGGGAAATGTGTTTGATATTTGTGCATGACCGAGACTTAAACCTGAAAGCTTTGTAACTTTTCCCACAGTGATTCAATAAATAAATAAATAAATAAATAAATAAATACAAGGTGCCCTCGCCCACCCCCACCCCACAACCTTGCCCTGCGCCTGCTCCCACTGTCATACAAACATCTTTGACGAAATGTCTGCAGTAGGCAAGGCTGATTAATTGGATCTGCCTTCAAGAAGCTCTCCAGGGGGAGGACAATCAGCTAGCCAGAGCTGCACAAGCCCCTGGTAACCCCACTGTCGTTCCTGATGGGCCTCACCAACTAAGCATGATTTTTTACCTCTGCTTCAAGTCAAAAGAGGGTTTAAGTGCTAGCAAGATAGTCCAGGGGTGAAGGAACTTACTTAACTGCCTTGCATGCAGCCAACCCTGGTTTTTTTGTTTGTTTGTTTTTGCTTTTTGGGTCACACCCAGTGTTGCACAAGAGTTACTCCTGGCTCTTGCACTCAGGAATGACTCCTGGCGGTGCTCGGGGACCGTATGGGATGCTGAGAATCGAACTCGGCTTGACCACCCTAGCTGCTGTGCTATCACTCCAGCCCCGCCAACGCTGGTTTGATCACTGGCACTGCTTAGCATCCCTTGAGCCTTGTCAGGGGATATCTGTGAGTCAGGAGTTAATCCTGAGCATCACTGGGTATGGCTCAGAAACCCAAGCCCCCCAAAAGCAAAACAAACAAACAAACAAACAAAAAACAGAGAAATTAAGTGTGTGATCAGAGACAATGGTATGAAATTCAAATTTCAGTGTTCATCAATAAAGATTTATTGGAACACAGCCTACAGATGCATTTTTTTCCTGCCTTATCTTCAGCCGCTTCGGGTACCGTGGGACCTGTGAATCCTCAAACAGAGGGTGCCAGCTCCTGGGCTGGAGTGAGACTCCAGCAGCTCTTACTCGAAGGAAAATATCAGGTTATTGCCTTGGATAGGAAGGAAGGAAGGGAGGGAGGGAGGGAGGGAGGGAGGGAGGGAGGGAGGGAGGAAGGGAGGGAGGAAGAAAGGGAGGGAGAGAGGGAGGGAGGGAGGGAGGAAGGAAGGAAGGAAGGAAGGAAGGAAGGAAGGAAGGAAGGGAGGAAGGAAGGGAGGGAGGAAGGGAGGAGGGAAGGAAGGAAGGGAGGGAGGGAGGGAGGGAGGGAGGGAGGGAGGGAGGGAGGGAGGAAGAGAGGGAGGGAGGGAGGGAAGAGAAGGGAGAAAAGGAAGGGAGGGAGGAGGAAGGGAGGGAGGGAGGGAAGAAAGGGAAGGAAGGAGGGAAGGAAGGGAGGGGGAGGGAGGGAGGGAAGGAGGGAGGGAAGGAGGGAGGAAGAAAGGGATGGAAGGGAGGAAAGGAAGGAAGAGAGGAAGGAAGGAAGGAGGGAGGGAGGGAGGGAGGGAGGGAGGAAAGGAAGGAAGGAAGGAAGGAAGGAAGGAAGGAAGGAGGAAGAAAGGGATGGAAGGGAGGAAAGGAAGGAAGAGAGGAAGGAAGGAAGGAGGGAGGGGGGAGGGAGGAAAGGAAGGAGGAAGGGAGGAAGAAAGGGATGAAAGGAAGGAAGGAAGGGAGGGAGGGAGGGAGGAAGGGAGGGGGACAGAGGGAGGGGGGAAGAGAGGGAGGGAGGGAGGGGGAGAGAAGGAGGGAGGGTGGGAGGGAGGAGGGGAAGGAGGGAGGGAGTAGGAATTGTCTGCAGTAGGAACACACCACAAGTGGGAATGTGAGGGGCGCGGGGAGGAGGCACTGGAACAGTGATGCAGGAAAGCAGAGCCCTGGGAACAGGGTCCGGTGTTGGACTATTTCACGTATGAGACCCTACTAATGGTAGTTTGTCAATCACGTTGCCCAAAATAAAACAAAACACTTCAAAATGTTTTATAACTACCATAAACAAAAATAAAAGAGCGAGTCCTGAATTCTTATCCTCAGCATCCTGGGTGATGTCCAGAGTTCTCCATGCTTTGGTTCAAATATGAACTCCAGCACCCCAAGAGTGTGACCTCAGGCAAACGGCTTAAGGCCTCTCAGCTCTGGGGTTGTAGCCTTAGAAAGACAACTGTCCAATGTCACACTAGAGTGGTACCTCCAGAAGCAAAACAAATGCATTCAATCCCCAGCACCACATGTAGTCCCTGAAACACTACCACGGGTGATCCCTGAGTAAGCCCTGAGCACTGCGGCTGTGGCCCAACCCAGAGAGTGGACTATAAAGGAGATAATGCGTGCAGTGGTGGGCATACGTCCGAGGTGAGATCATGTCTGAAGAGGGTCCACCCCACCCCGTCCACGTCACCTCCTTCCCCTTCCAGCATAAATAAAACCTGTCGAACGAAATAAAAAGATGTCCCACTTTGGGACAGCAATGATTTATCCCAGAAGTGTTTCTGGAAGGCGAATACAAAGGGGCAAGTTTCCCATGCTGAGGGAGCGTGACTCAGGCTCCTGGCTTGGGGGGTGGCACGGCCAATGCCCGTCTGGGGAGCGTGAGTGCTTGACGCTGGTGTTTAATGGTGGCGGTCACCGCGTCCTTCTTGAGAAGCAGGCAGGCTTGTCTGTTTGACAACAGGCTCTGCTCTGGGGTTCAAGAGAGGGGAACTCGTAAAGTGAAACTGGACTCTCTCTCTCTCTCTCTCTCTCTCTCTCTCTCTCCTCAAAACCGTCTCTCTGGGACGCAGGCTGTGGCTCCATTGTAGAGCAGTGTGTGTGTGTATGTGTGTGTGTGTGTGTGTGTGAGAGAGAGAGAGAGAGAGAGAGAGAGAGAGAGAGAGAGAGAGAGAAAGCATTTTTAAAAGACAAAGAATTTAAAAAAAAATCCAAATGATGACGTATGTGGTTCATTTGCGACAGCAATACAGACAGAGGTGGGGCCACTGAGGGCCGGGCAGGATGTCTTTCTGCTGAACATGAAAAGAGGTTCCATGTGGCTGCAAAATATAGAGCGAGGCAGTAAAAACCCTAAAGACCCGTCAACCCCTCAAAAACAACATGACAGGGTCGATGGGGGAGTTTGAGACAGGCGGTTAAGAATAAATCTGGAGGAGCGCCCAAAAGATAGTACTGAGTTCAGGTGCTTGTCTTGCATGCAGGCAGCCGGGGTTTGAGTCCCGAGAACTGAGTAGAATTCCCCAAGCCCCGCCAGCAGTGATTTCTGAGCACTACCGGGTGTGGTCCAAACACCCCAAAATAAATTTAATCAGTTAATAAATATAAGTAAATGAAATCAGTCCATCTGGACACTCCCACTTACCCCTCTTGGGCTCTCTGTGACCTTTAAACTCACCAGATATATAAATAACCCTTGCCTGTTTCAGAGAGTCTTTAGAATGTTCATCCAATTTGCATAAATAGAAATGAGGGCGGGTCATCAGTGGGGATCGTAAGAATTGGAAGGAAAAAGTTATTGGCTTTGTAGAAAATTTACAGAGGAGCCCGCCCCAGCTCTTCACCTTATTCACCTGGACACCCCCACGGCCAGGAGGCAGCAGCTTCCCAAGACATGAGAAGAGCCCCAGTGGCCTTTGAACCCTCAGCATTTTTCCTGACTGCCAGTGTCTTGCTATGGGCTGGAGCAGTAGCACAGCGGTAGGGTGTTTGCCTTGCGCACAGCCGGCCAACCAAGCCGGGTTCGATTCCTCCGCCCCTCTCGGAGAGCCCGGCAAGCTACCAAGAGCATCTCGCCCGCACGGCAGAGCCTGGCAAGCTACCCGCGATGTATTTGATATGCCAAACACAGTAACAACAAGTCTCACGATGGAGACGTTACTGGGCTTGCTGGAGCGAATCGATGAACAGCGGGAGGACAGTGCTACAGTGCCAGTATCTCAGTGAATCAACGATGTCCTGAACACCAGCTGGCTGGGTGACCTTCTCTAAGCCCTTTACCTCACTGACCTTAGTTTTCTCCTCTGACAAAGGAAGCTGACCTTTGGGTTTCCTCTGAGTTAGGAGACACCGTGACCTTTAAGATGCAAGCTGGTAACGTGACTCTTGCCGCCTCCAGTCAGCCTTGTTCTTGGTCACTCCTAAAGAGCCATGAATAGCAGGGCCCAGGAGAAATGGTCTCAAATAAAAAAGACAGCAATGTATACCTGGGCTTCATTCTCTCCTGCCGGGAAAGGGACTCCTATGAGAACAAGAAAGCTGATTTGGAGCTGGAGAGATAGTACAGGGGTTTTGGCACTTGCCTTGCACGTGGCCAACGTGGGTTCAATCCCTGGCACTACAGTGAGTCTCCCAAGCCCTGCTGGGAATGATTCCCAAATGCAGAACCAGGAGAAAGCCCTGAGCATTGCCATGTGTGGTTCCCCGCTTTCCCCCAAAACAGCAAGGTGGTTTGAGTTTGATCTTTCTACCTTCCCTCAGACACCCATTGCGGTCCAGCAGGACATGGCAGAGTCCCTGAGGGAAGAATTGCCTGGAACTGTGTCACACTGGCTTTGGGTGATCATCGATTGTGTGATGGCCAGAAAGGAATTGGGGAGACCTGGGTTTTTCTCTGAGTCCTCATCTCTAGGCTGCATAAAATTTTTAACCATAATTGAAGCTTGCCCCATTTCTTCTCTCACCCTCTTGCCCACCTGCCTCCCTAAACACTCCTCAAACTCAGAGAGGCTACCACATTCCTGTGCAAAATAAAAGAAAGAGAAATAAAACAGAGAGAGAGAGAGAGAGAGAGAGAGAGACCCTTGAGTTCAGATTCCAGCTACCAACCCCCAACATGAGTTGGGAGCTATTGAGGGACCAGATGGGGGTCATTGACAGGCAGATTCTTTTTTTTTTTTTTTTTACTGAATCACCATGAGGTGCAGTTACAGACTTATAAACTTTCATCCTTACGTTTCAGTCATACAATGATCAAGTACCCCTCCCTCCACCATTGCCCAGTATCCCTCCTACCACCCCCACCCAATCTCCCCCATCCCACCCTGCCTCTGTGTCAGGCATATTCCCTTTTTGCGTTCACTATCTCTCTCTCTCTCTCTCTCTCTCTCTCTCTCTCTCTCTCTCTCTCTCTCTCCTTTTGGGTGTTGTGGTTTGCAATAGAGGTATGGAGTGGCCATCATTCGATCTGTAGTCTACTTTCAGCACGCATCTCTCACCCCAAGCGGGCCCGGCAGGCAGATTCTTATTTTATCAATGAAATGAACCTAGTTCTCAATGACATCAGTGTCAGTGAGAAAAAGAAGGCTCGGCCTTCTTTCAGGTAAGCTGTCAGGAAGTCTGTGTGACCCGCCCCAAGAAAACCTGAAAATCATAGCAGCTGGGAACTGGAAATTGATTTGCTGTGAGTTGAGAAGTCAAATGGGAAGCTTCTGGAAAGAGAGCTGAACCACGGGAAGCCAACCAGTTAG